>NC_056529.1:13745579-14003637 GCF_019175285.1 Sceloporus undulatus | reverse complement strand
ACACTGAAGAGCCTTGGACTAACCTCGGGCTAACAGTAAAACATTCAGGTGTGGGAAGTAAAGATCAAGAGGTACAGTGGAAGAATGGATGATGGCCTCCAGAAAGGCACAATGAGGGGGTAATGGGGTGGAGTAAGCTGTCCTTCTGTTTCCTAAGCAAGGAGCAAGCTTATGGATGTAGACCTGAGCCACATGACTGAGCAGAGACACCTGTGGTATCTCTGTGGTCTCCATTTGTGATAGAACAGCAGTGAGACTCATATATCCCTCCAAACGTTACTGAACTGCACATCCCAATACCCCCAAAAACTGGCTTTTCTTATGAGGGTTGCTGAGAGTGCCACCACGTTTGAAATGCCAAATAATTTCCATCTCTGTGCAAGCAGTACTGTAAGCTCTTGTACCTCTCTTGTTCGGTTTTGTGAGTCTAGAATCAAAATAGTGGCAGGCAGGGTGGAAGATTTGCGTTGGCCCGATCTGTATAAATATTAGGTGACTAACCTTCTACCATTGCCAGAACAGCAGAGCAAACTTCTTGCACTTTAGGAAACACAGATTGGAGAAAACATTTTACCAATGTGTTTTATACACTGGGTGAGAGTGGTTGCACTTGGCACTAACATGACAGGGCTGAAAGCACAACAGTTTTGCAGCTGTTGGAGGAGCATAGCTTTGGATCACTCAGTCATTTAGTCGGCAACAACCAGAGAGCAGTTGCCCAAGAAGAGAATTACAACAGAAAACTGGAGGGAAAAACAGAGCATTCCAATCCCTAGTAACTAGTACGATGAGAAACATTGCCAATGTACTTGTGTTCAAACATGTAAATGTGGCCACTTTTTTCCAGTAGGAGCTTAGAAAAAGCAAGTTTTTAATCTTCTTTTTTAGACTATATATATTTTTAAAAATGTAAAAGTTGCTCATTTTTTCATGATTAATGCTTTCCAGTTAAATTTGTAAGAGAAGCTTTCATATACCCACAGCCATAGAAATAGAGATATAAATACCCTGTTGTTGATGAGAAGTACCAGTCCAGTCAAATATCATTATCTTAAAAGTAGATGGAAATCTGTGTTTGTGCCGGTGGTATTGAACCTCTCAGTGATGATGTATGTGCTTGTAGAAAGCATGTGGTACAGCCTTCCTGGAACTATATCATTTCAGGAGCCTGAGAAACTGAATGTCTAAATGCTACTTCTCTGTATAAAACAAATCAAAAGAAAACCCTCTTGTGTTTAGGAAGCTATAAGCTTTTTTCTTTCTTTCTGATGCAGTCAATAGGCTTTTTCCCAGGAAAGAATGTTCAGGCATTAATTCTCTGCTTGCATTCAATAGTCCTGTCACAATTGTGGCATATGTTTTTTTCCCCTATGGTTTGGGCTGTATGTAAAACAAATACATGGCATTGAAACTGTCCCAGAGACTTATATGATCTACAGAAGCTGAGATGTCCACATATAGGTTTTTTTTAAAAAAACATCTTGCAAACTTATAAACTTCATTGATTCAAACTTTTAAAAAATGCAGTCAGGATGTGCAGGTAAGAGGCTAACTACTGCATGCTTCATTTGTCAGTTCATTTCCGTCACCCATCCATGGCAAGTGCTTGGGAGTTGTGTTTCTACCCTTTTGAGAGGGAGGCTGCAAGGGAAATTGCAATGGTGGTTTTCATAGGCCTCCTTTCTTAACCTGGTTGCTCCTGCATGCCTTTACTGGTTTTGTTTTGAATTCACCATGAACAACTCCTTGCCTTGTGGGGAGGAGTTGAGTGTCTCTGCCTCCTGTCTCCTGTAGGTGCAGCCCCAGCCCCAAATGGTGAGGTCTTGCATTCTTTTCCAGCTCCCGGATTACTGGAGAGGAGGATTATGAAAAATGCTATTCCAGGTAGGAGATACAGTACGGTATTCATGTTTAAAAGAGCCTCAAACTGTTTCCCTCTCCCTTTAAAACCCAGCATAGTTTGCCATTGAGAAGGAAAAGAGTGCTTTTTAACTGAACCCTAAAATTGCCAAGGTATACCCTAAAGCCACCAGATCCCATCTGATCTGGGAAGCTAAGCAGCATCAACTGGATAGTATTTGGATGGGAGACCACCAATGAATATCAGGTGCTATAGGCTATATTTCAGGGGAAGGAACTGGCAAAACCACCTCTGAGTATTCCTTGCCTAAGAAAACCCTACAGAATTCATGGGATTGCCATAAATCAATAGGTTACTTGAAGACCAAGAGCCCAGCAGTACTGTGAGAGAAAAAGGTTTATAGCCAGTTCTTTCTGCTTGGAGATTTAATCACCTTTGAGTCAGTTGACTCAATGCGAAGTGCCAATGAGGGCTGCATATATATAGTTCTCAACTGTATGAGGCCCATAAAGAAGCACCATAGATTCTCCCATCTACTTCAACACAAGTAATAGATAGAGTCAGGGTAACTCTTATCAGGGAGGCAGGGTAACGGAAGGAGAACTGTGGGGACATGTCAGGGAGGCAGGCTAACTCTTCAGTCCCCTTCACAATTCTCTCAAATTTTGTGAGAGCTTGAATACCAGGGTTTTCTTAAACACTTCAGTAGGACCTCTTTTAAATCACTTCTTTATATTTCTTAGACTCATGTTTGAAGTCAACCAGAGCTTGGAAAAGTGGCCATGCTTGTTATGGGGATGTTTGTAATCCAAAAGAACAACTTCTTCTAGCTCCAAGATAATCTATTTTGAAATATATCCCCAAGTCACACTGTTTGTTCTTCCATTGCCAATGGATTCTTCCAACTCATATCTGCTGTTTTAATGTGTGATTTTTCCCTGTCCCTGAATTAACAGAGTATACTCTAGGCCTGTTACTTCTGTTTGGAACTTGGGTGATGCTGATTCTGTCCTGCTCCCATTTCTTAACATATATCCCATGTTGTGGCCCAACCCAAAACCTACCTTGATCAACAATTGCATAACAAAATAGATTTCTGTTGCATTTTTCCCAGACTTGAAAAAAAATTCAGCTTATTCCCTCCCAACTGTTAATGCAGCTTTTAAAAGCCACTAATTACTTATATACCCAATAGTAAGAAATGTTTAAAATATACAGCCCAACAGTTAAATATGTTAATAGGGAATTATTAAAGTGAAGTGTGGATTCTTGTCATGAGCTTTAATAGTTCCTCTAAATCTGTTTTGATTTATGGAGTCAATGTGGGAGGCATTAATATCTCCTGTCATAGCCTGTAATGCTTACAGATTTTCCAGGTTTCAACTTATGGTCCATTTGGAGCCGTTAGTGTTGAATGGTGCAACAAGGGGTGTCGCACTTGAGAGTCAAGCCTTATGTGCCAAAAGTTCTTATGAAACTATTGGTCTAAAGGGGGGGGGGGACTTAGCTGCACCTGCAGAGTAACCTGTATGGGGGTGAGGTTGGGAATGTAAGCACAAACCAGGGATTTTATAAAATATCTAAAACATTGTCCCATCAAATCCAAATATTTATTGGCTCTAAAACTCTCATCAGTTTAGGGACCTCAGCCCTTTTGCTCTGGAGAGGCATTGGAACTGGAATGCACAGCATTGGGAAATCTCATCATGGGTGTTTCTCAAATCTTTCAAGAAAAGACACACTTAGGAGCTACTCTGGTCAGCCAAATTTTAGGCAACAAGAGACAGTTCCTGCAAGTGCTGTCCAGTATTCCTTGCATATCTGTACCTGTTTAGGGGGAAAAGCCCTCCTTTTTTAGTTTCTATTTCACCCACTTAAAACACAAGATACCAGTGAAATAACATGTGGAGGTGTATTCAGCATAAGATAGAGTAAAACATGTATACGGTTTAGGTTTTCTTTAGGACAGATGTCCTTTGTTCATTTAGAGCAAGCCTTAGAAAAGGTTGGTTAAAAGGAAAAGTGGGATCTTCAAGGCATATTCCTAAGTCAAGTTTAGAGAGCTGTTATTTGGCCCAGAGCTATAGGCTCTTGCTAGATAGAGCGATAACCAAAAGTTGTTGGAGGAATCTCTTCTCTTCTTGTTCCTTCTGTTCCTATGTGCTCTTTCTGCCCATCTAACACTACTCTAAATCCCATCACTGCACCTGCAGGCTGTTTGCAGTGGAACACTTCTGCCAGAGATCTGAATTGTCTGCTTGAAAAATGCTTTTGCATTTAGGTGGAGCTCTGCCAGTAACCCACCTCATCTTAAATACCTCCCCTCCTGTGAAATAGTTTGCCAGATATTGAATATTCACATTATTTCCTTTGATGAAAACATCTGCCTTGTGGAAAGGGCTAACTGAAAGTCATAAAAGTCTAGTTAAGGTCTGACATAAGTGCAGCCTTGTGTAAGAAAGATTCTTCTAGGAAATCTTCAGAATAGATGTATATGTCTTCTCCGCTTCCCTCTCCTGAGCATTATAGCATGCAGTGTAGATGTTTGTCTTCTGGAAGATGTTTTTGAATCTCAATATCCTCTATGTGCAGTTTTTAAAAAATTAGATTTGGTGGCATATTTATCCTGTTGAATGGGTATATAAATGAAAAGTGCAATTTTAATGATAAAAATGAAAGATCCAGACCGGAGAATGACAAAGAGCAGAAACATGGGCCATGTGTGCATAGCTGTGTTCTTACTTGGAATTAAATAGGAGTAAAGGTATTTCCTCTTGGCTATGAATTAATATTGGCTATCCTCCTGCCTTTCCCTTGGCATCATCCCACATGTCCCCTCCTCCTACCTTGCAATGTGGGGTATCCTGACACAGTGAAAACAGCATGAGTTGAATGAATTGATATGGATAAGATTAGATAAGAAGCCCTGGTTTTGGCTGGGAGCAGATGGGGTGGGGAAAAGCTGATTTACAGCCAGGGTTTCTCAATTCATGGGGAGAGCCCATTGACTGCACCACCAGCTCCCACAGTGGCCTGGATACTGACATGCAGTCCATACCACCCCCTTCCACTGCAAGG
The DNA here is from genome assembly GCF_019175285.1 of Sceloporus undulatus. Classification (NCBI taxonomy): domain Eukaryota; kingdom Metazoa; phylum Chordata; class Lepidosauria; order Squamata; family Phrynosomatidae; genus Sceloporus; species Sceloporus undulatus. Next base: position 13,998,698 of record NC_056529.1, on the reverse strand, counting down.
ATGGACATAACATAACAGAGCATTCATGGCTACAAGCTGTGCTGCATCATTGTTTTTCTAGTTCTGTCACAAACACATGCTCATGGGTGCACACTCTGCCACCAGCTGCCAATTACTCCCCCTGTCCTGCCCAGCCCATTGGACATCCATGCAAAAGGCTGTGTGACAGGCTATTTGATCGATGATCAAATGCTGGTGAAACATCAGGAAGAAACTCTTGTAGAACATGGCCACATAACCCGAAAACCCCACAAAAATCTACAATCTATTGACTGCTTACATGGCATGTCAGTGCTCCCAGAGACATATTCACACAGCACGATCTTGGAGCCCCCCCCATGCATACCCCCTTTCTTCCCCTGTCCCCAATAAGCCCCTGTGGACTGGCCAGTTTATTAATGTTATTATTAAATCTATTGTATTGTTGGTAATCTGATATGTTTGTCAACGTTTCACTCCACGGAGTGTGCAGTGGGCCCTTGGTGCAGCTGCACACTTGTGCGATTGATTCACAGGCAGGTGGCATAAAAATTATGACCAACAATGGTGCTGGCAGCTTATCTATGGCACCTGCTCATGACTACTTCTGCACCAACGCACAGTCCACACATCAGTGCAATAGTTCACTCTTTCCCACTTGAACCTGAGTAAACTGGAATCTTTTTTGCTGTTGTGTAAAGCTATGGATCACAGCTTGGGTTCATTTGCCTCCCAATTTGGCCATGCATGTCATTTAAACAGGTAGGTTTTGAAACAGCATGGGGCCTTTTTTAGCCAGTGCAGACTACCCCTTTTTTCAGTGTAGATTCTCCATGGGGAAGTTGTAACCCTTTCTTCACATCTCCTCATTCATCCAGAGGTAGTCAATGTGCAGCCTACAGACACATTGCAGGGTCTCCATACTTTTTTATCCCCTTCTTATCCCCCCCCCCCCCCCCGGTCCTTTCACCTGGCTACCAAAATTGCTACAAAAGCTACAAAAACTTCTTTGCTTTTTTATTTTAAAACTCTACACTTGATATACCATTTGTTTCCAAGGCTACTAACACTTTCAGAAGCACTATTTTGATCAGAAGCAAGGTATATGTTGTACACATGCCTTGTTTGCAAACCTAATTCCACTGCTAACCTTAGAAGTGGAGTAGCAAACAGAGCCCAGCTTTAAAGAAGTGAAGGTGGGTTTTTGTCCTTGGGGTGTACATGGCCTTTAGCAGGTTGCAAGTGTTGATTTCCAGTTTTGCTAAAATTGCCCACCCCTGGTTTAATCAAGTATATGGACTTTAGAAAGGTCTTATGGTGTCTGAACCTCACTCAAGAAATCTGATTTATCTTGTTCTTATGATTCTCAAACACTTCCTCCTTTTAGAAAAGGATTTCTTTTTAAAGAAATAGGTAGAGAATGCTACTGCCTGTCAGTTAAAACCTCACTATTGGTAGTTATTTTGAATCAACAAATCAGTGTTAACAAATTGGTATATTTTTGTTACACACTGCATTAATAGCTTCTGATGACATCTGTCCACAGGGATTATTCTCTTTCATTTCAGATGGGTTTGAAATATTAAAGGTATTTAGTTAGAGGCCAGATAATTTGACTGTACCTTTATCTTTTCTGAGCACCTTTCCTGGATCTGAAAGAAAAAGATGGGAGAGAATGAAAGTGAATTATAATTACAAGCATAATTATATTTTTAAAATGAAAAAAAAAACCCTCTACATCAGTGGCCATCCTTCTTCTTCTATAATAGGGATTTGTTTTTAGGCTGAGCTAAATTTTACTAATAAATGTATTGTTACCACCCATCTCACTTGTTTCTAAGTGTGCTTTCATAGTTTCAGGAGGAGATGCAGCTCAGCTGAAGAGCACAGAAATCTCAAAGTGTCTTGTGCATTCTGCCAAGAGTGCAGTACAAAAATACACACTTCCTCCTATGTGGAGATTGAGTCTGTATTAAAGAGTCCATCTTTGTTCAGGTGAAGCCCATATGGAGTCATAGTGACTGTTGGTCAAGTTGGCTAAAGCTTCTGGAAGTTGAGGTCCAAAGTATCTGGGTAGACCAAAGTTTGGAAACCACTGCTCTAACATTTATATGCAAAAGCATGTGGTCTACCACTGAACTGCAGTTCCCTCCATCATCATTCCCCACCATACAACTCAGGATAACACTTCCTCTTGTTCATAACATCTGATAGTGAACTCATACTCATAAAACTTTATTCCATAATAATTTGTTAGTTTTTAAGATGCTGCAGGATATTTGGTTGGTTTTTGCTGTGGCAGAGTTAACGAAAGGCAAAAGTTGATACCACCAGATCCTGAACATACCCGATCTTGTCTGGGAAGATTCATTCCTCAGCCTTTCCAAGAAGGCCTTGGGAAGAATCCTGTCTGAAACCTTGGAGAGCTACTGTTGGTCAGAGTTGATAGTACAGGGATAGATGAGCTAATGCTTCGATTCATTATAAGGCAGCTTCTTAATACCGTATATGTACTTAAAGTAACTGTGTATAAAGTAAGGGACATCTGACCAGTGATTGCTACTAGTGCAGTGTGTGGGTTACCAGCCAGGAAAAGTTGTTTGCATCAGCACTATCCCACTCTCTGATCAGGCTCAACAGCGCTGGAATATTTTGTTTCAGTTCCTGTTTGGAATATTGCTCGGCTCAGTCTCTTGCTCTTCTGCCAAGCTGGCAGTGCTTGAAGGTTGACTTCCTGTACAGATGATGTAAAAGCGCCTGTGCAATTTTTTTTTCCTTTACAGCCATTGGGAGATAAAAGCCAGGACACTAGGGATTATTAAGAGGGAGCCAAATTATATTTATAATATTAAAGTTGAGTGCATTTGTGGTTTTGCTGTCCTCTAGGGTTTTTCATAAGTAGGAAAACATGAATTAGCATTTTCCATTTCCATATATTGACTGGAAACATAGCCTCCTCTCAATTAAGACCTATAGCTTTTGGGATGCATGCAACAATTTTATAAAATATTTACAACAAGATTTGCATTTTACATGGTATTACTACTACTACTTCTTTTCTTCTTCTGGTCCTCCCTCCCCCTTTCTCTTCGTATTTGCAGGAAAAGCTTAGGTCTAGGAGAGGAAATGCATTTTCTGTGCCGAGTGGGGAAATAAATCTAAAAATGGACTCGCTAGAAATGAGCTCTCGAAAACATCCACTGTTGACTGTGGTCTCTAGTAATTATCGAAGGTCGATTTTTGCCAACCTCATATTTTGTTATATCATCTTTAAAGGCTGTGCTCCCTATGGAAGGCTATTACTTCTCCCCTTTAAAACTGGCACTGGAAAAGACCGTTTGCAGCTTTGTGTTAGCAAGATAAGTGGAGCACTTCGTTTTCTTTTTCTCTCCCCTCCTCCCCTGAATGTAAATGTGTGTTGTAAAGAACATAGCTATTTCCTGGATAATTTGCAGTTGTATATTTTATGTTAATTTCACCGAAAATATTGCACCCCTGCCAGGTTTAGTAGGGGCTCACTGTGATATGAATAATTTCTAGCAAATCATTTTTTCCCCTCATTTAAGATTTGGCACCTTTTAAAGATGTTAATAATAGCAACAAGGAAGAAGATTTAGAAGAAGTGAGATGGTGTAGTCAGAGCGAGAGAAGGAGAGAAAGAGAGGGGGGCGCATGTAGAGAGTGAATGTAAACTAGCAAAAATAATTACATGGCAAACATATTTCCACAGATGTTTTTTTCCCCTCCTTGTAATGTAATACCTATTTACTAAACTGTTTATTTTAGGTCCTTGGTTCACAATAAAATATTTATATTTGCTTTGCTGTTGGGGAAAAAAATATTGACAAACTACTATTGAGATTTTTAAAAGATGATTGGTATTTTCTTCCTAGACAGCAGAGACAGTTGACATCTCTCTCTTTTCCTCCCTTCCCGCCACCGTCTCCATAGCTTAGGTATGCCTAGATCTAGTAAACCACGATGGCCAGGAGATCCTGATCTAAACTGGGACGTTCACAATTTAAGGGTTGTCTCATCTATATACCCATCTGGTATGCTTTAATTAGTGACCCACCTTGCAGTCTCGACCCTTCTTTCCCCATTTGTAATAAAGGAGCAATAAGGCAAAAGTGTATTCAAGACTGGCTTCATGATCCAAGACTGGACTCTAGTGCTCCTTCTCACAGGACAGTGGGCCAGGTAAAGTTGGATGGAAGACAGCTGTCTCCTTGTCTCTGCCTCCGCCTCATATTTATTTCTGCCTCATGGTGTAGTGATTTGATAGTTGGACTAGGATTCGAGACCAAGGTTCAAATCCCGGCTCAGCCGAGTAAACCCACAGTGTCACCTTGGGCAAATCACACTCTCTCAGCCTCAGAGGATGACAATGGCAAACATCCTCTGAAATCTTGCCAAGAAAACCCCATGATAGGGTTGGCCAATGGCTGTAGGATATGTCACCTTTGACGAAAGCGGAAGTGAATTTGATTGACAACAGAGGAGGCTCCATTTTAAACTGGTACCACACATGTGACTTTCAGAAGGGCAAATTGCCCTGATCGATGTAAAAGATAGTGGGCACTTGTTCCCGAGCAGATTCAACATGGGGGGACCTGAATCTGCCCAGTTCTATGCAGGGCAAATGAGGGAGTGGGAATGGGGTTGAAAATCTAAAGGAGATCAGTGTAAACACAAATAAGGAACAAAATGAAATCTAAGGAATCCCTGAAAACTGCATTGTCTAAAACCTGATTATGGACATTTCTTTTCTTTTTGTCTATTCCTACCTTGCCAACACAATTTTTCATGACTGTTTTCTACCCACTCCATTTGAAGGAATGCATATTAGTTGTAAGAATATTCACTTTTACAGGGCAGGGGACAGCCCATAGTTAATGGATGGGGCTCCGTTAGGTTTCTTTTCATTTATTCAGACCCAGCATACCTAAGCTGAATGAACATCACAAATAGCAACTTTGGAAAAGCTGTTGTCATCAGGACTTCGATAGTGGTTTAAAAAAATGAGTTCCCTCCCCATGACTTTTGTGATCCAGATAATAATCAACCTCCATGGATGGCGGGGTGGGGATGAACATTAAATGCACTGTTAAATTTAACATTCTGTTCAGTTTGGCCCATAGTGTCCAGAGCTAAAACATGGGCTCAGCTGGACTGAAGGGTTTAGTGTATTTTGTGTATCCTAGGATTCTTCTTGTGTGCAAACAGAGGCAATGGGGAGGTGCATTTCACTCTCATTTCGAATCCTTTGTAAAGCTAGTGTGTGAATAAAACTGGGATGGAGCTGCTGGATTGGTAGAGCTATTCTCATATTGTGTTTTCAAAACGACAGGTACTTACATACCATTGAGATTGTGCTTCCACCGACAAGTTATAAGATGTCACCATAAAGAAATTGAATTTGCTGTAACTGTTGCCAGCGTTGGTTAGCAGTTGACGTTTACCCTCTGGTTGGTGGGATGCTGGGATTCCTGATGCAAATTAATATGTGGTTCCTATGTGTAAATTGGCTCTTAGAAAAGTAAATTAGCCCACTTCCTTCCACGATTCCTCTTTAAAGGCCTTTTATCACATTAGAAATCATTATCCTCAGCAGTAATTTTTTAAAAAGCCAGCCTGAGCTCTGCCCTTCATTACAGAGGCAGCTTAAATGAGGGAGAACTGAGCCCTGTTACCTTTGTGCAAAGAATCAATTTGCAATCGAAAATAAATCCTATTGAGGTGCCCATAGCTTTCCTTGTAAGGTTTGGGTCAGAATTTTCTCTTGGGAGGCCAGTTGTTACTCGGACTTAATGAAGTTTTGTGCTTTGTGTAAAAAAAGAAAGAAAAGAAAAAAGATGGAAAGAAAGAAAGATTAAATAGAATTAAGTGGTCCAGATTTTCACCAATAATTTTTATTAATTTGTATCAAGAAGAGATCAGGAAGTCCTTCCTTCAGTAGGCTGATATATACCATAGAATCATAGAATCATAGTGTTGGAAGAGACCACAATCCAGTCCAACCCCCTGGGAAACTCAGGGGGGATATAGACGGGTGGCTAAATGTCACCCGTCTTTACCACTCGTTTGTGCCGCGCCAACCGCACCATGCAACACTGACTTCTTTTTAGGAACACCATAATGGCTCTCATGCACCCTGATGCTGCCACTTCAAACAAGTGCTGTTTGGGCACACAGATGCCCATGCATCATCGTCGCAAACCCCATGTGGGCGGGGGCCATGGCAAGATGACACATGAGTGCCACTATAAGGGCTGGGGGTGTATGGACGCCCAGCCCTATGGAGCCCTTAAGCCAGCCCCAGCACGGTGCTTTTGCCCATCTGTATCGGACCTTGATTTGATTTCTGCATCTGCACTGCAGAAATAATCCAGTTTGACACCACTTTGGGGAAGCAGAAGATACATACTGTAGCCTGCAAAGCTGTATTTAAGTGCAGGTGAATGGCTGACTGGTCCAGGAGGACTCTACTGGTCCCAAGAAAGAAAGACATGACCCTGTAGTAGAGAAGGGGGCAGTCTTGAATAGCTTGAACCCTCAGTGTCTTATTGCCCAAAGCCCAAGTGGAAGTGGCACCCATCCTGGCCCTTCTAGCATGTCCATGCTGCATGTATGTGTTTAATTCCAATCCTGCCCCTTTCCTTAACTCAAACCTGGCTTTCAAATTCCTGTAAATGTGCCTTACATAGTTTATTCCCTGTACTCCTTACAGGATTTTCTCCCTCCTGTGCTGCTCTGAGAGGCGATTTGCACATTTGCTCAAAGGGTGAAAGGTAAAACTTAAGAGAAAAATTGTTTGGTCTTGATTAAATCACAGGTTCAGTCTTGGTTATTATCAGGTTATTTTCAACCCCAATCCCTGGTACATTCTGGCATGGAAAAACAGAACATGCAAATGTGACACTTGTGGACATGGATCAAGGTCTTGTAACCCAACCATTGTAGTTACATGAAGGTGGTGGCAACAGTGAAGATGAAAAAAGGAATGATAATAGGAGGAGAAGGGGCCTAGCTCTGAGTCTTCTATCCTTAAATGCCTGGTGTTGAAGAATCTTCTGAGACAAATATTATGAAAGGTGTGGGCCATAGCACCTTGGTTTTCAGGACCTCTTGAAATCAGGCATTCAAGAAAGTGGTGGCTGAAAGACAGATGCCTCCTGTTGCTGCTTTTCTGTGCATGTTCAGAGAGTGTCAAACCATTCATGTAATGGATTATTGCATGATTGGTTTGTCTCTATTGGAGCCTGTCTAAGATGATGCAATACAGAACCCGAAGTAGCATTAGAAATTATGTGTTATATTTTAACATTGTTATTTTTCATTTGGATAACTTCCTTGTTTTTACATTGTGATGATCTATGATTATAAGCAATTAAAATTTGAACTGAACTGAATAGACAACCTGAAGACCTTTCCTTGCATAAGCAAAACATGCAGTTTGGTGGCTCACCATATATCTCTTAACTGGAATGGTGACATTGCTTGACAATAACATTTACCAGACGAGATTCTAAAAACTTCCTGATCCGCCTATTTTCACTTCTAAGGAAAACTGCATCAACCACTCTCCAGATTCAATTTTTTATTGACAAAATACAGTGATGATACTGATTTTGTTGTTTTACTTACATACAGTTGGCCCTCCATATCCACGGATTCTTTCTCCATGTATTCAACCATCCCAAGATTGAAAATATTTTTTAAAAACCAATCCAAAAAGCTAATCTTGATTTTGCCAATTTATACAAGAGACACCATTTTACAGTGCCACTGTATTTAATGGGACTTCAGAACAGCCACTGATTTGGTAGTCCTGGAGTCCTGGAATGAAACTCCAGGGCCCACTATATTGTTAACCTGTGCAGATGTATGTTCAAGGAAACTTTCACATTACTCTAACTCTAAAGGCTCTTCATCAGCTGGAAGGCCCTGTTGAGAGGTGATAAACAAATGTTTTAATCAATATCTTATAGGTGAATCTCCATCGGTCTGTGCCTTTGTCTTGTGGTAATGAACTTTGGTTTTAAAAACAGGCAGAAGCCCTATATTCTGAACACATTTATTTGGAAGCAAGTATAACTTTGATGGGTCAGATACCTGCAGGGTTATCTGTTTATAAAATTATATACATTATATAAAATTTCATGGGGTCATCCCAATCAAATCAATGACCTACAGATGCATGACAGCCACAACTGCTTCATATTACTGTACAACACCTGATTTAGGGGAATCACTGCTACAGATGGGGCAGCGATGGCAACTACGTTAGATTGCTCTCAGAGGAGATTTCAGCAGGTCTGTCAATGCCTATTAGCCATGATGGTTATGTGAAACCTTCTTGTCACCCATCCTAACTTGGTTACTGAAGATACTGGTTGTAACTAATGGGACTCAGAATCCACAACACCTGAAGGGTGTTGCAGAAGGCTGCATGTATTTAAGGACCATATGACACTAAATCTGAAATGTGAAGGAGCAACAGTGCTGGTGGTATTCCATAGTGCTCTCTTGGTGGATTTCCCAGAATTATTTGACTGACCTCGCTGAAAAACAGGATGCTGGATTGTTGGGCCATTTGTATTATTCACTAGGCTGTGCATGATGCTATATACGTACTCTGCATTGCATCTCAGATCGTTTTAACTAAAACCAACATGGATGAGAATTTTCCTTACACATGATTTTGAAGCAGGTCTCTTATTTTCAGAAGAACTTCTAATGTGATTGTTGTGGGATGGAAGGGGTGAGAGGAGAGAGAGAAACAGGCTCTTCTGCAACGTGTTTGCAAGATTGAACATCCTACCCTAACACAGACAGGGATGGTAAATGTACATATTTCCAAGGATGTAATAGAGGTCATTTTCATTGCATCTATCTGATGTAATAAGTTGTCACTTTCTGTATTGTAGTGACATCTGTTGACGTATTATGGGTATTACACATTATTAGAACACTAATCAAAAGAGAGAAAGCGCACAAGTTGTTTCACCTCCTGGGTCCAAAACACACTGCAGAAATAATCCTGTTTGAGACTGCTTTAATTGCCCTGGCTTAATGCTAGGGAATTCTGGGAACTGTAGTTTTGTTAGGCATTTAATCTTTTCTGTCAGAGAGCTTTGGTGCCACAATAAACTACAATTCCCAGGATTACCACTGAGCCAAGGCAGTTAAAGCGTTCTCAGACTGGATTATTGTGGCAGTGTGTTATGGATCTTTGTGATTATTCTTGCTGTCTCTTAACTTCATCTATGCCAAAGGTAGACAAAGTGTAGCCCTGGAACTGTGTCCCTTCAATGCTGTTTTTTGTAACTGACCCCTCCAAAAGGTGTATTGTTTCCCTTTGAAGTTTCTAGAAGCAAGCTTCCTTCACCTTTTATATGATTTTTGGATCTATTCTGCAATGTTTAACATGAAAATGCCTTTTCATAAACAGAGGGTGACTGGAGTTTTAAGGGGTTTTGTCATTTTTGTCCATCTGCGTATTCCCCTGAAGGGTTCCAGAGGCAGAAAGTTGGCCATCAGAGCTGCTACACTTGCCTGTCTTGAATGCAGGTTCTTTCTCTTGTCAATTACTACCCATCCATTCAAATTTGAATTTGTTGTTAAGACTTGTATTTTGTGACTTGGGTAAAAAAATCATCTCAGTTTAGCAGTTTGGAAAAAAGAAAAGGGCAGACGTTGAAGTAACCCAAATTTAGTTTTTCCTCTCACCCCCCCCCCCCAATAAAGGAAATAAAAGTGGCATCTTCAGTAGCTATCACAGCAGCTGGACTTCATTAAACCATGGTGTTAATTATTAGAAGACAAAGATTTAGTGTGCCAACAGAAACAATAGGGGTAGCTCTTGGACAAGGTCACCTTGAACTCTGGGCATCCAGTGCCAGGAAAAACAGAACAAGCAAGGTTTAACAGTAGCATCTCTATCGCTTTAAATGGTGAGAGACAGCAATGGTCTGATGATGAGAATTGATTGGTTTTCTGATTCCCGGGGCATAAGGGCTGGGGTGGATGGCATAGAAGAGGGTTGTTCAAATCTGTCCTGGATCCATGTGCATGGAAGACATTCATGTTATGTTTTTTCCGTAACGTGTTTGAGAATTTCTCATTTTATTCTCTTGAGTTTTTCCCCCCCTCAGCCACATACAGTGCGGTTTGAGGGAGAATTATTAATAGCTTCATATACCGTATGCCGTATTCTATTGAGAAAACCTGTTAGGACTCTGTATACCTAAAGGGAAAAATGTTTAAAGGCAAAGGCAGGGGAGGAAAGAGATCAATGTCATGGAGAAGTGTGATGCCATAAAACAGCTCTGTCGTCTTGCCAAAGCCAATGACATCCAGGTGAAATTGGGCCAGTGTAACTCTTGATGCAAGAGGGCAAATGGCTCCGTTTGAACTTTGGTAGGTGTCTCATCCACTTACACTGCTAAGCTATGTAATTGCTCGGCAAAACAAGGCGAAGGGATTGAGGTGGGCAGGAGTGGAAAGTGTGTGTGGGGTGGGAGGCTGGGGAGCGACGAAGATTGGAAAAGAATTAGGTTATTACATTTCCTCCTTAATTCTTCATCAGGGCTGCTGCTTCTTTTTGCTAGAGAGAGCGAAGAAGAAGAAGAAGAAAAGAGAAAAATCAATGCATTCTGATTCTATAATTTCCCATGGTGCCTCACTCAGAGCACAAGGTGCCCTGGGAGGTGACATACCCGGTCATGGAAGCTTGCACTCTCTCGCTCTCTTTCTCTTCCTCTTCCTCCTCCTCCTCCTTTTTCCCAGTGAAAGAATTCATTGGAATTCCACAACCTTTGCATGCGTTTGTGAAAACACTCATTTGTGTTTGCGCCAATCCGCTAATGGCAGATGCCAGGGTTTGCGAATCCCACCTACATTCGATGCTTGTTATGGCAAAGAATGCTCCGTTAATAATGCATCTGTGAAACTCAGCTGTGAGGGAGCCAAGTAATTATCCCACCGTAGCGTTCCCTGCTTCAGTGTCATCACAACTGGGGCTTCATTAAAAGTCCTAACAGTAGAGATGTTGTGTGGTGTAGCCTCCGTATGTGTTGTGTGTGTGCGGGCATGTGTATGCATGCGCATATATATATATATATATATATATATATATATTCATTTAAATTATCAGCAATGCCATGGCTCAGAGGTAATTTGACTTTTTGAAACCGTTGAGCCCCTGTGAATTTCCTTCTTCCTCTCCCTCTCGCTGCCGTACCAGCTGATCAGCCCCAGAAGAACAAAAGGTTTATCTGAAGCTATGAAGCATATATTCACCAGCTTCTGGCGTCTAGATAAAAAAAATATATCAAAGTACTCCATTGAACATGTTAATACTGAGCAAAATGCACACAGTCAGACACTAAACCTTTACAGGGATTTAAGCATTTGAAAAGTGATACTCTGATCAGGTCTTGAGTCAGTTTCCTTAAGTATGGAGCTGAGCAAAATCGGAAAATAATATAGGTTTTAAAATAAATGGTGCACTTATCATTACTTCCCCTTATATTAAAAAAACACCTTCCTCTCTGCTTTTTTTTTTTGTCAGAAGGACTCTCCCAGACCTTAGTAACAAGACCGAAGTACTTCCAAGACATTGTCTTTCTTGCAAATGGTGGAGTGTGGGTGCAGAGAAGAAGCTCCATGATTAAAAGCAGATTTGAAGTTTTTGCTGATCTAGGGAAGGGCATATAAGGCCCTGATCTGATCTGAACAGAGAAGACCCCAAGTCATAAGAGTATAGGCCAAAGGCCTATCTGGCCCAACATTCTGTTCTCACATGAGCCAACCAGACTTATATGGGAAGATGCTAGTGTATTTGATAAACACCTTATAAAATAGTTTTCTGTACTCTTTGTAAATTATGCAATTTAAAACATAATATTATCACCATTATAAACATAATAAAAATGCAGCAAGATCATAATGAAATAATCAATTCCTGCAGAACATAAAGCAAATGTGCTTGAAGAAGGGCTTCTGTGGATGCCATAATGGAGCAGGTGTTCTATCCAACCAAGCTGTGTAGAACTGCATAAGTAAAAACCTGTATTTTGAATTGGGTCCATAAATGATTCAGAAGCCAATTGTGGACATGTTGACACAAAACAGAAGAAGAGAACATTAACCTCTGGGCTATAATAATTATTAAGATCTTCTGAGGCAATTTCAGGAGTGGTCATATTACTAACTGCTTTGAAGTGCCATTTTGGGTGTGCGCACGTTCAGATGGTGTACATGCCAATGACGTGCCTTGTGTGCTGTGTCCAAATGGCACAGTGCACAAGAGACTTCACTGTGCTGCTCCAGGGTGCTAATGGTGCCTTGGCAGCGGTGTGGAAAGGAGCTGCATTTAGATTTGATTTTTGCCGTGCCCGTGCGGTTGCCACAGCAATGATCCGGGGGAGAAGGCTGCCCCTTTCTTCTCATCTGTAGAGCCCCTTACTTGCCATGGGTAACCAGTTGAGTGCTTGCTTTCTAACATTCTGCTTATACAGTTGGCCCTCCACAGATTCCTTATACATTGATTCCATCATCCACGGTTTGAAAATATTCAAATAAATATAGATTTCAAGAAGCAAACCTGGATTTTATCATTTTATATAAGGGACACAATTTTACTACTGCCCTTGTATTTAATGGGAATTGAGAATCCACAGATTTTGGTATCCACAGGTGATACCCAGCGGATACCAAGAGCCCACTGTATCCAGCATTTTTGTTGTATTGTACCTTTAAGGCATTTCCAGTTTACAGTAACCCTCAGGCAATCCTGTCACAGAGTTTTCTTTGCAAGATTTGTGCAGCTGGGTTTGCCTTTGTCTTCCTCTGAGGCAGAGAATGTGACTTCTCCAAAATCACCCAGTGGGGTTCCATGGCAGGTGGAGAATTGAACCTTGTATATCAAAGTCCTAGTCCAACACTCAAACCATTGTACCATTCATCTTGTGTCCAAGTGTGGGGGCACCATAGCTTAGTAAATGTTTCACATTTCCTGCACAGAGTCCCAACTTCAGTTCCTGGTGCATCTGTTTAAAAGGTTCAGGTAGCAGATGTTGGGAAGACTTCTTCCAAGCACCCTGGAGAGCTGTTGCCACTCATAGTAGACAGTGTTATGGTAGAGGGACCATAGGGAAAGAGCAGTATGCAAAGTATATGGCACCTTCCTCATTCCCCCCAATTCAGTGAATTTTCCAAGCTGCTAGTTAGCTAGTAATTAATGGTAGTGGCCCTCTACACAAATCCGATTCTGTTTTCAAGATTAAAACAGGCTCTAGAAATTGGCACACTCATATCTCCCCCTTCCAGCTGGGAGCTGTCTGTCCCCAGTAGTGCCAGCTGTCTCCCTTACTTCTTAGCTGATATTGTTCATGTTTTTCCCCCCAATAAAAGAATGCAGGAGGGTGTTCTGATGTCATTGCATTAGCTTGTCTTTAGAGATGCAAAATCCAGGTCAAAAGGGAAATGCCTTTTAAACAAGATCTGGGTTATGCAGTTTGTCCAAATTGCTCATACAGGTATGAATTCAAAAGATGGGAAGGCTTGGCCAGTTTCCTTAGGTACTTCGTGCATCAGTGCTTTGTGACTTTCTGCATTATCTGGCAAAGAATAATCACATTTTCTTTTGTTGCATTTGTAAAATAATGTTTTAGTAAGGACCGTTGTGGGAGGTTTGGGTTTAATCTTCTCTTTTTTAAAATATTAAAATGTATTATTAATGGCTGGGAAGGGAGATTTGTGTTGGTTTGAGTCAGTCATATTAAGTTGCACACTTCTGTGGCAGAGATCCTCTGACATTTTCTGGAACAAAGTGTGTCAGTTAGGCCATGTTATTAAGGACTTGAAAGGTACAGAGAAAGAGAGAGAGGTGGAAAATAGCTTCCTGCACATTAAGAGACTCCTCAAGGGAGGAAGCTGAAGATTTTTGGTTCTGTTTCTGACCCCCACACTAGTTTTCTGCTAAGGCTCCTGAGTTGCTGGGTGCTAGAGATGAGGAGGGTGGGGCAGAAGGAAAAAAGAAATGTTTGAATATTGTGCTACGAAGGGAACAGTCCTGCAGTGAAGCAGTTGTGATATTAGAGTAGCTCTCCTAAGAGATCCCTTGGCTCGTGTGTACCGATCGGAGTGGCACATTCCCAGACAGCTGGTCGCTCAGCATGGGTTGTGCATGCAGCTACGAAGCTGGCACACTGGCGAAGAACAGGTAATGCTCTAATTTCCCCTGTGCAGATGCGGCCAGGAATATCTTAATTTATTGGTGTGCTGGCATGCAAGAGGGAGAGCTGGCTGTGCAGCCTTGCATAACTATTAACATGAGGAGCAAAAGTGGGGGGAGAGAAGCTTTTACTAGGGACTTAACTTTGACTAAACTGAGATTTGAAATGGTGAAATTCTCTCCTCTCTTCCCCTTTTTTGGGTCTGCTTGGAATGGCTTTTAAACATCCCTTAATTATTTAATTATAGATGCGCAAACAATACTCGGGGAATGGCCTGCCATTCCAGGGAAGCGGAGCATACAAAAATGTTTAGTTACAGTCTCTCCCCTCACCCTTCTTTTTCCCTTTATCCTTTTAAAGTCAGTAATTAAATAGAAGCATAATTTGGTATTATGATGTAACTCTAACTCTGGAAATTCATCCAACTGTATTATGTTTCTTGGCTCACAGGTTGGCTGGTTCTTCACCCAACCCTACCACTAACTACAACTAAGCAGCACTTTTACAATTAGCTGTGCATTTCTAGCATCAAAGAGATCAAAGCTGCCTTTTAATAAACTGGGTGATTTGTGTGTGTGTGTGTGTTTAAATGTTTGGGAGGGGGTTGCTAGAATTGTAGTGCTATAACCATAATGTGTACTTGGGCATCAATCATTTGATCATTATCCTATTGACATGCTTGACGAATTCACTTGGTAAATTTTGTTTGGCCTCTTGTGTTTGATAGATAGATTAGGTCCTTATATAACTCTCTTTATACAAGAAATTGAACTGCCTGTGAACAGGCAGACAGCTAATTGCTAGCAATTTGTGTTGCTAACAAGAGGCAAAATGGTAGCATAACATTAGGCTCAACAGTCTGTTAACTAATTTGCTGAATCAGATTTAAAAATATGCCCTCAGTATAAACAGGTTTCCCACTGGTGCTCGCTTAATACTTGAAGACAAATTTCTTGGAGCTCTTTATACGAAGTTGGACCCTGGCTTCTACTCTTAATTTTTCAGTAATTTCTATGTGGAATGCAGACCAGGGGCTGGTCCAACTCATTTTGCTGATTGAAGCAAAGGATACAATTCCTTCTATTTCTTATACAGAAGCTTCACCAAAGGATGGGGCAGCCTACTCCACCACATTCGTGAATAGCACACTAGCATGGGAAGGATGGTTGTATGGTAGACTCTGGGGCCTGACAGATGGAAGCAAAAAGAAGCTGCTATAAGCAGCTTCCTGGAAGGTGAACCATATTAGCACTTGCGTGCCATCATGACACCCCTTCCGACCAGCACCGTTTGAGCGCTCTGATGCACATGTGTCATCATGGTGTGCCCTGTATGGATGGGCGCACGCCAAGATGGCGCCCTGACGCTGGCAGAAGGGCTTTGAGCGTGTGCCCGCTCAGCCCTATTTTAACCCTAGTTTGGGCCCAGGCCGGCATAAAGTGCCTGTCTGTCTTGGCTCTCTGTCCAGAACATATTTCAACATCTACATGCTGTGCCTATGACCAACCCTGGTGGATTGTATTTAATGAACACATATAAACTATTATCCCTCCAAGTGCTTGGTGTGGCATGTGTTTAGTTCCTGGGTTGTTATAACAATAACCCTATCAGATCGGATCAAACGGCTATATAATCTAATATCTTGTTCACTAGAGTAGGCCAACAAGATGCCTTCAGGAAGACCAGATGTAGGGGGATAATAATAACACTTTCCTGATAATTCTCTCCAAAAATTGTATTCTCCAGCCTTGCTATCTCTGAACTCTTGAGATTCCACATGGCTGCTGTGACTGCTATTGATGGAGCTCTCCTCTCCCTTGATTTTGCCTATTTTCCTTTTGAAGTAATCAAAACTACAGGTTAGCATAACAATCTTTTGACACTGAATACTGATGGAAGCAAAATACTGATGGAAGCACTAAGTACAATACTGCTCCCATATCTGCAAGGGATATGTTCCCAGATTTATTGTGGAAATGTGAAACTGTGGATAATAGTGAACCCCATTGGAATGAATTACTTCCAGAGGAAGTTGACCATAGAGTTGTGTTGGAGGATTTAGAGAATCCTAGAGAGAACACCTCTTTACATATTTCTAGGTCATTCAGAGTGACTCTGGTCAACTTCCATTGGAAGCATACCATAGAATTGTGCTGAAAGACCTATAAAATGCCTAGAGAAAATGTATTTTTTTGATGTGGGTAAATGAAATCACTATTCCTGTGCATTCTAGGGCCATGCTGTACATCAATTAAAAAGGTAAAGGTAGTCCCTTGACATGAATGTCTAGTTGTGACTGACTGTAGGAGACAGTGCTCATCTCTGTTACTAAGCCAAAGAGCCAGTGGCGGAGGACTATTCAGATGGTCATGTGGCCACCATGACTACACCAAATGCTGTTACCTTCCCACTTAAGTGGTACCTATCTATCTATCAATGCGTGCTTTCAAACTGCTAGGTTGGCAGAAGCTGGGACTAATGAGAGGAGCTCACCCTGTCATACAGAACTCGGGCCTCGAACTGCCAACCTTCCGATCTTCTGATCCTCAGAATTGGCATCTTACCACATCCCCTATACATTAATTACATGTTAGGCAAAAAAAGGGAAATGTCCCTGCATCTCTCATCATTTTTGTTGAGTGATTTTGAGCAAGGTTCTAGAATTATGAGAAGGAAGCAAACTCCTTTCTATCCATTTTCTTTTCCCCAGGACAAATTTAGAAACTACTAGGGAGCATGAAACAGCCCACTCAAGGCAGCAGGTTTTGGCATAGCATGAAAAAGCAGCAGATCATCAGTCATTTTGCTTCAGCTTCTGCAACCTGGTTCCCTTCAGATATTTTGGGCTATAACTTTTCAGCCATCACAACATGTCTGCCCATGCTGGGGTGGTTGATAAAAGCTGTAGTTAAACACATCTGGAGGGCACCAGGCTGGGGAGGGAAGTATGTTTTAGTTTTCAGTTCCACCACCATGATGCATGCCATTTGAAAGGAGTGTATTGGAACAGAGACCTGGATAGCATTCAGTAGATAAGTCTGCACATTTAAAATCCATTGGTTGTAACGTCAGGCTTTTCTTGGATGTGATCTATCATCTGCTGCCTGCCTGTCTACCTGGCTACCTGCCCATCCATCTATCTGTCCATGCATCCATCCTTCAGAAAGAGTTTTGCCATTAAAGCTTATAGATATTAACTAATCTATAAAATACATGATGGCATAAACATTTATGGTAAATAGAAACGACGCAAGCAATGTAAGACTAATTTCAGAGGAATCAAAAACTATTCAGAAGCCAGAAAAGGGAAATCATAGTGCTGAAAGTTAACAAATTGGGCACCAGGCAAAACTCACTGGAGCGATCACTTCACAAATGGAGAACTGTTACTATGAAGACACTCTTTTGTGTCTCTTTAAAATAATGGTGTAATGTTAACATTTCATGGGTTCATTTAGTACAGCCAAGGTTTTTACCAGAAGGAAATTTGGTTACATTGGTAGCAGGTTCTGACTGTTCTGAATTCTAGATGGTTTTGGAGAAGAAGAGAGAAAAAGACTTACATCATTTGTTTAAAAGGAAGAATTTCTAAACAAAGAGATGAAAGTTGACCTAGAATATTTTTGTGTGCTGTTGGAGTAAAGATATATTGATGGCACCTTCTAAAAATTTCTATTGAAGGTATATGAAAGGAATTGTGTGTCTAAACCTTGTGGGATTTAGCTGCTTAACTAATGTGAGTCAAGACAGATCTGTGTTGATCTAGATAGTCTTCATTTGGCAATGATTACTTCCCAAACATAGTAAGCAGGCTGGCAATTGGGCAGTAACATTCACTTTCTTATACCCAAAGGCTCATTATACGAGGCTTTCAACTTACGCTGTTTAGCCTGGAGAAGAGATGGTTAAGAGGTGATATGATAGCCCTGTTTAAATATTTGAAGGGATGTCATATTGAGGAGGGAGCAAGCTTGTTTTCTTCTGCTCCAGAGAACAGGAACTGGAGCAATTGATGCAAGCTCCGGGAAAAGAGATTCCACCTCGACATTAGAAGGAACGTCCTGACAGTAAGGGCTGTTCAACAGTGGAACACACTCCCTTGGAGTGTAGTGGAGTCTCCTTCCTTAGAGGTCTTTTAACTGAGGCTGGATAGCCATCTGTCAATGGGGATGCTTTGATTGAGAGTTCCTGCATGGCAGGGGGTTGGACAGGATGGCCCTTGTGGTCTCTTCCAACTCTATGATTCTAACCTAGAGACAGGTTTAGTCCCTCAGTGAAAACTAGACCTGTGTTCTAACATTAACTGAAGACGTAAAAAATGGGTGAGGTGGGAGAGACAAAATGTAGGAATGTGTGTGAAAAAGTGCTTGCCTTTATATATGGAAAAGAGATCTTACCTGAAGAGAAGAGAGGATGAGTTTGTCAATGGAAATCAAGTGTGCGGTAAAGCGAAGGGATGAGGAGCAAAGTATGAAACAGACTTTGGTCTTGTGTGCAGGAAAGATTGGATCAATAATGGCCACCAAACTCTACATTCCAAACAACTTGCCCATTGCAACTAGCCTATTCTTCCAATACAGAAAGGGTGGGCAGGCTGTGTGTCCTAGGGCAGTATTACTCAAAGTGGTGGTCCCTGGACTAGTGACCGTCCCTTAGCCATTTGCTGAAAGTCCACAGAGAATTTCCAGGAAAAGAAGAAAAATATGGTCCTAGTCTTCAAAACATTAGAAAAAAAAATAAGGGCCAGTCCGTCACGTCAGATATCCCGAGAAGCACTGTTTTAGGGAGTTCTTGCAGTTCTTGTGAGACAGTGATGAATATCAGTGGGGCCAGTATACTGTATACAAGCTAGTAGAGTTTGGAAAAGGTACTCTTTATGGAAATGACCAACTTAGAACCAGATTTTGGAAAAGTGGCCATGCTGCATAGGAGATTACTGGAAATACCCTGCCGCCTGGTGACACTTCTAAGACCTCTGTAGAATATGGGCAGCTATGGCCCTCCTGATATTTTTGGACTGCACTTCCCACAAGCCTTCACTATTAGATAGGCAGGCTATGGCTGATGGTGGAAATAGAGGACCATAGTTGCCCAGAGCATGTCCCAGAAGTTCCTTGGGAAGTTCCAAATTCACTCTGCCACATGTCCAATTTAGACAACTGGATATCATGTGAAGAGAAAGAACTTTTCATGAGACCCTGGGGAGTTGCTTCCAGATGGAGAAACAGTTTGATTTGGTATAAAGCAACCCCCTTTCCCCTAAAATTTGAAAACAGCTGCATTAGGAGGTTGCTTCCTATCTCAGAAGAGAAACAAGAAGTCCGGAAGGCACTGAGCACTAGACCCCGTTTCCCTTTGTTTAAAACATATAGCATTAGTGGCTCTTGAAGCATTGATCTGGGTCTGTATTTCCCAATGACATGTCCCATTTAGATCACAAACTCTACATTTGGCAGCTCCCGTTTTTAAGCCTGGCGAGAGCACGCCAGATTCTATTTCCGCTGAGTGGCTTGCATTTGGAGAGGCACGTTTAATAGGATTGAAAGAAAAGAAATGTTACTTTTCATCACACAAGACAACAAAGAGAACCCGGGAAAACGAAAATATTATTTCGTTTGAACAAATTACAGCTCATCTCTCAAGGGCTTTTTTTCAGGGAGTAGATGAAGAAAAGCACTTTAATATCATTCCATCAAACTAAAAATTTAACTACTTTTTTTTTTTTTACAGATAAAATGTGTTCGGAGGATTCAAAGAAGATTAGGGCTCACCTAAGAAAGAGTATTCAAATTTGAACAGCTAATGGAAGCCTAGAAAAACTGTTAATGTCTATATCTTTCCTCTAAGGGACTTAGATTTCAGTATTCTTATAAAAACACATTGAGTTGATTTCATTTCTGTGTCTCCACAGACTGCATTCTTGTAATTTCAGTAAGTGTTATAAATGTTATTTTAAGTATTATAATCCTAATCCCTACTGACAATAAGGCGTTGGAAGCGCTGCTTCCATTACTAAGGTAATGTTTACCTCAGATAGCATATAATTGTTTGCTTGCCCCCTCCCCACACAGTAAACTCTCTGCTCCCAACTGCTTAATCAGCCATGGAAAAAGAGAGGAGACGCTTACTGCTTAATGTGTTGTTGTTTTGTGTGTGTGTATGTGTGTGTGTGTGTGTGTGTGTGATCACATTAGAGAAGTGTGTAAGCTTTTGCTTGTGGAATTTGGGCTTGGGGGAGCAAGGCGTGGGTCTGTTTGTCTTCAGTTCCTAAGGCAAAATGGTTTTGCACGGTGATCCTTGCGACGACTTGAACAGCTTATTAATATAAATATCACGGATATGGCATAAATCGTGTCTGCTGCTGAGCTCTCAGGGCATTTCTTCATTGCATGAGATTCAACAAGGGCTTCCTAGAACCTTGCAGTAGTTCAAACAGCAAAGTTATATTCCAGTCACAGCTCTGGTAGTCCCTCTTGCTACTATCAAGAGATCCCTATATGCTCTCCATATGAGTTTTCTCCTGCATCACATCATCCTAAACAATATTTCATTATGCCTTATGAAAGTTAAACTTTCTCCTCCCCCCCTTCTTTTGTGCTGCTGTTTTGTGCTGCTGCTGCTGCTCAGTGACTACTTGGGTTCTTTGTTTAAGGATCAGATTTGACCTTCCCATTTTTAACACCCAGTGCACCACCTGTGCCAACAAATCTGAGAGCTGGGAAATAATTTTAATTTAACTTAACAAGTGCAAACGTCAAGTCCCTTTTATGACAACCAGTTCAATAAATGTGATCTGCTGGAAGAGGTAGTGGAACTCATAGAATGGCACCATGACAATAAAGTGCTTGACAAGTAGGGTGTAAGCTAACATACAATTTTGGCCCATGAAGTATTTTGCATCTTTACACAGTATTGCCATTGTATGGCTTTCACTGTACCACTACAATTACTACTATTACTATTCTCCTCCTCCCAGAAACAGACTGGCAACCATTGGAACTGCTACAAAAAGGGAGTTGTGTCTTTCCTGTAGCCACCTCCAGTTAACATATGGCTGCAGGGCTTTGGGACAACTGTAGTTTCTGAACACTCTTCAAAGGCAGCCCCATATGGAGTATGTTACAGTAATCCAAACAGGATGTAATGTAATGTTGTTTCCAGAGGCTCCTGTTTAGTAGCTCTGCAGCTCTTATCTTTCAGAAAGTGTGGTGGTTTGGCATCACCACAATGAAGACAAAGAACATGTTAAGAACGTGTGCATAAACAGATCTTCAGCAGGGCATGGGTATAATAGATGACTTCCTCCAGAAGGCATTACAAACCTTTTGACTGCAGTACCAGTCACTTTAGAATGCTGAGATCCATAAAACTACAGCATGGAGTTGTTTGGAGTGCTAAGAAATGTGGTTTGATGAATGATGGTGACCTTCATCACGTGTGTTTACATGGAGTCACACACAGTTTTTTTATGCTGGTTTTCTTGGTGTTTCTTTATTGAATATTGAATGGTATTCTTATGTAGTCTGCCTTCCCCATACGTGGGGGATCTGTTCCAGACAACCACCACCTCCACGTATGGGGAAAAGAGCTGCTCGCGGTGGTGCACGGGGCGTGCAGCGCAAGTACACATCCCATTATTTCTCCCTGGGCTTGCCTTCCGCGTGATCTCAAAGCCGCAGAAGGCAAGCCCGCCTATAAGGAGGGCCGACTGTATGCCTGTTTTGGACATTCAGGTTGGATGGAAATCTTTTAAAGAAACAATCTAAAATAGATTTAGGACTTTGAATATACTGTCAAATAGAGTGCCAAATGCAGGATGGTTGCTGTTAATCTGAATTAATGGCAGATAGAGGATTCCAGAGAATCAGATAATACGGACTTCAAAAATGTGTTTGAATCACATTTCTGTGATTGTTTTGATTTTGTTCAAGTTTGGCTGAACAGTAAATTATCGTGTAAGGAAAAGTAGTATGCAGTGTCTAAGTCATCCGATCTCTGATCAGTTGGAGATATGAATTTTATGCTTGTTGTATAAGCTGTCACCATGAAGACCTGGTCAGTTTGTTGTTGTTTTAGACCTATGACATTTATGTAGACATTCAGGGCTTGTCTACATTTGCCAGAATACTCCAGGCTGCCCCTGGAATATTCTGGCCCCAACTTCGCCCCTTACTTTATGAATCTTCAGTTCTCTTTCCCCAATGACGACAGGCAGCTGCCTTTCTATGTGGTCCCCATTTGTTGCCTGGCACTGCTACTGGGGTTAAAACGTAGCACCCAGCCATGCTACCAACTCTGGGCACCTCGTTCCAACCTCAGAGTGATTTGCAGCAGCACCAGCTAATGGACAAGGATAGTGAGTAAAAAGGCAGCTGCCATTGTTGTTGAAGACTCACTAAAAACCCACAGCAAATGAAGAATTATTTAAATGGGGGTTAGGGGGAAAATCCTCAAATCAGGAGTGGGCATTGTGAAGATAGTTTAGACCCAATTTGGGGTTTTGGTCCTATGCTGTGTAAGCAGGACACAGCCTGGGGGAACTCAAGATAAATCACCCATGTAGTCAAGGCCTTAGATAGAGGTAGACAAACCTGTCAGTTTCCAGTCTGTGTGTTTCACATTTGTTCACCTATAAATCTAATCTGTCCCATTTTAGAATTATGATAATCTGTGATTTAATACAAATCTGCACAGTGACCCATATTTAAATACACATTTTACTTTTAGGAGAAAAATGAAATCTATTTTCATTAAACAAATTGAACAGTGAGAGTGTTTGCATCAGTCTGTTTCAGTTTTCACCAGAATTGGCAAGGACCAAATTGAGTCTTTCAACAGAGTGCACATGAATACAAGATCAGAGTTGGTTTATTCATTTTCATTGATCAGGTATACACAAGTTTGAGGCTCCAAGGACTACAATCATTGAGGTGATGTTGGGGGGGGGGGGGGGTCAGGAGTTGCACATGCACACCTCTGTTCTCTGCAATCTAAAATCTCTGGATTACTAATGAAGTTTGGGAAGGTTGGAGATGTAAAGCTGTGCTGTTCTCCAGTTACCTCCACTGCAGATTTTTCACTTCTGCTAGTGATGAGAAACAGGACTCTTGGAGTCCTCTTGGAATCCAGGTGACAACGTTTCTTTTTGTTCAGCCCAACTGATCAGGCTACTTTCATCATATAAATGGGTTGCAGAAGTCTTGGTTGCAAGGAGGGTTTTATGAAAAGACCTCTTATCTGGTTTTTAGTCACTCCTCAAATGAGGAGTGGCCATGTTCTCACATTTGGCCCTGTGCATCTTCTTTTGTTTGCAGTGTTATGATGCAATGACTTGTATACAAGGGTGAGGTCAAGAGGAATGCAGAAAAACAGTTTAAATGCAGAGGGCATCCCTTGGTGCATAAAAAAATTGTGGTATCCTCTTTTATTTTAATCAGTGCTGCCATACCTTCTTTTAAACAGATGCAAATGGTCATAAGGCAGGAAGGAACAAAGGCAAATGAGCAAGTGTAGAGTCTCCATTAAAGTATTCAGCAGCACATATTCTTTGGCTCTTCTCAATAAAATTGCAGGATGTTGGAGTACTAAATGAGCCACAGACACTAAACCAGGGACAACAACAAAAAAGGCAAAATATATTTTCTGCTCATCTGCGGAGAGGGGATAACATGGGCCCAGAAGTATGCGTTTGCGAAGCAATCTCAGTCATAGATGAGTGCCTGTTTTCCCCTGGAGCACAGACTTCAAAAACCCTTAAAAACACTAGTTTTCTCTTTCCTTAATATCTTGTTTTGCTGAACTTGGCGATGTGATGAGGGAAGAAATCACCTTCTTAATTCTTCCTTTTTAAAATGGAAGATATTGTGGCAGCTGGAAATGTACTGGGCCTTTTATACCCTATCCTTCAGACACATGAACTACAAACTGTTATGGTCTGTTTTGATCTCTGCTGAATTACCTGGGGTTGAGTGTCCTCAGCCCTAAGAGCCCTGTTTAGGCACTGAAGGGAGTTGCTGTGTGTGTAATATCAACCATTTTGATTCTACTGCAGTAGAAAACCTTTTTATCAGTATGCTGGTGAAACGATACAATATCTCCTATCACAAAGTAATAACCAGCAAA
Organism: Sceloporus undulatus; assembly: GCF_019175285.1. Classification (NCBI taxonomy): domain Eukaryota; kingdom Metazoa; phylum Chordata; class Lepidosauria; order Squamata; family Phrynosomatidae; genus Sceloporus; species Sceloporus undulatus. The sequence continues at coordinate 13,974,354 of NC_056529.1, read as the reverse complement.
GGTTCAACAAAAAGATTTAATGAGGTACCATAGAAATAAAGCCAGAAAGACAATAGATTTTTTTTTTTTGGATACATACACCAACCCTTGTGAGCTGAATCTTGGGTATATACTGAAACATTACATGTTAGGTTTCATCTTTATCTTATCATAGTAAATCTTTTGATATACATTCACTGGTTGTTACTTTTTGAAATTTGGATTGCCATTCCCTGAGGACATGACATGTAGCATTACCTTGGTATGCATTTTACTACGGTAGATGTTCTAGCTTTGGTTCTAGCTCGGGGATCCTGGGCTTTGAACATTCATTTTGACTTAGAGGTATGGCCACTTGCAGCAGTATCTGGTGGCTCCCATGTCAGTGGGGCAGTGAATCTATTCCAGGTAGTGTTTTGTTCTTATACTATGCTTCCACCTTACCGACTAGCGATTGACTTAGGGATCTTCCACAACTAAGATGTAGTGGGTGTTAGTTGGAATTCTCCCCTTGAATGCAAATGCAGTAAATTTGATGGTAAGAGCTGTTTGACAGTGAAATATGCTGCCTTGGAGAGTGGTGGACTCTCCTTCTTTCAAGGTTTTTAAACAGAGGGTAGATGGCCTTCTGTCGTGAGTGCTTTAGTTGAGTCTTCCTGCATGGCAGGGGTTGGACTGGATGACCCTTGTGGTCTCTTCCAACCCTATGATTCTGTGGCGTTTCTGCAATATTATGCATTGCAGATATAATACGTAGTTCAGAAAGTTGGATGTGCTAAAATGACTTCCTGAGTGAAGGTTGGAGCGTGTATTATTTAGTTTAACAGGAGAAGCCATTTCAGTTTTTTATTGCCTCTTGATTGCTAGGGCTATTTAATATAGTGCGAAGATTCCAAATAGCAAATGGTGGTAAAGACAAATTAGAGACTTTTGGCTCTCTTAGTGGGTCATCTCCCAGCAGACTTAAGCAAGGGCACTGTAAAGAGACTCCATCTGTAGAGTCTGACAATTTCGTTTCCCCATCTGCTAGATGGACAGTGAACTCCACATACTGTAGAGCAGGCAAACAAAGCTCAAAGCCAATATTGCAAAATGAGCTACAAAGATGGATAAAGCAAACAGGTTTGGCTTTAGATTGAAAACAAAAGCCTTCTGCAATTCACATCACCTTCATACGATGACAAACTGGACATCATTTGAGCAAATTATATATGTTTTTAAAGCTTCATTTTTAAAGTTGCCATAATTCTCACAGGTATATGTATAAGCAAATGACAGCAGATTAACAGAGACCTCTTTTTGTGGAACTATAAGTGGGATTTCTCTCTAGACATTTGTGGTAACCTTAGTTTTGAATGCCACTGATTACTCCATTTTCTTTTTCTTTTTTGAGAATTGAGAGTAATCTTCTTAAGCGGAAAAAATAGAACTATTCTAAATCATATTTGAACAATAAAGACCTGTGTGGACTATGTGAATTTCTTTGACTAGATTCTATTTGAATCTAGTAAATCTCTCAGTTGGAACAAGCCTTTGTTATTTAAATGTAAGGCATCAAGAACATTGTCAAGAGGGCACCCAATCTTCAAAGATCCTGTCTGATTTTTTGCTAGGCAGTTTCACTACTTTCAGCCAAGGTAGTAAAAGCTAACATAAATGGCTAGCAGGTAAACCTTTCTCTATAGTAAAAGTCTACCATAGTAAAATGCCATGACCAAATGTCCTTGCCAATCCTAAATTACTGTGGGGCACTATAGGCAAATATCAGACCCTTGACTTGTGCTCCCAAAGAGTTCTGAAGAACATTCCCACACGGAAACATGTTGCTCTCCTTTTAGCTTTGAAGTTTCAAGGCATTACTAACAGTCCATGGGTTTTGATCATCTAACCATGTGGTTGGTCCATTTACCAATTAATGGCATTTGGGCGTGTGATTCCTCGCCATCATATTTACCTTTTGATTATCCAGGTGAGTGAGAAAGAACATAGACAATGGGAATCTGGAGGAGAGGGAGAGAGGGAATCTCACCAATTGATACATGGAACATGGCCCATTGCATTGTCTTGACTGTGATACAAGCATAGTGGATCAGTTAGGACTTTATTAGAAAAAGGACTTCCTTTTCTCTGATATTTCTGCATTTGCTTAGGAAGTTGGGCACTTCCATGGATAGGAGGCTTGAATCCAAGGCCAAAGCCCCACATTTCTACCTGCTTGATAGGCAATGATTTGTAAATGATTTTGCTCTCCAAGGAAACAGTCCAGTTTTAAAGCCTCCCTCTCTTTCCTTCTTAAGTGCTCTAGCTTTTAGCAAATTATTTTTCCTTTTAGAAAGTGTAGCAAGTGTTGGCAAAACAAAAGGATTTGTCTGAATGCTCTTAGCTCTTTCCCTATCTGGGGAGATACGGTTGGGTGCTGAGGAATTCATTACCTCTCCCTTAAATAATGAGAGTCAGAGATGATACTTTCCTAATAATTTCCTGGTCTTTTGCTTTTCTCTGAGGCCCACTGCGTAGGAGCTCTGACCATTGCAGTACTTGCATGTAATAAAGATGCTGCGGAAGCAAAAGACAGTAAGGAGCAACCTAAGGTGGGAGGGATGGTACTCCATTAGTAAATGGCGAAGCATCAGGACAGCTTAATCACTTAAATGTAGCCTATTAGTAAGTTTAGCAGAAAGGTGTTAAAGGAACCCTTTGCTGCCTCTCTGCTGGCGTGTTTTGAAGGGAGTTCAGTTATGAGACTATTAAAATGTTATTTTGATAATTAAGCCCACAGCTGTTGTGAGGGCGTTGGGGGCAGGAGCTGATGAAGCAGCAGACTGCACAATGGATTGGTTAGATAAAGGGGGGAGAGAAAAAGTGCGAGGACAGAACAAAAGAAAAACAAAGCCCTCTATCTGCTAAAAAGAGTTTCCAGTTTGTGTCTGGGGCTGTATCTTCATGGAGTCTCTTCACCTTTCCAATTTGCCCTCCCCCCCGGCCCAGTATGAATGGTACACATGGAAAATAGTGCTTCCCCATAGCCTCCAGAGAATCAGTTTCTTGCTAACAACATTATTTTATCTCATATGAACACATCACTACCAGTTTTTTTTAGCTGTGACCCCTTCCTTGCCCATTGGGAATGGATATGGGATAGGTTGAGTGTTACCTACAGCTTAGTTTTCAGAGATCAGATATGCCAAAAGAGTGCATCTGATCTCCAGGGCACCTTCCCTTGGCATGTGTTTTGGAAGCTGCTTTCAGAATATTTACAGCAGTGGGCTTCCTAATGGAAGAAAAGAGAAGGCCTGGAAGTCAATTATTTGCACTCGCCTATATCCAGAATACCATTCTGATGTGTATGTTTCATTGGAAGTTTGATCAAAAAAAGAAAACAAACTAGAATAATCCCCACTGAGAAATGGTTTAAGAAGAAGAACAGTAGGTAAGTAGGGAAACCATGCAAACAGTTAGATGGAAAAGTTGTATATCTTGTATTTTTATGGTCAGTTGAATAGAATACTGCTTGCATGCTTTGTCTTATAAATCCTGCAGGAAAAAGATCTGAGGTTCTTCTGGGAGGAATATCCCTTAAGCACCCCCTCCCCCACTTAGTTACTCAAACCAAGTACAAGGTTATTTTGGACTGGTTTTGAATTGGTGAATTGTCTAAACAACATGAAATAAAGGGTAGTGAATGGACAAATAAAGTGAAACAAGGCAAACAAATGAACAAATTACATGAAACAAGGCAAAACCCAAAGCAAGCCCCACCGGAAATGTAAAAGGGTCATGATCCGATTCTGTCCTCACTCTACATGTGCAAGGATGCTAATTCAAATTCTAGACTACAATGGGTACATACTCATATGATCATTTCTTTTGCATTCACACTGCTTTGACTTTGGGATGGGTGCTGTGTTCTTCTGTGGTGTGATAACCATCCACATACTTGTGTTCATTTCCAAATTGGCCCCACTTTCTTTTCTTTCAAAATTGGGAGACATTCCTCCTGTGTGATAATGTCCCAGTATGTCACATCATGTCCTGGTTTTTTGTGTAACGAAGAATGTATCAAATGGTGGAAGGACCAAGAAGGTCTTTCTTCTCTCTCTCAGGAGATTATCAGACAGGGATGGGAGTGAAGCAGATCAGTCTCCCATCCTTACTGCGATCGTGCGAAAGATTATCATAAACATCAAGCTTATCCAGTCATTTTCCTGTCAATGAAGTGCAGTTGTCTTATCACTAGTACTAATGGGTTATTTATTCTGTTATTCAAAAATGAAGGTAAATAATGGGACGATTCCACCTCACTGATGGGACATTGATGGGATCAATGCAACATCGTCAGAAAGTATTTTGTACGATCGTGGACAGTTGTGTTTCATAGACAGGACAATGTCTGGATAAGTGCGACATCATTTGAAAGTCTTTTGCTGATCATGCGATAAGGATGGGACAGGGACATTCTTTCTTCTGTGTATTAGAGCCCTCAGATACTTACGTATCTGCCAGGAGCCACCATCATGAGAATTGATAACCTTCCATACTCTCTGTGTAGCTGCCCACATGGTGAGCTATCAGATACTCCTAGTAGTTAAGTGTTTTCAGGCTTTGGTCAGGATCTGTTCACCCTGATTGCCATGTGTATTATTTTATAGGAAGAACTATAAATGTTTTCTTGGTTCAAGATAGGATCTACCTAGCCCTGGATCTGATGTATTTCTGTGCATTTTTAAAAATTCTGATTCCCTGGCATAATTTTCAACAACTGATTCATGATTCAGCCTTCCATTTCCATAAGAATAAATATTCTTTTATATAGTTTTCCTTTATAGATTGGGCATATAATTTTTCCTGTTCTTCAATAGGTAAAGTCTGAGTTGTAATTCAGAGTCTTTATTAACTTCCCTAGACCTAACCCACTTGAAAAGCCACTTAAGGCACAATCCTACCTATGCTTATTCAGAACTAAGTGCTACTGATTTCAGCACTCACAGATAAATAGATATATGATTTACAATATAAGCTGACCAAAATATCGCTGACTAGCTTTTGGACACTCGCAAAATGATTATTGGCCCTCCAGTGGTATAATGGAGGTGGATGTGGGAAGAGTCCATATTCTGAAGCTCATGGGTAATTGATAGAAGCTTCTTGTTTTGGTAAATGAATGGGGTGACAATGAGGTTTTAAAGTTTTACAGTTGATTGTGGCAGATGAGCATATAGAAAATCAGAGAAAAACGAAAAACAATTAAACAGAAGTTGGGTGCTTCTTTCTTTGCATTTGATGAGTATGTACTTCATGCTAGCAATATAAATGGCATGCTTTGGGGGTAACTTTGTTTGTATTCCCATTTAAAATCTCAAGGTTGCATTTCAGCTGCTAACATTATTTTGTTCAAACTTACTGCATTGTGTATAAAGATATAAAGAAGTTCTGTAGCATCTTTGGGACTGCAAGAAAGATATTTGTAGCATAGGCTTTTGTTGACTTAGGGGCTGTACAGATCACCCCGATAGAGCTGCTCCACGCTGCCCTTGGAAGCATCAGACCGGGTGTGTGACAACCACATACCTTGGGCCTGATCCAGTGCTTTGGCAGCACAAAAAGGGCTGGCAAAACGTCGCTCTTTCTTACAGTGGTGAAAACCCGCCCTTGCAGCAGTGGTGGTGGCTTTTTGACGATTCTTCGGTGCAGCATGTCTAAACGCTTGCTGAAGAAGGGTCATGGCACCTCCTGCCATGCCGTCGGGCAGACATCAGGGAAAAATCAGGGCGTTTGGCATGCGGTCACCATGCCCCCACTCCAGCCCAATGCTGGCGTTTATTGCCGGTCTGTTTAGCCCCTTGGTCTACTTCACCATATGTGTTCTATATGCTGTGTTGAGTTCAGTGGGACTTTCACATGCTAAGTAGTGCTGATCTTCAGTGGACTATATGTGCTAAAATAGATATGTACACCTCTGCAGCCATGCCCTGTTAATAAAACATATAGGTTGCCTTTATACATGGGGCTTTTATTTAGCTTCATGGTGCAAATCACCACTACTAAACCTGCCTTCTTTGAGTTTGGTTTAATTCTTTCTACACTCTCATGTTAGATACCTTATAGCTGTGACTAGCTGTAATCATTTCTTCCTGCCACTGGCCTTAAAATCATAGGCAGTTAATATTGGGCAAGATGGCAGTTCAACAGATTTTAGCTTGTCCATCAAGGCAACCCGTAACTTTCAAAAAACCCTTGTCTGGTTATGTCAGTGGTAACCTTTCTGTATTTGCTCTTCTAACTCAAGCTGCAATGTCAGTTGTGTTCCCTTGATAACTTGCTTGCTGTGTGTTCTCTCTTGAATACACAATCAGAAACTGTTACATGGGACTTGATAAAATAAACCACAAACTGAATGTAAAGTGGGGGAAATTAGCCTTTTGATGAAAAGGGGAATGAGCCCAAGTGGATAGCCTGCTCCTGTGTCAAAAAAGAAAATAAAAATCATTGCTCTTGCATAATCTCTTCAACTTTCCAGACATTCTTCTCCTTCCCCCCACCATCTTGAAAACATCTTCCGTAACATCTGTTTTCTCCTTCAATCAATATGTTCCCTTAAGAGAGCTACCTTGTAAAATATTATATAGAACATCAAACATGTATCTGAATTCAATTAGTTATTTCGTGGGGTCAGAAATTCTGATAATTGGGGACACTCTTTTAATATCCAATTACAGGTACCAGCTACATTCATCTTCATTAAAGCCCAGAGTAAAGCATTGGTTTTTTAAAATTGTTGTGATTGTTTAAAGGGGTGGGAAAAAGTCATCACATGGAAATGAGAAAAACCTGATTCCATTTTTTCTGTTAAGGATTTGCTAAGGATCGGTGAATTTGGTGGGAGAGCCATATCTTAGTGGTAGAACACATATGGCATATAGTAAATCCCAGATTCAATGTCTCTACTTCCAGCACCATGTTTAGATAGCCTGAATGAAGAGTACTGTGCTTGATGGGCCAATGGTCTTGACTCAGTAAATGGCAAATTCACAGGATCATACATTCAGTTTGTCTTTTTCCTTAGTCCTAGGATAGGCTCTGTACCCATTAAAGATTAGGAACCAGTTTAATATAATGATATGACTATTGAACTAGGACTCTGGATATCAGGGGATTCCCACCTGGCCATGAATCTCTATTTGGAGACCCACTGAGTCACCTTGGACAAGTCACACTCAGCCTTGGAGGAAGACAATGGCAAATGCCCTCTGAACACTTCTTACCCAGAAAACCCCATGATAGAGTTGCCTTAGGGTCACCATCAATTGGAAACAACTTAAAGATGCACAACAGCAACAACAACAATTAGCATTAAAAGTAATTAAGGAGTCCAAATAGGTCCCAACTTAGCTATGAAACCACTTGGGCCAGTGATTTTCTCACTGACTGCAATCCACTTTTACAGGGCTATCCAAAGTTACTCAAAGGAAGAGAAATATATGCAATTAGTGACAAACCAATAACAATATTGAATTGTTTCTTTGCTTGGAAGATTGTGTGGACAATCAACCTTGTATGTTTGCTGTCAGGAGTCACAACCACCTACACATACACTCTCTTGCTCACAAACTATCTGCCTCTCCTTTGGACCTCTCCTTTGCATGCAGTCCAGTGTGAATGAAACTCGATTTACAACGTCCTTAACTGTGTGATCTGTACACGAGAAAATTCAAATGTAGGGAATATGCAGTGGTGGTCTCCATTTATAGGAATTTATTTGTCTTGGCTGCTATTTGATATCTAATCCAACAAGAACAGGTATGACACCCCATGAATTAGAGTCGATGGTCAATGCAATTCTGACCATCAACAATGTGTGAGCTTTAAAATACTGGTTTGCACCTCACCATTAATTATACAGATGTTATTATCAGTAATATTGCTACTAATTTAATAGTAGTTCATGACAATATTTTTGGCTCAGTTTGACCTTACCTGAAAATTACTTCTGTGTGGAAGATTCCATAGAAGTGACTGTGCAGAGATGAGTTTTCTCAGCAGCACATTCCATGAGATCTGTAATTCAAAATAGGGTTCGAAGGCCAAGACAGCATTTGGCCTAGGACTCTCCATTGATGTCTCTTTGATCCATTATAGTACACAGGGTGTGCTGCAACTTCTCTTTGTTGAAGGCTTTCCAGCTGTTAGAAAAGGGATGCTCAAAGGGCCATGTGCTCTAGCGGAATAGGAAGAGGAACCCAGTGGCATTGCCACATCTCCATTAGGCTCGCTGCTCAGAAGCTGCACATCAGCAGAGTAATCATTTTCAGATTTACAAGCATTAAATATTTTAATTTAATGCCTTGGCTCTCTTGTAATTCATGCACTTAATTATATGATAATTACTCAAATTAAAGAGATACAGCTGCTGCTATATCAGTTCTTCGAGGGAACTGAGATTGTGAGGTTGGGGTTTTTTTTTGGTTTTTGGTTTTGGAATTGGCCTTTGATTTGTGGGTTTGTTTTTTCCTGGTGCCTCCCAAAACAGGTGGAAACATCAAGCTAATTTTAAGAAGTATATAACAAAGATGGCTTTCAGATGTAATTACTTCAGTCTTCTCTCTCCCCCCCTTTCCAGCTGCCCCATTTCTCATTGGAAAGCAGAATAAGATTTTGGCAGCTGGGGAAACTGGGCACTGCACTGGCAGTTTTTATAGTTCCTTATGGATTATGTTCCTAAAAACATAGAAGCTTAGGCTGAGCTCTCTGTGTCTAGAATTCTGGGTTGTGTTGTGTTTTTTTATAAGTCTGGCTTTAGGAAGAAGAAATGTTGGTTTCGGTGGGGGTAAAGCTTGGTCCCACCTGATTGATTATTGGTTAGTATTGAAAGGTCCCTTCATTCGCTTTGGATTTCCTACTCAGGAAATATGTCCACGTAGGAAATAAAATGGAACTGATGTGCAATTCAAAAGGATTGCCAATTCTGGAAATGAAAAAAAAAATGCTGGTATGTGGGTAAAGCTGTGGGGCAGAGCTCTGAGTGGATTCAGGGAGCAGAGTCCAATTATTTCTGGCAGGTCTGAAAGCAGAGCCCAGAACAAAAGCCGTCTATTCACCTAAGGTATATAGCTAAGAGAGAGTGTGTGGGAGAGAGAGAGGGGAACAGCTGGGGTTTGGGAGACTGACCTTGCCCACTGCTTTTCTGGCAACCAAGCCAACTGCAAAGTCAGGAACAACAAAACATGTCGGTAGTGCTTTTTCTGTTTATCTGGCAGCCTTACAGTCCATGCACATGTATTTCGCACTCTGTATTTATTTATTTCTTCATTTATTTTTAAAGAAATTTTACTTCAGCTTTCCACAATTTGGTCTCCAAGGCAGCTTATATGTGAAAACAATTGCTAAAGCTATGGAGAAGCTTCAGGATAGCTTTCCTTAAATCAGTCCTAGCACTCCCTAAGGGGAACCCAGCAGCCTTCCTGCAGACGGAAGTTGGCTGAGTTTCTGTTTCAGCAAGAGTTCATTGTTGCCTGCTGAGGTTTCATAAAAGAATCATAGCGCTGCCAGCCCAATGGCTAGTACAGGTGGTAAAGACTAGTATCCAGCCAATGGATAGCTGAATTCAGTTGGATGACTTCTTAAAAGCCTTTTGTAATGGAGGATGGATGCAAAGTGCTGTCAAATATTTTTTCAGTCAAATACATTTTCAGATATCACCCAAGTCAAACGGAGGCATGTTCCATAGCCAATCCTTTGGTGTTACTATGTGCCTTTAAGTCGATTCTGACGTATGGTGACTTAAGGTTTTTGGGTTTTTTGACAAAGTTTATTCATTGAACATTATTCAGTGTTTATCATTGCCGCCTTCACAGGCTGAGTCAGTAGGTGTGACTTGCCAAAAGCCACTCATTGGGTTTCCATGGCTGAGTGGAGATTCACTCCCTTATCTCCCAGAGCCCTAATACTGTACAACACTCAGACCAATGCACCACCCTGGTTCAGTATACACAACCATATAAAAGCCTTTGTTGCTCACAGCCACACATAGATGATCATTGTAGTCACACATCTAACACATCTTCTAGAGATCAAGCCATCCTCCTTAATAATCTGATCACTTGGCCATATTTGTGTATGGAAGATGATCTGGAAATGGTATTTGACACCAGTGAGATTACATAATATAGATAAGAATAATCCAAAATATTGTTGGAGAGGATGTAATGAAGTAGGATCATATATACATATGTGGTGGCAATGTAAATATGTAAAAAAAAATTGGGAAACAGTAATATTAGAAATAGAAAATATTATGGATATATAAGAATAGATAGAAAACCAAATATAGTATTGTTTTATAGAATGTAGAATGGAAAAAAGAAGAAATCTTGTAACAAATTTACTTATAGCAGTGAGATTAATTATAGCAAGAAGTTGGAATTCAAAAATAAAGGTGGAACTGGAGGATTGGTATAAAGAAGTTTGGCAAATAGCGATAAATGATATATTAACATGTACGTTGAAAGTGAAGAAAGGATTATGGAAAAGAAATGATTTTGATGAAATATGGAGAAAACGTATTGAAAAAGTATTAAGAAAAGAAGATGGAAAATTACTTTCACGAGATGAATTAAAATTTTGGTTGGAGTATATGGATGAGAATGGTTCCGGGGAAGGTATGCACTGAGGTGATATTTAGTATAAAATAAGTAAAGTGTAAAGCATATATTTGTATGAAGAAGCATAATAATTTGTATTGTAAAATTTAAAAATATTAATGGGGGAAAAAAAAAGAATGGTGTCATCCCATGTGATGGAAAGAATGTTGTTCCAGACAGGCCTTTAGTCTGATCCACCATGTATAGGTGCCCATCCGATTATTACAATAACCTTGTGAGTTATACTGTGCTAAGAAATAGCAACCAGAGACCTTCATGGTTGGGTAGGGATTTTTACCATGGGTCTTTATACAATGCAGTCAGATTTATTTATCCAACCTTTTTTCAGATGGTAACTGGCACTTGATCTCTTGAACTTAAGGCAACTCCAAAACTGTTCAAAGGCCTCCTATTCCTCCCCGTTCCCTGCGCCGGAGGCTGTTAACGCTAGTGGTCCCTTTAACTCTCCAGTCCTCTGCGACTGAATGGCTGAGTTTCTGCCTTAGCGTGAAGTTTGCCACCAGAAGGGTAACGAAAGTTTTAAGCCCCTGTATGCAGACAATTTTCAGTTAGCTTACAGCAGCTGCAGTGTCATGCTGATAGATTAAAAGCAGCTCCCAACCCCAGAATGAAGTACATTCAGGCTCCTGTGGAGCTAAGCTGGGGCGAGGCCTCCACAGCTGTCACTTAGGCCAAGTTTCCAACTGAACTCCCAAGGAAAAGGATGCTCTAACTTTTTTAGAGCAAAGTTAGTTGCTTCTAAATAAGGGAACCCAATTACTAATAAAATATAGAGGCCTTCACTTAAAAGGAAATGATGCTTTGGCAACGAGAGGGCATTGTTTTCAGTTAAACCACCTCCTCCAGGGGACTATTTTTATCTCCTCTAATTTTATTTTAAGGGTAAGCAAGAAAAGTATGGGGGGGGGGGATGTGAGTGTCAAGAATAACCAGCCTATGAAAGGCACACCGAATATTTGCTCATGGCTCCAGCCTTGTTGAACCACCGTGGTCACCATTTTGGCGGGCCAAAAGGACTTACAGTTGGCCCTCCATATCCAGGGATTCTTTATCCTTGGATTCAAGCATCCACAGCTTGGAAATCTTGATTTTGCCATTTTTCAAATAAATGATAACATTTTACCATGCCAATATATTTAATATATTTAATTGCATTTAATGGGATATGAGCATCTCCACATTTTGGTATCCATGGTGGGTCCTGGAACCAAACTCCAGTGGATACCAAGCGCTCACTGTTTCAGTGCTGTGCAATTGCCAGGCAGCAGCAGTAGGTGGTAAGGGAAGAGGATAATGGAAGCACAAGGGAAATTTAGAGTGATATTTGAAATTTCTCAATAGGAGCCAGACAAAAGATCTCAATAGAGCCTGGGAGAATGGGAACCTGAGGGAGAAGGTATGTAGGCAGACATTATTTTCTCCCCAGCATGAGCCAGAACATAAACTCTGGAAAGTTACCAGATGATCAGACAAACATCTAGCCCTCCATGCTCCTCTGTCTTTAAATAGTACCATTGGCCTTCCATTTCCATGGATTCTGCAACCAACCAAGGCTTGAAAATATTGAAACACACACACACACACACACACATGCATTGAGTCATACTGCCACTAAAGTCCCAACTAGAAGCAGAGAGTGGTAAGTAGTAACATAATAATCAATTCTGTGGCCTTGGAAAGTAAATTAGAGAAGGAGTAGGCAACCTGGTGCCTTCCAAGTGTTTTGTACTACAGGTCCTGTAAGCTATGGTAAGGGATCTGGGAATTGTTGTTCAGAAGAGCTCAGGAATATCAGGGTCTCTGAATAAAAGCATGCACTTTTATTGGTCAACAAGGACATCTTCCCTATCCCCCACTTCCAGGGCTTTGTTTGAAATCCTAGATGTTAGGCTTTGTTTGAAGTCCTAGAAATACTTGGGGAACTTTTGAAAGTCTCTAATCTTCATGGTTTTAAAGGAGAACTTAAAAATATGAGAAAGAGCATTTCATTTGGATTCTGTGGACTGTGGTACTGGTGCAATGTTCAGAAGTCAGGTTTCAGATTTAGTATTTAGCTATTTAAGCATACTTAATGTAATTATTTTAATGGACTAGTGCAAGAGGTTATCACTTGAAGCTGTAACTTTCCAAAGTGTCATTTTGTAACGTATTTGACTCTTTTCACTTACACCTTGTCAGATATACCATCATTGGAGGAGGGTAACCCAATGTGTACAAAGATAAATTTCATCTAACTTCATACTGAGTGACATATTTTAAGCTGCAGGCTTCTAACATCTAATTTGCCTTCTCTTGTATTTGTCCAATCTGGGAACTTCTTTAGTGACTTTGAGACATGCATACTCAGAGAAGATGAATAGGTGAATAGGGAAGCAGAAGTTATAATATTTGGTGTAGAACAAATAGAACCACCTACTCAGCACATCAACCATTTTGCTAAGCATTTTCTACAAATGCATAATTGGCATCAGGCAAGCTGTATCAGACAGACTGCCCCCAAGGAATAAGAAGGCTAAGAATGGGAAGGGCAGCTATGAAAGAACTAGACATGATCCCAAAAAGTAAAGATATACAACTGAGCACTAAAGCTAGAATAGCCCAGTCCATTGTATTCCCCATCACTATGTAGGGATGTGAGAGCTGGACAGTGAGGAAAGCCAACGGAAAGAAAATCAACTCATTTGAGATGTGGTGTTGGAGAAGAGTACTGAGGATACTGTGGATGGCCAAAAAGATAAACAGGTGGGTCCTTGATCAGATCAATCCTGACCTCTCCTTGGAAGCCAAGATGATCTAATTGCAGCTGTAATATTTTGGCCACATTATGAGAAGGCATGACTCATTAGAAAAGGCAATAATGCTAAGAAAGGTTGAAGGTAGTAGAAACAGAGGAAGACTGAGTGCCAGGTGGCTAGACTCAATCAGGAAGGCCATGGGCCTGAATCTACAGGACCTAAGTAGAACAGTCGAGATAGTGGGTGTTTGGAGTTGTGTCATCCATAGGGTTGACTCAAGTGCAGTTAACAACAACAGACTATATAAATATATGGCCACTCTTATAATCTTTGTAAAGGTCATTGTGCTGTCCCATTAAAGTCTCAAGGGTTTGGAGCACAAAAATGAAATAATAGTTAGAGCTTTTCCCCTCCAGTGTTATTTTATTCTTGTGATTTACAAGCCACAGTGATGAATGTTCTTAATAAGGATAGAGTTTGGGTTTGGTTTGTTTTCAAATGGACATATTACACAGTTTTCATAATAATGAAATTAAATGGTACATATCACAATTCCTACAGAACTTACCTGAAATTAAAAGACTGAACTGGCAGATTCAGCTGTGCTGCACGTCTTCTGGGGAAAAAAAGAGAGAAAGAAAGAGAAAAAGAAACCCATGCTCCTTGCTTTTTGAAGAAACAGTTATCAGAATGTAAAGTGTTTGTTTGTTTGTTTGTTTGGTATTTTCACCCTCTTCCAAGGTTGCTTATAGCTACAGAGGATGATGTTGTAGGTATCATGAACCATAAAACACATCATAGAATTGCACCTCCACACTCCATAAGTCCCATAATGCAGGAAAACAGTAGCAAGAAAACATAGGAGTAATGTTAGCTGCAAAATTTTAAACAAAGACATTCCTGAACTCACAATCTCTGGGTATTTCTATTATGGGCATTTTTCCCACTGTACAAATAAAGTGACGTCCCTTCTGTTTGACTTTAAAAAAAAATTACATTATTATTATGATTATTATTAGCTGGGCTAGTTGTATGTTTAATAACATACTGCCTTACATTTGCTTCACTTTTTCTTGAGCTATTGTTCCTTCTTCTTTTTTTCTTCTTTTTTGGAGGAAAAAAAATGGTGCTTGCACACTAGGGAGTTTGAGCAGTTGGAATATACATGAAAAGAGACCCGCTCTACTTTCATAAGGTCCCTGGATGAATTGGACGAAACCTCAAAGCCCCATGGTGGAGCCAGAGCTACATTCGTATTCCTTGCCCATCGCCACACATATGATAGCATGAAGCCCAGACCAATCGAAAACTTGACAGTAAGCCTTTTGATTTTGCGGGGAAGCCTTCATCAAGCTGAGAGAGGGAAGGGAATATAGCCCAAACTGGACTTCATACTGTGGCAAGTTTGAAATCCCAGCCCAACCACAGAGATGGTTGATTGGAATAGTTGGAAACTGTATCCAGGAATTCAGCTGTAGGAACTTGGTTTCTGCTTGCACTTTTCCACTTTGGAAAAACAAAACAAAACAAACCAGACTGCCAAATAATATGTGAATCTGTCAGTACTTAAGACATGCACATGCACATGTAATATAATTATAATTTATTGGTATCTTTTTTAAAAAGTATGCACACATTTTTGGTTTTATTCTAGCATGTGTTCTTAGCCACTGATAATCAAGCTTCCCAGACAAGCTCCTGGATAAAACTGTTGATGCAGTACTATTCTGCATATTCATATAACAAATGCTCTAACATTAGCCTTCTTTGTGGGTCCTGTTACTATCAAAGGGTGCTCAACAATGACTCCTTTTCATCCTGGAGAGAAGTGACCAGTGGGGTCCCACAGGGTTCTGTCCTGGGCCCAGTGTTTTCTTTACCAATGACTTGGATGAAAGGATTGGGGACATACTTATCAAATTTGCAGATGACACCAAATTAGGAAGAGTAGCTAATACCCCAGAGGACAGGATCAAAATTCAAAATGACCTGAATAGACTAGAGAGCTGTGCCAAAAGTAACAAAATGAATTTCAACATAGAGAAATATAAGGAACTGCATTTAGGGCAGTAAAATGAAATGCACAGATATAGGATGGGGGACACCTGGCTGAATGAGACTACGTGTGAAACAAATCTAGGAGTCCAATAGACCACAAGTTGAACGTGAGTCAACAGTGGGCAACTAAAAAGGCTAATGCAATTTTAGACTGCATCAATAGAAGTATAGTGTCTAGATCAAGGGAAGTAACAGTGCCACTCTATTCTGCTTTGGTGAGGCCCCACCTGGAATATTGTGTCCAGTTCTGGGCACCACAATTTAAAAAGGATGTTGAGAAACTGGAGTGTATCGAACGAAGGATGACTAAAATGGTGAAGGGTCTGGAAACCATGCCCTATGAGGAACGACTTAGGGAGCTGGGGATGTTTAGTCTGGAGAAGAGAAGGTTAAGAGGTGATATGATAGCCCTGTTTAAATAATTGAATAGATATCATATTGAGTAAGGAACAAGCTTGTTTTCTGCTGCTTCAGAAAACAGGACCCGGAACAATGGATGCAAGCTACAGGAAAAGAGATTCCACCTCAACATTAGGAGGAACTTCCTGACAGTAAGGACTGTTCAACAGTGGAACACACTTCCTCAGAAAGTGGTGGAGTCTTCCCTCCTTGGAAGTCTTTAAACCAAGGCTGGATGGCCATCTGTTGGGGATGCATGGCAAGGGGGTTGGACTGGATGACCCTTGTGGTCTCTTCCAACTCTGCTTCTATGATTCTATGATTCTTTGACTGGGCACAGATTATAGATATGTGATGACATGTAGCACTTATTAGTGAGAGCATTTTATTGCCATCTAAATGCCATTGGTCATCATTCATAGATGCTCTTACGGGGACAGTTATGCCCCTGTCCTGTCCCCATCCCTGTCATTCATGTTTACTGCCATATTACACATGGCATTTATGTGTACATTTTTATAGCCTTTAAAGTTGAACTGAAACAAATGCATTCTCTTATTATTCAGTATATCTAGCAATGGTTTGTGTCTCCTACATATCATGAGTAGAACATGGACAAAAAACCATTCCCCCATTTATTCAAAGGATGGCAATGGAATGAAAAAGAAAAACAGTGTGCAAAAGTAACAAAAATAGTATGGTTGCCATTCTCCATTAGTATATGCACTATTTCCTTTGGTTAAGCAGGTCTTCTATGGTTTGGACCAATGCACTACAGATATCCTACAATAATTTGAACACCTTTTCATGCCCCGACATAGTGAGATACTAAAAATGCTACCATCTCTTGTCTGCTTTCCTTTGATTTTAGCTTGATGTCTTAGGATATTTCTAAATAAACACAGCCCACCTTATTTTGTAATACAAAAGACCCTCTGTAGATCTCTGATGGCAATAAGAGGTGATGCTTAGTGGTTAAATTGTGCTTTTATGGGTGGAGCTGTTTCTTATTTATATGAAGAGCAACCCATAGAACTTTCAATAGATGTTTAGGCCAGAAATGTAAAAACCAGGTTGAAATGCCAGGGTATTAATACAAATATTCTGTAGTATGCTACCTCAAGGATGTCAACCAGTGACATTGAGGCTTTAGAATCTGGATTTTATAATGAGCTGATAAATATTTCAACCCTTGTTCATTTTCTTGTTGCATTTAACATAAGGCAATGGTACCTTCCAGTACAAAAAAGTGGAAAGGCTCTGGGTTTCTTTGCTACTCTTTTTGTTTTATCTGTGCATCCTCTTCCACATTTTATAATCAATAGTTGAAAGTTTAAGTGAACATTTAATAATACAATATCCCAGTGCCATCATGGTGTGTATGTGCGTTTTATATTTTACGGCTATTTTCCCCCTTTTCCTTTTTGCTAAGGTTGCTGTATGCAAGCCGTCTGGCCCTGCAGTTTCTCTTACCAGGGGCTCATTTGTATGCGGAGGGGATTAAGCCAGAATTTACTGTAGCTTCGCCCTAGGGAGTTGTGAACTCCCTAGGAACAGGCTCTGACGAAAGCCGTGCAGTTGGTAAGATTAGAACAAACCCTTTTGCAACAGCAAGCGCCTTGGTCCACTCGCTAGGCCTCCAACACTGAAATCATTTTCATTTATAACCTTTTTGATCATCCAGCCTCAAAGAAGCCTTGGCTTTTTATGACAGCTTGTGCCAAAATTGGCCAATTATTGGGGGAGCGGGGGAGCCATGGTAGGGAGAAGGGTGCCTCTGAAAACAGATGTGTGTAAGAGGGCACTCAATCTGCACTCCTGGCTTTTCCCTTCTCCTTCCCCCTTACCAATATTTTTACAGCTGTTGACATATATTGAGTTACATGTGGTTGTGCCATATCCCGGTGGTATAGTTTCAAAGATCTGCTCACCATAAAGTGTGCTGTTCGCAAGTAAATGTCTCTGACTTCAGGAAAGCTCTGTAGTTTAAATGTTACTATAAATACAGGAGCTGAGACATTTTAATTATAATTTTTGAGTTATGTCCCACTCAGTAAGTATACACGGCATTTACTAAAGAATTCCTTGAGTCTTCAAGTTACTGTGCTCTCTTGTGGATAAGGCAGTAACTACAAGTAGCTAAATCAGTTATGCCTTGTCTGTGATTCTCACTCCTAATTTCATAGGGAGACTCTCATATGTGTCTGTTCAGTATTTCCTAGCAACAAATACTCATCAGGTCTCCCACAAGGGATGCTGATTTTAAGTGTTTTGCTGTACAATCCTATATCTCTTCCCAGAAATCAATCCCACTGAGTTTAGATGGAATTTGATTCTAGCTTACTGGGTATAGGATTGCCAATCAGGTAGAATGTTTTCAGTTTAGTTTCAGTTTAGTCATCATAATCTATCCAGGCCAAGAAAACATTGATTATTATTTTTTGTGGAGGAAAATTTACTAAGACTTTAGAATAGATCTGTAATCTTCTGAGTTTGGCCCCCTCAGATGTGGCCAAAAGCTAGATTTGGAGGGTTAGTGTTACATTTTATGGCTTTCTGTTCTGTTGTTTTTCCTACCTTGGTTGCCATTTTGAATTAAATATGTGTTTGTATAAGGATGGCTGCCTTAAACAACAGAAGGCAGTACACAGTAAGCCCCAGTGTGGACATTTTACAATCCCAAATGTGTATGCATCCTGTACAACATTAGAATCTAGCCTTCTGAGCAACTTTTGTGGTCGTCTGGGCTTCACCAGATGGCCAGATACCCAATGGACAAAACAGATTTTATCTCTGTTTTTCCCAGTTCCAAAAGGTTGAAGTTGCTTACCTAAGGCTTAGTTATTGATGGTCAAGAGTTGTAAGACAAAATACACAGGCAAAATACACTTTTCTGAAATTGAGTTCCGCCATCCTTGTGAAAGAGGTTCCCCAATTTTGCTTAATGTGGATTCTCTTCCTAGGATTCCTTAGTTTGTTCTTGAATTTTTGAAATATTCTGGAGCAATGGCTCACAAACTCTAGTCCTCTAGATATTTTTGACTTCTGCTCCCCAAATTTCTGATTATTGGACAAGTTGTCTGGGGCTTCTGGGAACTGAAGCCTAAAGTACCTGGATGACCAGCTCTAGTCCAAAAATAGGTCTGACTTTGGATCCAGCTTCCAATCTAGTATCCCATAGGTCCTGAGGATCTACCTTGCCCTTCCATTTTTGCATCTCCAGCATGATCTCTGAATCATAGAATCATGGAATCATAAAGTTGGAAGAGACCACAAGTGCCATCCAGTCCAACCCCCTACTATGCAGGAACTCAAAGTACCACCGACAGATGGCCATCCAGCCTGTGTTTAAAGACTTGCAAGGAAGGAGACTCCACCACACTCTAAAGGAGTGTGTTCCACTGTTGAATAGCTCTCACTGTCAGGAAGTTCCTCCTAATGTTGAAATGGAATCTCTTTTCCTTTTGTGGGAAGACTGAGGCAAAGAAGGTGTTGAGTAGTTCTGCCATTCTCCAGCTTCTCCGAGCAGTGGCCTTACCATTTCCTTTTTCTTCCTTTTGTTGCAAACATACCCCAAAAGCCCTTTTTATTGTTCTTAACTTCTCTAGCAAGCCTGAGCTCATTCTGCACTTTAGCTTTTCTTACTTTACCCCTACACATGCTCACTATTTGTTTGAATTCTTCTTTAGTGATCCCCCCTTTTCCATTTCTTATACATGCCCCGTTTAAAACTTAGCTCCAACATTGCTCCCTCCCTTAGCTGGAAATTGAGCTCCTGTTAAAAATTACTTGCTGACCAAGAGCTCATGGTATTTTCTGTAGCATGTAGGGGAGAGGTCTCTTTTTTCTTGTGTTCCAGTAATAATTAAAGGCCTTCTCATTTAGGCTGCCTCCCCCATCTCCTTTTAAAACGACTTGTACTTGTCATTTTTGTTTAAAGCACAACTTAAAGCGTGTCTTCGGTGATATAGACTGACGTGTTTCCTTTATGAATTCTTGTGCATTACTATTGATTTTTCACTTTGGTTTTCAAAATTCTACCTCTAGTACCCTAGAGATCTGTCTGCTGCAGTAATAATGTATTGTCATTCTTAATATCTCAGATCCTTGACAGTATATTCATATTAAAAAAAATAAAAAAAAATGGGGGGGGGGACAAGAACTGCATTCAAGCTATTCTGAGCCTACAGGCTTGTTCTGGGATCCACTAAAGCAAGAAAAATAATAGCAAAGGCTAAATATTAGGACTGACAAGGTGGAACTCATCCTGCCATGCCAGGGACTGCTGTACAGTTTCAAAAAAAAATCACCTGTTCCCCAGAGTTTGCTACCTAGATATGAATTGGCTGCCGGATGCCTTGAGTAATTTAATACTTCCCTTATTGGAAACACCATTCCAACTTATTATTAATCATTTATCAGCTTTTAATGTACTGCAGCTATTGATGCTTTTACCCATGTGCTCACTACTTGTCAGGGTCTGTCTGGTGCCTGAGTCTGACTTGGAAGAAAAGGGGGGGCCCTTCTACTGCTACAAGGACAAGCTGAGATCAGGCATTATCTAGTAGGGATTTTGGGACAGGAACTATGCTACATGCTCCCTGTTTGAACTGTGTCGATCTGATACAGATAAGATCAGTTGTTCCACAGGACTTCCTCTTATCTCCTGTGATTTCTTACACTGATTCCAAAAGCAAAGATCTTGCTAAGTCAATAGAGAAGCCACCGTTAGACAGCAGAGTTCTCATCTGACAGCACAGCACTGTCTTTCTCCTAATTCTATTCCTGAAAGACAAGATCTAAAGACATAACTTCAGTAAACTTCCTGATTCAGGACCTGACATTGGTGGATAAAACTTCAAGGGCTGCTATACTAATACTTGATTGCTACTTTTCTGGTGCTTACTACTTCTGGTGCTTGCTACTTCTAGTAGCAGTAAGTATCCCGCCTAACTCCTTCTTGTAGTGACCTAGTGGACACCTGTCCTGCTGGATCTAAAGTTAGGGCCTTTCCTAGAAAATTAGGCTGATGTTAAGTCTTCCTTTCCTTGTTTCAAAATTCCCCTGTGCCTTGAAGTATACCAGTTCATCTGTTGGCAAAAATGCAACACTGGTTGGCCTGTACTGTAGTTATGTAGAATTACGATAGCTGTAGACTTGAACAGGCTGAAAGAGCTGGCATTAATGGACAGATACTGACTTGGAGGCTTGACACTAGGTTGGGCAGATGAGATTAGGTGAGGGAGATAGGACTACATCAGGTATACAGCTGTTTGCTGTGATGAGTTGCTCACATCGTTAGGCGAAGAAGCATTTTTGTAGAGTTTGATGTCTCTGTTGGTTTGTACAGCCATCATCTGACTGTTGTGATGCTGTAGCTCTAAGGCCAATGTTACAGATACAGGGTACCCTTAATCCCATGCATTTCCCCTAATTTATACATTTATTTAAACAATTTGCTTAATTTATACAACTTTCTCTCATTGACTATGTTTCCACGTACTTTTTAAAATTATGTGCATTTTAACTGTTCACATTTTAGAACTTGTGCATCACTGTGTGCACTTTGTTTCTCAAAATCACACAGTAAGCCTCATGAATGTGCAGTTCTCAGTGCAAGGTGTACATTTTCTTACTACAAGTTTTGAGAGATGTGGAAAGTTCTACTTGTGTTGAGGCTGTCAAGGCCAATGAAATCTCTTCGCATCCTCCTTTGCAATGGATCTGAACTACACAGTTAACAGTAATGTATGGTATAGTTCTTGGTAGATTGTCAGACTTTGTTTAGACTGTAGGTGGAGGATTGTGCCCAGAGACTAGCACTGATCTAGGGACTACCACTTTGAGCAACACTACTGTAATGACTGTGAAGAGGGCCTTTCTTTCTTTAGAGAGATAGTCTTATTATAAAGAGTACAGACTGAGTATCATGGAGCTTTGCTTTAAAAGAGTAGAAGCATGCTATTCTGTTACAACCAAGCCAACAAAGAGTCTTGTGGTGCCTTAAAAATTAGCACACAAAACAGTGTGAGGGTTGCCAGGACAGAAGGTACTTTGGGAGATGCAAAGCCCATGGGCAACACTTGGGTGCAACCCTTGCTGTTATCCTCCCCTGGGTACAGTGATCTACTCAGAAAGCAACTTCCAACATTTGATGAAATTGGCTCCGGCCCATGAAAGCTCATAGCACAATAAATATGTTAGGCTTCCAAGCATCACTGGGCTGTTTCATGTTTATGATGCTATTGCCACCCCTATAATTAAACGCATTTTGTGGAACACAAAAGCTTGTACCTTACTTTCATGAGGAACTGGTGACCAAATGTTAGCAGCATGCCCAAATCTCTGAACATCTGATAGTCCAAATGGCTTTGGGTATGTTGCAGAACTTTTTGAATAAATGAAGCTGTGCAGTATTTAGAGGCATGCTTCAAAAGGAGATTTGTATTATTCATAGATTACTAAAATGTAGCTATCTATAGCTTGCCTCAGTCCCAGCAGGTTTGGCAAGAAAAGACCAATGTCAAAGATTTTATGTGTGCATGTGTGTGTATAAATTCCTCGTGACCCAGATTTCCTTACCTTTTTTTAAACCTGTGTCTGAAATAAAATAATATATTAGAAGATGAAGCTCACATATGCAATTTTGAGCACCTCCCCATCTCCCTGCATCCAAAGTTTTAGGAAGAAGCAAGTGATGTTCATTGTGAGATCTGTGTCTTTTCTGTCTGTGAATTTCTGTCTTGTTTGACAGTTCACCCTTTGTGTCCTGCTGATCTATTTGGAATCTTCTGAAGCAAGAATAAATTCTATCACAATAACTACTTTCCCACCTCTTTTTCTCTTTTTCTCACTCTAATAACTTGAGATAGCTCTATGGAGGAGCATTTCAAAAGTCATATTTTATTTTTATTTTCATTTTCATTTTTTAAAAAAAGGAATTTTGAAGTTTTGAAGAGAATACGGTTCGCTGGACAAGCCTAACACAAAAGAAACTACAGGAGGGTCTCGAAAAGAAAACTAACAAACTTGGGGGAAAACCATACAAGGTACCAAATATAATATACAAAAAGGAACTAAAGAAGAGTAACTAATAAAACACCACGTGCCCGTCATATACAGCGATTTTTTAGCCGTGGTTCAAACCGTCCACGTCGTGAAAATATTCAAAAGAAGATACAAATTCCCAAAATGCAAACCTCGATTTTGCTATTTTGCATAAGGAGCACACCATTTTACTATGCCATTAGATTTAATGGGACGTGCGCATCCGGGATATTGTTTATCCATAGGGGCCCTGGAACCAACACCAGTGGATAAAAAGGATCCCCTGTAAAGACAAAACTATATAATGAACAAATTTTAATTTGCAAACTTGTACTTTCAGTATATGATTATAACTGTTATGTTACTTTGGCCTGTTACAGACAGCCAATAAAAGCTGCTTCGAGTCCAGTGGAGGTATGGTGTTTCAATGATGCATGCGTCCCAGGATTCAGAAGCCACATCAAAGCCACGCTCCAGTCCTTAGGGCTGAAAGCGTGCGTTGTGGCAACTTCTGGACTCTGGACGCATGCATCATTGAAACACCATACCTCCACTGTGACTCGAAGCAGCTTATTTGGCTTGCTGTAACAGTCCCTAATTTCTTGATAATTATTTTTGGGTTTGTGCCATTTCAGTTCATTATTCACGGTTGTTCCCTTTATTGGTTCTTTAGTACTTCTTGTCCATTTTAAAACGTGCTATTTGGCACCCGTTGTGGAAAAGCCTGCAATGCTGTAAATAATAACTCGGGATAAAAAGATGGAATGTTCTAGCAAAACAATATGGAGAGAAACCTCCCTTCCTCCCCTTCCTTTTTGTATGTGCAACTTTAGGGGAGAAGAAACCATATTCTTCTGTAACTTTTCCTGATTTGGTAGTTGTTTGGCTGGTCAGAAGGACCAAGGTCACTCCCACGGCTTGGGCCTAGGCTTGTGCCGGTTTTGGCGGTGTCTCCTCTCCTTTCTCTCCTTCCCTCCCTCCCTCTCTCCATCTCGCCTTTTCTTTTCCCGGAGGTGCAGATGGCCACATTTGCAGGTTAACTGGACAGCTGGAGGCACATATTAGCTTCCTGCTGCACGTACCTCATATTTGCTTAGAATATTTTTTTTTTAACAGCAACATAATTACAACTAGTCGTGCCACTGACAAAGCTGGCGTGTTCAAAATCCGCCCCAGATTTATGTAATGCGTGTTGCTTATCAGTGAATGAAGTCATAATTATTGCTTTGTACTATAAATAGCATAAATATATAAACTCGTCTATAAATGGTAGCAAACGTTGCCTCAAGGGAGCTCTAGACCAAATTTTATGCAGTGCATTTGTCTATAGTGGCAGTTTCTAAGGTTTATAATAATGTTGATAAATTTTACCGAAGCGAAGGACTTTTGTAGCATAATCTGGGTGAGGAGAAGATGGTGTCTACCCTGCTGTATTAGTGCTACAAGTAAAGAGAAGTGTTGGGAGCTAAATTAATTGATACTTTTGTGGGCACAATTTGTGTACTGGTTGTAGCCTTTGTAAAACTGTTGTTGGCCGCTTAGGACCCAATACCTTATGGCTAGCTTTTCCAGTAAAAATCTTCCTACTTCTGGTGTTATCAAATAGGCCAGAGGGTATGGAGGTAGGAAAGAAACCTTCCTCTGGTGGCCACTACAAATGGATCTCTCAACCACAAGAGGCTGTTGTCTCTTTGGCTGCAACCACACTGCAAAATTAATGCAGTTTGACACCGTTTTTAACTGCCATGGCTCAATAGGTGCCTTTTTCTTCAGGTGGACAGCTAGAGTAGAAATGGCTCTATAATAAATCAAAAATAAATGCTGGATAGATTAAAATGGCTTGCTACTGGCTTTACGTCATCAGGCACTCCAGCGGCTTGTGGGACAGTATTAGGTCACCGTGAAGATTGTACCCTGTATGTTTTCTTCATGCTGTTTTTCACCCTTGTGGCCAGCTTCCGCACCAGTGTAAAGTGTGGCAAATCTGTCACACGGAAGGGGAAGGTGTTCATCTAAGGAGTTCAATGTATCCGTTGTGGCAATGAACTATGAGCTAGGATGTCCACGATTCAGATTCACTGTGTCATGCAGTTGTCGAGTAAGGCTTAAGGATGGAAGATCAGTCTACTGTCTTTAGACGGTGTTTTGTGCGTTTTCTTCTTAGGTCTCTGCTTCATTTCATTTCACACCGGCCTGTAATTTCTATTACTCAGGAATATATTTTAAACACATTAAAACCCCAAAACAACCCCATTGTTATGCATTTGATCATAAAGTACACACTTTGGTGGATTTGGAAAATAAAATAGCTATCACAAATTTCACAGACGGGCAAAAGCCATCTGATAACTATGTTATAACCCTGAGTATTTACTGTAAGTGTGAATCAGTCAGTTCCCCTAAAAATAATAACAGAATCATAGGGTTGAAGAAACACACAAGAATCTATCTTGCCCACCCCCAACCATGCGGAACACATAACAAAAGCACACCTGATATGGAGGTCTTTAAACACATGTTTAAGTATTAAGTGGTGATGATGGTGATGGTGATGAAGAGAAAGGCTAAAATTGTAATTAGTAGTCAATAGGATTCTTTGCAAAGCCAGTATGGCACAGTGGTTTGAGTGTTGGACTATGACTTTGGAGACCAGGGTTTATTTCCCAGCTTGGCCATGAAACCCACGGGGTGACCTTGGGCAAGTCACATTCGCTCAGTCTCTTGGAAGGGAATGACAAGCCTTCTCTGAATAAATCTTGCAAAGAAAACCCCATGATAGGACAACAGCAGCCAATTATATGACAATGCATTGAAATAATCATGACTGACCAATCAATCAATCAATCAATCACTAAGCCTTCCTGTCTTCCACCAATGTCATCTAGGTTCTTCTTGTGCTCTGTGGGTGCTTTATCTATTTACCAGATTATACACCAAATCCTTGTGAAGCCCCCACAGTAGCCTGCCTATGAGTATCTTATTAGTGTGTTGATTAACAATTACTTAGGAACATGTTACATTATACTGTGTCAGGGGAGACAGGAGGGTTATTACCCATGGCAGCTTATGGACTAATCAGAGGGGGATCATCTAACCCCCCCCCCCAATGGTGAGAGGAGTCTCTCACTACTAGGTGCATTACCTATCAAGTATGTAACTTTAAGGCTTGCAGGGAATGCCCGTCCAACATGTAATCACTCATTCACCCAGTAGCCTGTCGGGCTGACTGTACTCTCTTTTTTCATAAGAACATGTAGTTTTCCCACAAGGAGAAAAAATCTTTAATAGTCTGTGCAATAACAAATGAAAAGTGACTGAAACTGAAAAGTAAAAAGGATAACAGATTAGGACTGAAAAAAGACAGTGTGAAATAGACACACAAGAAACGCAGTAGATCTGCCCACTGCTGGACATTTGGCACTTGGCAGGTCTATGCGAAATGCTATTTGAATTGTGATTCTGGAAACAGCAAGGTTTATGGAAATTTGAGTTTAAAAAATTGTTTCCTTCACGGAATTGATTTCAGCAAAATATGCTTATGCCTATGATCACAGAAGTACCGTTCATCAGCATCTGCAGGAAATACTAAAGGCTGAATGTAGACAAGAAACTTTATGGCTGCTGTAAGTGGATCCATTTTTCTAGACCACAAGAATTTATTTGTGTAATGCTTTGCGAGGTGCCTTAAGTGTGTGCTTAATAAAACACATGTTCTGATAACCCCCAATAATAGTTTAACCTAGCAAACAAGAGTGCCAGACAAATCTACCTAATGCAGTCATTACTGTGCAGATCACTTACTTGCATTTATTTGAAAAATACCCCTGTGCCAGCTCTTTTCTCCCCATACACAACTTGTATTAACATACTGGTTATGAGCCTGTTGAGATGTGCCCATCTTTATATGTCTCTCTATAAAGACGGAGATAGATACCTATCTATCCTTCTAAGCCAGTTCCCAACATTTCATCACATTTTTCTGTGACTGAGAGACAGAAACCAGGGGAGCACAATGTAGATGAAAAGGTGGGAGCATATGCAACTGTGTTAGTTCACAAAGGTTCCCACTGAATCTTAGTTCAGGGTAATTTGGGAGTCAGGTGGATTGAGAAAACCTAACTCACACACATAAACACACACACATACACAAAATTTAAACTGGAGCTTGGAAACATCCTGCACTACAACTCCCAGAATTCTCCAGGTCAGTCTTCATATCAGCTGGAAGATTCCGGAAGTAACTCCTCCATGTTCACGTTCTGATTTAACCTCCCTCACAAGTGTGTACCCTGCTGTACTTTTTTCTTAATAATGGGCATACTCCCCATGCCCATCAATCTGGAGTCAGTCTGCTTAAATCAGATTAATCTGAAGAATGCCTGTTGGACATAGGAAATTAACCCAATTTTATGTGGGGCTGTTTCCAAATTAGCTTAGAAACGTCCACGCTGTGCTCCTCCTATTCTCCAAACCTCTTCTCTCTTTTCTAGAAGAGAGCGTTCTGTCTTTTCCACAGACCTCCTAGGATTCCTGGTGTGGTTTCATTCATATATTGATGGATAGATAGAAAAGTAGATAGTCTGAGCTGATATTTAGTCTTCTTTTGTTGCTTCAGGTTTATACTATACAATGCAGTTTGACATAACTGTGGTTGAATATCATTATATGGTTGGAACTACTTGTTAAACCATTTATTATGCTACAGGATATAATAAACCACAGTAATTATCTTGTTATGGTCGGCCTTTCTTATACATGGATTTTTTTATACATGGATTCAAGCATCCACGGTTTGAAAATATTTTTTAAAAAAGGTGTAAATTTCAAATATCAGACCTTGATTTTCCATTTTTTAAATAAGGGACACCATTTTGCTATGTCATTATATTTAATGGGACATCCACAGATTTTGTTATACAAGGGGGATCTTGGAACCAAACTCCAGCATACAAGGGTGCACTGTATTTTGTTAATCTTGACTCAGGCTGTCATCCTTCGCCCTAAATCAAGGGGTGATCATGCTTGCCATAAAGAACACAATGAGGTCACCTGGACATCCACAAACACAATCCAAAAAAGAAGAGGGGCCTCAGAGCAGTTTACAAGTTACTGATATGACCGTTCCCAGGGATACAATTGTAAAAACATGCCTTTTGTCGCACTGGAAACATTTGTTTGACAAAAGGCACACTTTTTTGACCATATCCCTTAGGGAGGAGAACAGAAGTGCTACAACAGCATGCGGAGAGCCACAGAAAAAGCTGCTACTGTCCGTTTTGGCTTTTTCATATGGTAAGGCTCTAAGACTTGCAGCTACATATGGTTCACAACTCATCCATCTACCTTTCTATCCTTTTCTTCTGTGATTGGCAAGAGAACATTTTCCACCCTAAGAGAATCTTGTTTTGCATTGCGACCAGTTTCTGATGTGGTAGTAAGGAACATTGCCTCCAAGCCTTATACTGCTTGGAGCTGCATAGGAGAAGTTTAAGTAAACCTACACCTGCTACAGGAAAACTCTGAAAATTGGCACATCCTAGAGTGGAAGCAAGTAGCTCAGAAGCAGAGAACAAATGAACATGTAGATTTCACCCTGAACTGAAAACCTTTATAGGCCCTCTCTGTTTAGCAGCACCAATGCTCTCCAAAGGAAGAAAATGAAAGTCAAATTGGTAAAAAGGAGAGAGGCAAGAAATGGAAATTTTTGTTTGTGGTTGTGTATGTATGTGGACATCCCTCTGCTAGTTTTAGTTTTAGTTTTATTATATACCTGTTTCTCCAGCTATTGTTTTCAATGGTCACATTTGTTTTAAAGAACATATCGTACTGTATTGTATTGCAGTCCAAAAGTGTAATCAGTCAACCAGCCTGAAACTGATTGGCAATTCCTTGGCACTCCTAGCTAGCTTGGCAATTCCTGGCACCAGGCCAAGTTTTGCCAGTTCTTTCTACACTATGGATCTGAAAGAAAGGGGAAAGGGATGGAGAGTTGAATTTGACAGAGCAATAGGAATAGGAGGAAGGCCATTTGCAAATGGAAGAGTAAGGGATGGAGGAGAGAGAGAGAGAGAGAGAGAGAGAGAGAGAAGGAGTGATCCTGCCCACATTTAATTCCTGCCCTCTCCATAAACATGCCCCCCAACCTGGAGAGGATATAATTCTTGTCCAAAAAAAGGTGCCCATCTCTGCTCCATAGAGATATTTAACACATAGGCTTTGTGACTCAACCCTTCAGACAGGTGTGCACAAAGCCAGGAGGAGCTCTTAGTTCTAGCCTTGGCAGTTTCTTGCATCAGGTCCAAGCTGTTCCAGTCCTTTTTAGAATACAAATTTTCATGGTGGGAAATTAGTTTTATTCAGGCCAAGCATTGGTCCGTCTCTATTTAAGTCTCAAAGCTTCTGCATTTCAACTTCCATATGCATTTGCTTCCATCTTCAGATTCTGCCTAGCTTGCATTGTTCGTCTAGTCACATTTGTTTAGAGGATGGTGGGCATTTTTCTTTTATGCCTCTTAAGACTGAACAGTCCCTCTAGAGTTTCATCATTATGCAGATCAGCACAATTGGATGTGCTCCCAAAGACTGCTCTCCAAGCAACATAAGGGCAAGAGGAGGATGCTAGTTCTGTGCTTTTTGCAAACTAGGATTCCTGTCCTGTGTGTGTGAAAGGTTATGGGGAGAAGGTGACAGTGCTGGATGGGGCAGGGAGGGGTTGTTCCTTATCCATTAGAGAAGTGAGCTGTAGAAATAACGTTATAGCTTTTAAGGTTTTCAGGACAGTTGTCGTTAACGAAACCAGAGGAAAGCCTTTTTTTTGAATTTACTCTTTGTGTATTGAGGCCTTTTATGATTCATCAGTAAGTAAATATAAGCTAAGGGAGTGATTTGTTCCTAACAAGCTTATAAAATACTAGAGTCATTTGTGAGTTTATTGGAGTTCTAATTATAAACATTCCCCCATGTGCACTTCTTTTTGTCAAATTAACATTCAAAATACAAATACTGTAGCTCTGATAGTTTTAAATTATTTTTTGTAATCTCTTTCAGAATATTGCATTTTGGTACATAGAGAGATTGTGTGCATCATTTTTTTTTTTGAATATGTAGAAATACTTTGAACGCTTGCAATGATTCATCATTAGGATGGGATGTAACTTATATAGCTAGTTATAGTTTTCAGCTTTTATTCATTGGTTTGACATGTTAGTCTGGTCCACAAATCTGGTAGAATGAGAGGATGTAATGGCAGAGTTTGCTGAATGGGCAGTTCTACTCTGGACCCTAGGTAGGAATGATTTTGAAATCTCCTCCATGTTAAATAATTAAAGCCCTGCACATAGGAAGCTATCTCAATAGGGCAAATAGCTTCAATAAAGTTTGAAGTGCTGGCCTTCTGTTTGCAAGGAAGTTTTTCGGAATGTTAAAACATTAAAAAAAATGCCACTTGCAGAGTGACCTGCCATGCCGGCAGCAAGCAAACGAAAGGGAAATGTAGCACAAACAGGCACATTCTATAAATATATCAACCTGTAGAACAAGCATTCGCATAATCTGTCACAATAATAATACTGCCTCACCTCAGAATTCCATCCCTGCATCCTCTTTCTTTGCTTTCCCTCTGACTGCCACCCCAGAATGCCATTACATACACATATCTAGCAAAAGGATTCACACATTGTATCAATTTGCCAAATTTAAAAGGAAACACAAGCATTCACATATTCTGTCTCACACACACACAAACACACACACAATTTTAAAAATGCCACTTGCAAAGTGACCTTCTTTGCCGGCAGCAAGAAAACGAAAGGGAAATGTTGTTGATAACTGCCTTCAATGCCAACTCATGACAACCATGTGGAGGAGACATCTCCAAGACTTCCTGTCCTCCACTGCTCTCCTTAGGGCCTGTAAATTCATACTGGTGCCCTCCCTAATCGAGTCTGTCCATCTAGCATGCGGTCTTGCTCTTTTTCTATTTCCCTTTACCTTTCCGAGCATTATTGTCTTTTTTAATGAGTCGTGCCTTCTCAAGATGTGGCCAAAGTATGACAGCCTCAGTTTGCTCATCTTGGCTTCTAGGGAGATTTTAGGCTTGATCTGTTCAAGGACCCACTTGTTTGTCTTCTTGGCTGCCCACAGTATCCTCTTCACTCTTTTCCAGCACCACAGCTCAAATGAATTGATTTTCTTTTTATCTGTTTTCTTCACTGTCCAGCTCTTGCATCCATATCCCTTTCTGCTGTTCACAATGAATTTTAATGTATGGGATTTATCCATTCGCCACATCTGGAAGTCATACACCTCTTCACAAGGGAGAAGTGCAAGTTCTCTTCTCTTCCCCATATTCCATCTAATTCTCAGGACCAATCATGTCAAAGCACATCTGTCAAGATAATGATAGACAGCATGTTAACTGTAGTGAAAACTGGGAGGAGGATTGGCAAACTCACTCTCTGGGTATCTTCACACACACACTCCGAAAAAGTTTTCCCATCTTAGTTCCTATTTGAAGGCTGACCAGTCCTGCTAAAGAATGAAAGTGTGGCACATGTAGATCTGTATAAAGATCATGAATTAATCTTTTTTCTACCACCAAGTTGAAAATCCAGCTCATCTTGTTTCCCTTTTGGTGCAATATCTAGACATATCAAACTCCCAGTGTTACCATCTTTCATAAAAGTAATGTTTCTCACCACTACAGACAGCTTTCATATCTCTTGAAAACATAATAGTAAAATTGTCATAAGAATGAAACAGGCATAGAAGATTTTATTGACTAATTTCAGCTCCTGTAAGACATCGGTGTTGTGTCCGTAGATCACATAAATGTTTTTTTGAAAGTAAAATCCTTTTTCAGCTAAAAGACAGAGGGCCAAAGATTATGAGAACGCAGTGCCAACAGAAAATGGGATGCCCACAAAGAACAATAGATGGGGATGTGGAGCATAAAACCTGTAGTATATATCCTTCCGGAAGGTTTTCCTACACTTTCCCCTCAAAATTACTGCATATACTCATGTATAAGTCTACAAATTTTAGTCAAAAATCTGACCCCAAAAACCTGCATTTTAATACTCAGTGGTCTTCAACTGGTGGGTTGGAAGCCATTGCTAGTTCACACTGTTGACCTAATGTGGGTCATATCTGCAGTGACATTACCATACGGATAGATGAGAGAAAGTGATGAAGTGGGTTCCCAAATAAATAGTTGAACTAGAGGCGGATCCCAAGTGTAAAAAGATTGGAAACTAAACCTTATTAACAGTATCAGATCCAGTTTCAAATCAGTACAGATTGACACAGATTTTTGAATTGATTCAAAAGCCTATGTTGTTTATATACTACCCATAATAATGAATGCTATACTTCATAAATATGTTTGTTGCAATTGCAATATATTCATTTTTACCTCTCAAGTTATACCTTCAGTTTCTTTGAAGATGTTTTATTCCAATATAAAACATAAAATCAGAACCGAATAGCCTGTCATCATGATATGTTATGTGTTTCTGTGTCAAATCTAAAAAGATAGGCAGCACTATTTAATATCTTGGTATGGTCTGTTACGTTATCCATTCCAGTGACTTGACTCATTTGATCCCTCCTGATCAGGATATTGATGATAACAATTACATACATTGTTCATTTATTGCTAATTTAATGCCAACAGGATGATTGGCTTTGGAGAGACATTCATTTGCTTCATGCTATAGTGTACTGTAGCCCAATGGTACCCATAGTGATGGCCTATGGAGCACTGGTGTTCCCTGAGCCATTGGGTGGCAATTCTTGATGGGTTCCCAGGAATAAGGAAACAGTTGTAGTCAATGGGAAAAATGACAAGCAGTGAAGCACTATTTTAGTCTATGGATGTTTATGTTAAAATAAATGTGCTAGTTTTTAAGTTGCCATAGAACTCTTTGTTTGTTTTGCTACAAAAGCCTATCTTATCTATCCCTCTGGTAAGTTCTGTGATCTGACACTGTGCGGTCCTATGCCATCTGGTTTTTCAGTACAGTTCAAATACAAAGGTCTGTCTGGCCAAACCTAGGGAGGTATTACCACAGACATTTGGTAGCCTTCCCTTCTGAGATTAGTTGTGGTTTTCCCTTGGGACAAAGGCTTTCTTTGTAGTGGTTTGCCATTTATTGAATGTTCTCCTCCAAAATACTTGTTTTGATGCCCATCAAAAAGAAAATTTTTTATTTTCTCAACTGTGAAAAAAATTGTATGATTTATTCTCCAGTAGCATATTGTTTTTCTCAGAAACTTAGGTATTTCTCTAAACCTTCTATTTCAGCGTCCCATTTCTTTGTTTTATGTTGCTATAGGTGTTTAATGTAATTTATTGAAGGGAGTGATTAATTTAAATGTCTTCTTCTTCTTCCTGTATGCTACTTTGTGAACTTTTGGAAAGGCAAAAGGCAGGCTATAAATCTCTATGAACTAAACAAACCAAAAATCAGGATAAATGAAGCACTGCTCAGTTCTCAGTGTGTGTATTGGGTGGGTCACACTGTTGTCTGTGGTGTAACTTGCTTGTATGCAGGTTTGCTGTAGACATTAAGAGTGGGAGGCACTTAAGAGTACCAAAACCGCCCAAGCAAAGGATTTCAGCTTCTACCTGGATAAATAAGTATAGATAGTTTTCTTTATGATATGTGACTGGATTATTTTCCAGTTGATTTCCAGCTCTGGCCCCAAGTGGGCAACAGATCAAAAAAAGATAAGGGTCAGTTACAAGGTTGAGCTCATTCTCTGTTGCTATAGTAACTGACCTCCATCAACCCTCGGAGGACTACACCCAGTTCCCCAGGTGATGCTTTGGCTGTCGGGGCCATCAATCCCATGCTTTTCAAAAACCCAGGCTCCTTAATTGTCAGGGTACAGTTCTGAGGAGTTCTTTTTGTCCCAGTGGTCCCACGTAAAGACCACCCGAATTCATTTGTGATTCCCAAAGGCACTGGGGTGGAAAAAATGTTTTGGAGGGGATGTGATGGAGAGGGGACTCCCATCTGTGCACAGGGATACTGTGGGGAGTGTTCTCTAGAGGAACAGTGTGCGTATTTGTGTGTGTGTGTGTGTGTGTGTGTGTGTGTGTGTGTGTCTATGTATGCAGCTTTATTTAAATGGGATCGTATGGGTGTGAAATCTTGACGGAGCATTTTGGAAGTTCTGTAAGGGATGGGAAGTGACACCAGAAGAGAGGTTTCGAATATGACACATGAAACTAATGACATTCCTACATGACAGCAGCAATTAGATTGGCTGAGCCAAGGCTTGCTTTCTTGCCGACAGTCTAAACGGCCCTTTGCCTAGAATTTGGTGCTGTTATCCTCTCTGCAGTGTTTAATGACAAATCAATACTGTAATTGTGTTGTCTGTCTGGAGTGTGAAATGAGTGCTTTCCTCATTCAGGCTTCTGTAGCGAGGCAGAGACTCCTTTATGAAAGGAGCTGATTTCATTCACTCATGCTCCTATAACATTTGCAGACAGCGAACACATGTATTGTGGAATTATTGTGCATTGAGGTTAGGAGGTGAGGCATGGTGGTAGTGTTTGCTTGCTTAAAATTAATGGGTTTAAAATGTTTTATTTCCACTCTCCTTTGCTATATTCATAATCTCGGAAAGGAGTTAACCAAATCAAAAGATTCTCCTTTACCATAACTGATACACTTCCACAGGTCTGTTGGGGTACCAATTACAGTTTTATTCATTAGCCCCTTTGCAGAGAAAACATAGCGGACATGATAATGGGATGAGAAGCATTTGGTATGTATGGGGTGTGTGAGGGGGAAAGAATAATATCTAATGTTTGGTTGCACCAAATTTCAGTATCCTTGCATTCATATGCACTACCCTTGCATATAGGTAGTGAAGGGATTTATATGCTTCACTTCCACAACTAAAATGTGTCCACTTTCATTGCACTAATTTGTTGCAATGAAGCAGAAATTGCATGTTCTGTGAGGGAATTTACACACTGGTGTAAAAAATGAGTATCAGGTTGTTTTAAATGTCTTCACAGTAAGGCAGAGGGTTATATTGCCCTTTTCTTTATTAAATGAAATTGGAGAGGAAAATCATTTTCTTTCGTTTTTAAAATAGCAGTAAAAATGATTGTCTTTTTCTTAATTGCACACATCTCTACTTTATTGTTTAGCTTGCCAGCATGTCACCTGGTGTCAATTCATATGTGGTGTTGTTCATTTTATACTGCCTTTCATATAGTTTGCAGTTAGAGCTGCAGTTGCTACATGGACATGGGGTCCAAATATTACTAATCATATAGATATCTTGCCAGACATAATTTATTGCCACCACTCTTCCATGTATCGAGTCTTGATGTAATGTGTATCGGGTGCACATTTCTGCCGTTGGAATAACTTGAACACCAAGGTGTGGTGTCACAGTATCAGTCAAGGCAAAGTGAGTGAGTATACTAGGAAGTACTGCGAAACACAGTCCTATCAACACCATGCAAATGCATTTGAACTCAAGAACAATAGGAGCCAAATTTCACCACTGCAGTTCAACCGGGTCAGAACAACTCACTAATCCTTACTAACAGGCAGTAAATTATGTACCTCCAAATGCATCCCTATCCCTGCCTTTAGCATCAGTGGGCACCACCCAGGTTTCACCTTCAGGATTCAGATAATAAGCTCTCCTTCCTACCGGCTTTCCCTCAAGACCTGTATGGAAATAAGTATATGTGTCTGCCAGGGATCAAATGCTTTTGGAGACAAAAGTAGGTACCGGGAACATTACAGAATACTATCATCTCCCCACGATACTTTTACACAAAGCGCTCTGTTCCTCTTTTGGCCTGACATAGTTTCTGCCTGATAAAATCCCGCAGGCCTACTTGTTTTAAACAAGGACCACGTTCTCTCTCCTCATTCTCTCTCTTACGCACACACACTCTCAATCTTTCTCTCTTTTGTGTGAAGAAATGAAGTGTAAAATTAATGCTTATTATTCTGAACTTGGGAGACAGAGACAGAGACCTTAAGAATCTGTGATTTGATGCAGTGTTTGTTCAGCATTGAATCAATAGATCCACGAGCAGATTGAGAGCTTAAGGAGAATAATATGGAAAGGATGGCACAGTGAGTGGTGGAAATCTGCTTTTTATGCTAAAAATGAGAGGGGTTGCATATAATTCGCCTATTAGATTGGATGCTTGTCTGCTTGCCTTTAGCTCCCCTTCATTCCAACATCGTTCCTTCCCATATGTGAAATGATTAGAATGGCAATATCTGGGTATCCCTGCACCTCATGTTCAACCACTCCATTGTTAGCACCGTTAAAGGTTACTTCAACACATTTGTGACAATCATTGTCTTATAGAAGAAAAGTTTTCTGCAATGACCTACATGCTCCTACTCTTAGAGTTTGTATTTATTTTATTATTACATTCATATTCTGTCTTTCTTTCAAGAAAGACATATCATTCTCCCTTACACCCATTTAATCATCATAACAATGCTGTGAGACTAACTGAAATTTAAAAAGTTGGTAGCATAAGGTTTCGTAGACTTCAGTGAAGTGGGATTTGAACTTGGGTCTAATCGGTTGTGTGTATTTTTGTAGCTCCAAGTTGTCTGTCGACTTATGGAGACCTCATGAATTTCATAGTGTTTCCTTAGGCAAGGAATACTCAGAGGTGGCTTTGCCAGTTCCTTCCTCAGAAACATACTCAACGTAACTTGGTATTCCTTGATGGTCTCCCTTCCAAGTATTAACCAGGACTGGCCTTGCTTAGTTTCCAAGATCATATAGGCTGTGGTGCTTTTAGGGTACCTAGTTGTAGTGTTTCACTAATCAGTACTCAGCACTGGCTGTCATCCTGAGGCCATAGCATATCACTGAAATGATACCAGCAATTTCTATGTGTATTTAGGTGTTCTTTTCAGATGTACTGAAAAGTAAAATACTTTCCAGGCTGAACTACAGTACTCCCCCCCCTTCTCCCCCACTTTTCCACTTTTTTATTTCTTGCTAGATGGTTTCATTGACATAGAAAATGTATAATGGACTCCTGTGGGAGTGCAACAAAAAACCCACCAGTAAGAAGAGGGTCTTATAATTCAGAAGTGGATTTGCAAATCAAAAGGTCTTGCCTCCAGTGGCATGAATTTCCACATCTGCGGGAACCTATTATATTTTTATTACTTTTTGTTTGAGTTTTGTTTGCCATGGCTTTAACTGTTTGGAATACTTCCAGACTCAGCCCAAAATGGTATACAATTAGCATTAACCAAACATGTGGAAACTGGGAATATAATTGCCGAACACTTATTTAGTTGTTTGGTTTATGGTGAGAGCTGGTTCAGAATAGCAGATAAGGGGCTGAGCGTTGAAGGATGAAGTCACTGGTCTGAGACAGCTAGGAGCAAGAGCTGTGTGCTCTCTTCCTTCACCCTTGATCTGCAAAATGGGGTTATTATATTGTTGTGCCTTATATAGCTGTTGTCAGGATTTCATTGGGATGATGTATATAAAGTTGTTTGAACATTCAAAAACCACTATAGCGATGTTGCTGACAATTATAATGACGATGATAGAATGGAGGATACTTGGCTTAGCAGAAGTACATGTGGATAGGACCTTGGCATTATTGTTGATCATAAGGTGAACATGAGCCAGCAGTGTGATGCTGCAGCAAAGAAGGCAACATTTTAGCCTCCATTAATAGAATCATAGAAATACTCCCAATATATTCTGTACTAGTCAGGTCTCATCTGGAGTACTGTGTTCAGTTCTGGGAACCTCATTTAAATTAGGATATATACAAGTTGAAATGGGTTCAGAGAAGGGCAAAAAAGTTAATAAGAGGTAGGGACAACAAAACCTGTAAGGAAAGGTTAAGGGAGTTGGACGTGTTCAGCTTGGTGAAGAAAAGACTGAGGAGTGACATGGCTGCACAACTTCAAATACCTCAATGGCCACCATCAGAAAGTAGAACCAGATGTAATGGTTTTAAGTAAGAGGAGGGTAGATTTTATTTGATTAGAAGAAGGAACCTCTTGATGGTAGAATGGTTCAAAAATGGAACCAATTACCTAGAGAAGTGCTGGGTTCACTTTCTCTGAATGACTTCGAAAAGAGACTGGGCAACTACCTTCTGGGAATGGTCTAGCTGGAGTTGCTACACTAAGCAAGGAGATGGATTCAATGGCCCATTCAGTTCTGTGATTCTATGATAATGATGGTTCGGTTCTCATCCGAATTGGGAATTAATTCTCTATTACATTTAATTGCTATACATTGTATTCATCTCTGTCCTGTTCCTCCGTTTGTGAAAAATGTAAATCATAAATAACACATACTCCCAGGGCATGATTTGAGTCACATGATTGCAGCTCCTTTGCTGAAGTTTAGCAAGCCTGGGTCCCAGTGTTTGGAGAGGGTACCACCTGGGAATCCTTCCTTGATGTGTGACCTTTTAGGACGTAGAGAGATGAGCTGTGTCTCTTAGGACCACATGCAGAGTTGATGTACATAGGCAGGAGGACGCCTAGAAGAAGGTCTGCGAACAGCGAAGGTTTTGCAAAGCCTCTGAACTGCAGGCAAATGTCCTCCCATGCACAGGCTGCAGCCTTGAGCTCCCAGCCTGAGGAAATGAATCCCTGGACAGCAGGATCTGGCTGGTTTCATACCCAGCACCTGTTGCATCAGAATACTACCCATGATGCATTGCTGGCTGATTTCACCTACTGTGTATGTTGCATCAGACTTCCCATGATTCACAGCTCACCAAATGCTGCCTCATGCACCTGCCACTTGAACTGTAGTAACTTCTGCTCCAGTTACACCTAGTGGCCACATCCATGTCATTTTCAGACCAGTGTGCCACATGGTCCTGACACGACCTAGAGTTTCACAATAGAAAATGGGTGGTGGGAAAGAATACCCCCTAATAATTATTCTTTGTGATGTCTGTGGCTCTCACAAAAGGGTCTGTTGCTGTTGCATTATTAAGATATATTTACACACTGAAGGCCCTGTTTCATAGCTGGCCTTCTAATTGCAACCAAACAATATAAAATACATGTGGGAGTGGCATCTGCAGGAGCATGACTTGCCTGGAGACCTGAAAGCCATTTTGGATGGTTGATGTTCCACCATAGAATCCAACCTCAAAGCAGCCGTGGATGAATAGAACCATAAAGTCAAAACCTCTCCACAATCCATCCTGCTATGTGTTTGATCACAGGGGAAGAGTTTTCTCATTTTAACATAAAACTTTACTCTGAAGAAGGACACATTCAATAGTTAGCCTGTTTGCAAACAGCGAAGGACCTGTGGGCATAGAGCTACATTTGCGTCCCACTTCTGTTCACCTTTGACCAGATGTGTTTTAAACTGTAATGCTTTCATTTGAATTTCTGCACAGCAACACATCCTTTGGTCCTGTTTGGCGCAGGATAAGTATTTCTAGTTTGATTATTCTTTATAGATCATAACATTTGCCTAACATTTGGAAAAATACTTTGAAAAATGTTTGAATTCAGATTCAAAGGCTGGACATACAGATTGGGTATAAAGACCTTTCCTGCAGGTGGCTGCTTCTATTGCAACCACTTGTACCTTTGGAGAATCAAGCTACTTTTAAAATTACATCTTCAAAATCCAAACTAAAAGAGTAACCTATCTCTTCAGTACAGGATGTATACTGTACTTCAAAGAAACAAAGCAGGTTAAACCTCTTATTATTGCACAATTCTTCTTTGATTTATTTTTTTTTAAAGCAGATATGAGGAATGGATGCCAGGAAGCCCAAGATACAACCTTCCCCCAGTAGTAATGAAAAGCACACCCATCTACCCTCACCCTAAACTGCTGTTCTCCTTGGGACCACCAAAAGCAAACACATTTGCTACTTTTTCTTCTTGTTTTGCTTAGCTTGTTGATAATCTGCAGAACATTCAGCAACCTTTCCATAGCTGATGTAAAAAGTCGCCCACAGTTCCATATGAACTAATGCCAAAAGCACACACAGGATGGAAAGAAATTATTGTTAATTGCCACATTTTGAACTGAAAAACAGACCTTTACCTGGCTGAGATCCTCCTTTCTGGGCTATGTTTTTTTCCCTTTCCATTCCCATCTTCTCTGTCTTGGGTATGCAGCAATTCAAATGGAGCAGGAGGTGTCAATTTTATATCCTCTTTGGTGGCCTTACCTGAACTCTTGTGCTTTACCTTTGCTGTTTGATGTGGTTTCAGTATTCTTAATAATATATATTTATGTATTATATGCCCAGAGCAGTGATGTTCTATGTGTTTTCGGTATGCAGGCACAAAGAGTAATGTATCATTGGCCTGGGGAAACCAGAGTGTATGTTACTGGTGGTTTGATCACAATGTCACTTTCATCACATCTGAAAATAGAAATGCCCCTCAAATTTGACTTGCGGCTGCACACCTGAATGCACTGTACAAGCTCACTATGGCGTGTTTTTGTAAGGGTGGGCTCCACAGAAATAGCATTATTGCAGGGTCCCGGAAGCTGCGCAATCCAGCACTCTTGATTTCTCGCCGACTACTGCATTTCAGACGCTAATCTGCTGTGTCACTAACAAGTTGTATCATTTGAACCTTGCAGAGGAAGGCATCAATCATGAGTGCAAGCTGTGTAACCAGATGTTTGACTCTCCGGCAAAGCTCCTGTGTCACCTGATTGAGCACAGCTTCGAGGGGATGGGAGGCACATTCAAATGCCCTGTTTGTTTTACAGGTAAGACAGTCGGCCCCAGACAAGCCTCAGCGTGCATGGCTTGATCCAGAAATGACACACTGGGGAGTTTTAAAATGCAGTATTCCTTTCCTTGGAAGAAAGGGAGGGGGACTTTCTACTAAGGAAGCTTTAGAATATCATCTCTCACACTGGAGCTACCAAGAAGGAGGGCTTTCCCCTGCTTCCTCCATTTCTCATACCATGCAGCATTTTCCACAGGCGATTAAACCTTCTGTTATGAGCATTTATTGAATGGTATTTATATAATGATTCACAGCTTGGCTTGCTCTTGGATCTATATGTGGGAGGTGGATTCAGATTCCTCATTATCCTTGGCCTTGCTGGCTCTTTGGACAAGTTGTTTATGCCCAATCTTACCTCTTCCTCTCTAAAACAAGTCATGAGAGGGTAGCACACACAACCACTCTCATGTGTTGAATGGATGTGTTTAGAGGGCACTGTGAAGCAATGCAGGCTGGCCCTGCTCACTGGTGCAACCATATGCCTCCTCTGATGATCCTCTGTTGTCATTCCATATTTCTG
The DNA here is from genome assembly GCF_019175285.1 of Sceloporus undulatus. Taxonomy (NCBI): domain Eukaryota; kingdom Metazoa; phylum Chordata; class Lepidosauria; order Squamata; family Phrynosomatidae; genus Sceloporus; species Sceloporus undulatus. Next base: position 13,933,184 of record NC_056529.1, on the reverse strand, counting down.
TAAATAACACTAACTGTGGTTAATATAGCTAACTTGGTTTGAAGTCAGTCTGTAACTAATAAATAAATTAAATGAGACAAGATGGGGTGAAAGGATATGAAGCAACAACTTGCTCTGGATCTCCAGGCATAAGAATGATAGGTAGCCTTGCAATATGGACAGATGAGCCAGGTGAATTTGCCTATGCTGGTCATGCTCTTTGTCTCTGATAACATCATTCTTTTTCTTTTTCTAGTTTTTGTACAGGCAAATAAATTGCAGCAGCATATCTTTGCTGTCCATGGGCAAGAGGATAAAATTTACGATTGTTCCCAGTGCCCACAGAAGTTCTTCTTTCAGACCGAACTTCAGGTACAACATTTTTTTTCTTTTTAAAGGGTTAAATGCAAACCTCTATTGTTTGTTTCTGTCATTGTTGTCTGTGAGAAATAGCTGCATTTGGAGTGAGCGTTCAGAACTCTTTCCTCTCTTCCCCCTCCTTTCCCTACAACATCAAAAATGTCTCCTATCTTTCTCTTCCTCCCTCTCTGGGTGCAGTAAAAAAACCAGGTCCTCTGAGCATGGGCCACATAAATAAATAAGACCTGACAACTCTAATCATTTGCTCTGAGGATTTCCTTTGACAGTATGCGTTGCGACATACTGCCACGTCCATGCCGAGCACAATGTAAATAATTTCTTTCTATTGGTTAATAATTTAAGGAAAGATTAGCATACAAAAACTCAACAAACATTTTGACATTCTCCATCTCTTCTTTTCCCCACCTTATGCTTTATATGTGTGCACATTAAAATGGAAGATGAAAGTGGAATGAGGGCAACAGTGACTCCTAATTAAAACCCAAGATCAAGAAAATATGTTTGTTTGTTTCATCATATTTTTTCATTAGGTGCGATTGACAAGTAAAGAGATCAGGGTTCAGGAAGTACATTTAGATAAGATTGAAGTCCATGGTAGAGGAAAGGTCATATCAATTTTACAGACATGCCATTGGCTGCCAACAGAGACATGATAGAGTCGTTGCATTCAAAAGGATTTCAAAGGCCATCTTACCCTGTCTCTTTCATGAGAAGGATATACGGCTAAAACACTCTTGAGCAATGGCCATCCAAGCTCTGTTTAAAGCTTTCCAGTGAAAGCCTTGTAACAGGTCCACCATTCTCCTAGGCAGTCCATTCCACTATTGAACAGCAATCAAGAAGTTCTTCTTAATGTTTAGATGGAATCTCTTTTTATGCAATTTGAATTTGCTGGTTTGTGTCCAAGGCTGTGTAGTAAGAGAAAGTGTGCTTGTTTTGTCTTCTGCATGATATTCCTTCTGGTGGGGCTGTCATGTCCCTTCTCAGTCTTCTCATATGCAAGCTAAACATACCCGGTTCTCTAAGACATCCCTCATAGGTAGGGAAAAGTGGGTGGAAGAACTTGGGTAGGCAGGCACCCAGCTTGAAAGTAAGGGTCATAAATGGTCACAGAAACATATAAACCAAGGCAAGATTAAAGAGTCTGAGAAAAAAAGTGTGTACCTCCTTTCTGCTTTGATTTTCATTGACTTCTGGGAACTTGGTGTTTACAAAGCAGAGGACATCTCCACTTGATCCAGCTGGGTCTCATTTAGTGCCAGCTGGGCAGGACTGACTAATAATAGGGGAACTCTGTGATTTGGTCTCTAATTTGAAGTAAATCAACCTGATCTACACTTCCCAGACCAGTCATTCTTGTGATTTAACCTTTACATTTTGCTGTGTAGTTCTCAGTTCCTCCAAAGTACAAAAATCAGACATAACTGGTGTTTGGACATTAAAAAAAAAATGAAAGGTATCCATTATGACAAAATCTGTTGATAAATTTATATTTATACATTTTTGGAGGGCCAGCATAGTTAAGTAGTTTGGGTATTGGACTAAGACCCTGAGAGTCCAGGGTTTGAATTCCCACTTGGACATGGAAACCCACTGGGTGACCTTGGGCAAGTCATACTCTCTCAGCCTCGGTAAGGATCTCAATAAGTCAGAAACAATTTGAAGGTGCTCTGCAAAAATGCATTTTTTGTATAAACGTGTGCAAATACAATGTTTGCCATTTGTTAATAAAAAATGTGGACATGACGCTGCTCAGATTTATACATGTGTGGATGTGAAGTTGACATGGGCCATCAGTAGACTGATCTAGCAAGCCCTAGTCATAAACCTAAGGCCTAGTTCTGTCACACTGTAAATACGGTGGTGAACTTGGTGCTGGCCAGCATCAAGTTACAAGAGAAGTTCACATGGCAGAATGTTCATGATCATCTCCCCTTTGCAAAAAAAAAAAAAAAAAAAAAAACCCTAGTTGTCAGCAAGAAGGGGATTTGACCTGGCCTTTTCCCTGATGTGTCCGTTTTCTGCATGGAGGGGGTTTCCCTTCCTTCCTTCCTTAAATATACTAAGCAGTATACAGACATGTTAACCACACACCCCATGCCCCTGCCACCTGAAGGGTTATAACACAGGTACAGTGTTACAACAGTGGCTGTTGTTTCATAGTGCTATGTTAGTATTAAATAGCAATTGTGATTAAATTGGTTAGGTAGTTTGGCTGCTTATAGCCCCAGAGCTGTTGCCTTCCCAAGACAAGCTGGAAGTGCCTTCTGCTACTCACTCTGGGAATTATATATGGGCATTATGTATGATGGACATTATGTTGAAAGAGGTGCAGTTGTCTCCATCCAGTGACCCACCTGGGAGTAGCCCAAATGCTCTGGCTCAGACTCCTTAACCTCTGGCAGAACTGCCATCTACATATACAGGTAAAAACCTGCAATTCAATTTCTCAGTAGGGGTGGCAGTGACAGCTGCAGTCCATGCTCCCCTGATGCTGGCAGATACCGTAGGCCAGCCTGAGGCACAAGGACTCTGGAAACTCCCTCTTGGATGCCTGCACCCTCCTGTTACAGCAATCTGTGGCTGAACAGATGCGGTTTTGGCTCTTAATATAAGGAGATTTCAGGGCACTTGATCATGCTTAGTAACAGCAGTTGTAGATAAAATACCCTCAAAAACTGGAGTATCGACCTTCAGCATGAAGTACAGGGCTACACTTTTTTACTTTTTTCATTGTTTAAAAAATGCACTTGTCCTTCTAAACTTGCATCTTTCCTGAAATTCTGCACCAACTTAAAAAAAAAAAAAATAAGGGACACACACAACCAAAACATTTTCATTCTTAGCCTTCCCCATCATATATATTTTATGTGATGAACACTTCTTCCAAATGTTCCTGCAGCCCCCTGGTAAATATTATGATTTTATGGAATGGTGCGCTCTGCCTCATTTAAATCTATTAGCTTTATAAAGTGTGATGTACTTAAACTTTAGAGGGGTGTGCATGTGTGTGTATTTTTTTTTAATTTATCTTCTCCAATTCCCAAGCGGATGCCTCTTGTGTCTTGCTGTCATGCTGCAGAAGGGATGGTTGATCTTTTCACTTTGTTGATTTTATATTCTTTCTCCCGGGGGGGATCCTCTTCCTTCCCCTTGTTCTGGCAATCTCATTTGCATAAGTGTACAAAAGTTATAACTATACCTTGTTAATATTTTAATAAAGTCAGCAGATTTTGTTTTGTTTTGTTTCTTTGCTTCTGCATCGCCTGGTTTCAAGAAATCCAATGCTGTGGCTGGAAAAAAACACACGACAAGATTTATGTTTTAAAAAAACAAATGGGGAAGGGATTTTCCCCTTTGCTTTTTCTTTGTGTCTCACTAGTGGCCAAAAATGCCAGCATTGTTAATAAGAGCACAGACATTTCTTTGGGTCACTGCATTGATTTTTTTTTTAACATCAGCTGGCCTATTACCAAAATGCATATTTCTAAGTGCTGTGGAATTTAACAAAATTTAATAACAGAAATTTGTTAATGAGAGCAAGTGCTGATCTTAAATCTTAGACCACTGTCTTGAACAGATTTTCCTGGAACAAGGCTCCCTTGAAACAATAGTACAGTTGGCCCTCCACATGTGCAGCTTTGACTTTTATGGATTTGGTTATTTGCAGTTTTGATTAATATGTTCTCTCTAGGAATCTCTAGGTCCTCCAGCGCAACTCTGCCAGAGATTGACAATAGAGTTGTGCTGGAGAACATAGACGTTCCTAGAGAAAACATTTCTCTAGGCATTTGTAGGTCCTCTGGCATGATTCTATGATCATCCTCTGGAAGATGTTGACTATAGACTTGCACTGGAGGACTAGAGATTCCTAGAAAGGTGTCTCTCAGGTAAAAAGAATAGTGTTTTTATATTTCGAGTTTTCCCACATTCATGGGGGATCCTTCACCCCTAACTCCAGTGAATGTGGAGGGACCACTGCACTTACTTCTGAGTAGACATGTATAGGATTGCATTGTTGGTTGCTTCCTTGTTATTGCAGTCTGTTGGTTTCAGTCATGTAAGCATGATTTGGATGGCTTTAGAACAGGATTTTGAGTGAAGGTAACTCTGCTATCAGCACCTAAGTGTGGATGGGCCAACATTTGAGTCTGCAAGTGCTGAAACACAATGCTGGCATCCATTTAGTCATAGAATCATAGAAGATTTTTACACAGTTAAATGCTGGTAAAGCTCCAGTAAAATGTTCTTGAAGCATGAGGGTGTGAAAGCCAGTTGCGCTTCTGAAACGTCAGTGAAGCGTTCCCCTTGCCTCTACTGTCCTTGAATCATTCACGGAGCAGCCATTTCCTATTAGTGCAAAGTTCTTGTTAATAGGAAATGGCTGCTCCATGAACGATTCAAGCATGGTACGGATGAGGGGACGCTTCACTGACATTTCAGAAGCACGACTGGCTTTCACACTCTTGCGCTTCAGGAACATTTTATCGGCGTTTTACCAGCTTTTAACCCACGGTAAGCGCCGGTGTGAAAATCTTCATAGTTATACAATTATAGTTTTGAAGTCCACCCCTCTGTTCAATGCAGTATCTCCAACTAAACCCCAGGAGGGAGGTGTTCAGCTTCTTTTTGTAAATGCCCAGAATAGGAGATCCAGTGTTTGTGGGCCGAAGGTGGGTTTTCCATATCTGGGGATCATTTTGGTCTAAAAAATTAATATTTTGTGAAACAAATATCAAACATACATCTATTTAGAAACTAAAACATATCTCCTGAAAATTTGGCATATGTGTGAGTATAAAAAGATAGCCAGTCAATTTTGTCATAAAATAAGTATTACAGCTTTCTTCAGCTATACAATAAGATCAATTCAGGACTTTAAACACCTGAAATAAGATGATAAATCTTCTTCCAGGAAAGTACTTATCACACTTAGTGGAAGCATATTTACCCATAATCGGTAATACTTTGCTATCACTAATTCTTCTATGGCTCTTTTTGGGATGTATTTAATGACCCTGGGAGCATGTCTACTTAGCTCTTGAGTTAAATTTAAATTGAATTTATCCCTATTCATACAAGAGAGAGACAAAAGCAAGTCTTTTGAATAAAGGCAGGATTTCTACTTATCTCTCTCACAAATTGATCCATAGCTGCTTTCATTCATCTCCCTACAGCCATCCAACTTGCTCTTTGTATAGATTTCACTTGAAAATCCATCACCAGAAGCACATGCAGCACAATCCTATTCAAGTTTTTTAAAGATATTCCAAGGAGGTAAATAGGATTTACTGCCAGATAAGTGACCATGGGATTGTAACCTTATAGAGCAATCCTATATTCACATTACCACCAAGGCAGTTGAATGATCACCATTTCCAGTGCAAGCTCAACAGTCTGTCTGACATGGCAATGACACATTTGCTATTCTGCCAGTATAGCTTGCTTTCCGTCAAAGGTCTCCACACAGTTTAACCTCAATCTAGGATTATGCCAGTAACTGAGATGTTACTATTGATAAATAATTTATTTCTGATTACCTGACAGATCTTTTAACTTATTGCCATTACTTTTTAGTTTTAATAATCAACTCTCTTGCATTATTTTGTATTTAAAGATTGGTGTATTAGTAGCTTGTTCCTTTTTAGTTGCTCTTTTAAAAAGTGCAAAACCAAACACTGTAAATGCTACATCAACTCAAAATGGTATTACTATTTGTTGTGTGTTTGTATAAAGTTAATGCCATTGGTTACGCCATCATAGAAGAGGTTATTGCACATTATTTCCAAGCTCTGGATTGGAACTTTAGGCCTCAGCCCTATGGTCAGTCTCAACTATAATAGAGCCACTGAATCATTGGGATTTACCTGTGTGCTGACTCACAATTCAGCAGTTGATTCAATGGGTCTACCCTAGTTGTGACTAAACTGTATTTCAGACTTTCGTTTTACTATATTGAGAGACTATTTGCATGTGAAGAGAAGGAAAACTGGGTTTGCTAAACATAGAGAACCCTGCTGCTATTGTGAAAGCACAGGAAAATTATCGGAAGCAAATGGTTTGGGAAGAATGTTACTCAATACGCAACTTTGTACACTGGATGTTGAAAATTTCTGCTCTCCAATCATTGTCTCAATAAGCTAAGCAAAAATGGTTTTCGTGTGCTAAACTGGATTATTAGACTGTTTTAAGAAAAAAATTAGTATTATTATTTGCTATACCACTCTTAAGTGACAGGCCACATTTTTTGTATCTACGGCCCCGTACAGACAGGACAAAATAAAGCTGCTTCAGGTCACTTTGGAGTTATGCTGTTTAAATGATGCATGCATCCTAAGAGTCCGGAAGCCACACCAAAGTCACGCTCCAGTACTTAGGATTGGATCACGGCTTTGGTGCGGCTTCTGGACTCTTAGGATGCATACAGTACATCATTTAAACAGCATACCTCCAAAGTGACCAGAAGCAGCTGTACGGGTCCCTATGTTTTTTAAAAAAGACTTATAGTATAGATTATAAATCTGATATCTTCTTTATAAATATGCAGTATACCAAAATGCCCCTTATTAAGTTTGACCAGGGGATGCATGAAAGAGCCTGGTATTATATCACTTCTGCCAACTGCCAATGTTGAAGTTATATTTGTGCCAAAAGAATTCTAGAGTCATTCTACATAGCATTTGCTCTGCTGATCCTTTTTTCTTCCTTGTTTCCGATTCTATTCTTTTTATGATGTTTTTTCCTGCCTGATTAGTATGATACCTGACTACTTTTTCATATTTTATAAGTGATATTTTATAAATTATAGTGGTGTAATTTGTTATGACACTTTTAATATATTACATAGAAATGTCTGATGAAGTATTATTGAAATAAATAAATTGAAGAGACCTCCCTTAGAGTGGGTACTATGGATTGCATCCCCAAGGAGTCTCTTTAGTGGGGGCCCAATTGTTGACTGCCAAAAGCTGGGGCCAGATTTAGGTTGTATCCCTTTCCAACTCTATCCCTGGTGGCAATCCATTTACTTTGCTGCAGTGCATAGAATACTCTGGGGAAGTCCTTGAGAAATGAGCCAGCTGCTGTCTGCATAGCCCTGCTCAGAGTTCTGTTTCTTTGTGACACAAAAAGACAAGAATCCAGGATTGGATATTAAAATATGTCCATGATACCATTCACTTGTTGATGTTACTGTTATATCAACAAATAATCTCTTACAACATTTTGTGAGAGCCTGCATGGTGTAGGGGTTTGAGTGTTGGACTATGACTCTGGAGAGCAGAATTCAATTCCTTGTTTGACCGTAAAACCCACTGAATGATCATGGGCAAGTCACATGCTCTCAGCCTAAGGAGAAAACAATGTTAAACATCGTCTGAACCAATATTGCCAAGAAAAACCCATTATAGGTTCATCTTAGGGTCACCATAAATCAAAAAGGACTTGAAGGCACACAACAACAACTTTTTGTAAGGGGATCTTGCTTATCAGTTCATAATGCATCCTAAATCAGTGACCCTCTTCCCCTATGCCACAGTTTCTGTTCAGGGTTTGTAACTTTCTCCCTTCATTGCAAGGTTTCATTTGCAGCTTCCATAACTATTTGGTGAAACAGCAACTGTGTGGTGGCTGAGTATAAGCAAATGGCCAGCAAAAACCTACATTCACTGCCCACATCCCAGACCTACCTTTCTGCACTTGTTCACAAAATAGTATTTGACTGGGTATGGTTTTAAGTGACGTTGTTTAGGTGCCCAAAGCTTTGAAAGCGTGGAAGAAAAGTTAGGGTATTTTTGTGGGTAGGGAGAGGGGAATGGCAATCCTTTGAAATCATCTTGTGTATCATAGACATGGTTTGTGGCATTTAATCAGAATGGTGGAACCTAATGTTCTTAATTGCCTTAAGAACTGCATTAAGCAAATTGTGGATGAGAAGCAGAGATTTTACAGGAAATTCAAGAAGGGGTTTCGTCTGTGATCTTCCTCCCCACTGTTTTGTGAGGAACCATCTCATAGCCACTGAAGTATTTGTGTTTAAAGGATTAGTTCCTGCTGTTTGCTTGTGAGCTGCTAATCACACCGTTTGCTCTTAAATGAGTGCAAGGAAAACTAAAGCAAGGAATAGAACAAGTATGGAGGGAGCTGACTACATGTCAGTTCCTCCCTAGTGTAGGTGTGCTGGTCTGTCAACCCCGTGTGGTCTGGTATCATGCCCCATGTGGTATGGTGGTTTGAGTACTGGACTACAACTCTGGAGGTCAGGGTTTGAGTCTTCCCTGTTTGGCCATGGAAACCCACTGGGTGACCTTGGGCAAGTCACATTCTCTCAGCCTCAGAGGAAGCTAAAGGCAAAAATCCCTCTGGACAAATCTTGCCAAGAAAACCCTGTGATAGGTACACAAGAATAACAACAGTAACAAGCCACCAAATTGCTGAATGTCTACAGGAACATCCTCTTACTTTTTCTGGCCAACCTATATATTATGAAGAATGCCCTCCTGCCTCTGAATGCAGGCTCCGGAATATCCTTTTGTCTTACATTCACCAAAGAGGTAGATAGAATAGTCTGTTGCAGCAAAAGGTCTCCCTTAAAAACTATTGTCTTCATTGTGTCATCTGACAGCAAAAGATGGCCATGAATTCCTCCTAGGTGAGTATTTAGGCCTAGGCTGATAGTGGTGGGGCTGTTTTCCCATTTCTCTTTGATTCAGTGCAGACTCTGCCCTCATTCAACAGTCTGTTAGGTAGAAGGCTTTAAAAGAAAACCCTAACTCACTAGGAGGGCATCTTGAATTTCCATGGTGGCTACTAAGCAGCAAAATTTCTGATCCTCTGCAGCCAGTTCAGAAGCAGACAGCATTACCTTCTAAGAAGGCTAGTAACCTGTAAGTATGGTAGGTTGACTTGCAAATGTACAGTAGTAATCCAATCCAAACTCTGTTCTGTGGACATATTCAAGGAATGAACCAAGGAATGAAGTAGTTTTAAAGAGAGAGAGAAAAACTCTGGCAGTTTTGTGGGGATGGGGGAATCGAGCTTTTTCAAAATACTACACCATCCTTTTAAAGCCTTAAAATATTAGAGAAGCAGGATGCCTTCTAATACGTAAAAGATTTGCAGCCAAAAACAGACTAGAAGTGATGGTTAAATGCCTAGAGCACTGTTAATTTTTAATTAATGTTAGTTATAATTATCTGACAGTGCCTGACTGAGACCCAGTAACAAGGTTGGAATGGATTTTGTTTTGCTTGTAATTTATTAGTTGTATAACTAATAATAATTAAAAATGAAATAAAATGCTCCAAGCTAATTCTGTAATAAACCCTGCCTTTAAAAAAAACAACTTAACAGTAACGAAATGTGCAACACACATTGATTTAAGTCTTATTGTAAAATGAAGATAACTGATGATCTGGTTGAAGTGCATATTATGTATATGCTGATGGATTTTGGGGACTCCCTCCATAGTTTTGTGGAAATCAAGGAAACGGGATTTAAGTGTGGATGATGGAAATAATATCTTGCTTGCAAAACCTAAGGGGAAACAATGTTCAAAAAGAATGCCTTCCATCAAATTTAAAATGAGTTTGTGGTTCGTTTCCAAAAAGTGTCTCCCGAGGTTTAATTTCTAAGCCAAGCACAAATTGTTAAATACAACACAAATTACACTAATGAACCAGCTGTTTCTTCACATAGTCACAGTTTAGAATTTATGAAGAGCATTTTTGTGGGTGCATTTGCTTAAAAAAAATCCCATCTGAAATCCTTCTAGCAGGCTTTTGGTGCACTCTCTTCCAATAATTGTGGTATGATTTACATCTTGTGTGTACCTGAGCCTTATGGCAGCACATGGGAACCTTAGGGAGATGCCAGAGCTCTAGTGCCCATTGGCCAGAGGCCATTGCTGATGCCAGGAAAAACAACAACTTTGATATAGTGTTGCTCTGAGGGCATTGTGGAAAATTACAATGGCTGCACTTAGATAGCTGAAACTCTGCTTTTGCTGGTTATCCAGGTTCACCAGCCTAGGAGGGCCCATTTGGCCAAGGGACCACTCAGCCTTGGAACCGCCTGAGCACCGTGGGAGCAAATAAATGAATAATTCACAGAATCACAGAATTGGAAGATAACACAAGAGCCATCCAGTCCAACCAAACTACTGATTGGAAAGCCCCTTTAAAACTTTGCTAATTCATTGCTAGCTTGGTATCACAAACTATTCAGAGGTTCAATGGACCATTCAGTCACGACATCATCATTTGATGGTGATGATAGTTATCACTGCTGTCTTTTGAAGCAAATGGAAGGGTGACTGTGTGGGGAAAGCATTGTGCTCTTTCCTGATCTACAAATTAGAAAATCAGTTTGCTACAATACACAAAAACTGACTTCAGTTGTATTGTGAAATACTGCATTGACTTTTGCTGACTATCACCAGACTAGACAAAAGTCTAGAGTTGTGATTGTCTGGTATAAGAAAGCAAGAGTTATATCTATTGCACAGCACAGCCACAAGACCCAACTTCACAGATATCTATATTGTGAAACAACAAAAATGTTTTATGAATCCCCCCCCCCTTAGTTTTCTACTGGAAGAAAATAAAAGCAGTCAGGGGTAATGGAGAAGTGTGACAACTCTGTTTGTCATTTTCCCAACTTAAAATTACAAGAGACCGGGAACAAGATGTTCAAAATTACTCTTGATGGGAACGTGAATGAACGAGTTCGTATGTCAAAATGGCAGAAAGAAACAACAATAAAATCTGGGAAGTCAGTAGTGCATGTTTGTTTTTGTCTAATAATTTAATGAAGTCTGTTTTGTTAGTTTTGTCTGTTTATATTTGTTTTAGATCTATGTGGTTGTGTCTAGACTTAATAAAATGACTGAAAAAAGAATTATTTTTTTTAGATTGGCCATTGGATTATGAACCCAATAGCACAATCTAATCTTGCCCTATTTTTAAGCCAAGAAATACATAGAATAATAGAATCATAGATTTGGAAGAGACCACAAGGGCCATCAAGTCCAACCCCCCTGCCATGCAGGAAATCTCAATCAAAGCATACCAAAGATGGCCATCCAGCCTCTGTTTAAAGACCTCAAGCAGGGAGACTCCACTATACTCTGAGGAAGGAGTGTGTTCCACTGTCAAACAGCCCTTACTGTCAGGAAGTTCTTCCTAATGTTGAGGTAGAATCTCTTTTCCTGGAGCTTGCATCCATTGCTCTGGGTCCTAGTCTCTGGAGCAGCAGAAAACTAGCTTGCTCCCTCCTCAATATGACATCCCTTCAAGTATTTAAACAGGGCTATCATATCACCTCTTAACCTTCTCTTCTCCAGGCTAAACATCCCCAACTCCCTAAGGCATTCCTCATGGGGCATGGTTTCAAGACCCTTCACCATTTTACTCACCCTCCTTTGGACACGCTCTAGTTTCTCAATGTCCTTTTTGAATTGTGGTGCCCAGAACTGGACACAGTATTCCAGGTGGGGGCCTGACTAAAGCAGAATAGAGTGGCATTATTACTTCCCTTGATCTAGACACAGTAATTCTATTGATGCAGCCTAAAATCACATAGGCCTTTTTACTTGCTGCATCGCACTGTTGACTCATATTCAACTTGTGGTCTACTTAGACTCCTCAATCCCTTTCACATGTAGTCTCGTTTAGCCAGGTATCCCCCAACCTATATCTATGCATTTCATTTTTCCACCCTAAGTGCAGTACCTTACATTTCTCCGTACTAAATTTCATTTTTTAAGCATTGGCCTAGCTTTCTAGTTTATATAGGTCATAGACAATGGTATTGGAGGCACAGTGCTCCAGTGGTTTCATTTCTACCTCTCACGTAGATTCCAGATGGTGATGCTGGGGGACAGCTGCACTTCAAATAGAGAGCTGATATCCGGCATCCCTCAGGGCGCCAATCTGTCTCCCATGCTGTTTAACATTTACATGAAGCCGCTGGGTGAGACCATCCGGAGACACGGGGCATGGTGTTATCAGTACGCTGATGACACCCAAATCTACTTCTCTATGTCCCCGACTGCAGCAGTGACAAAGGATGGCATCTCTCCTCTGGATGCCTGTCTTGGGTTGGTAATGGGCTGGATGAGGGAAAACAAACTCAAGCTGAATCCAGAGAAAATGGAGGTACTTGCGATAGGTACCACAAGTCCAGGGAAGGAGATTTGTCTACCAGTTCTGGATGGAGTCACACTTCCCCTAAAGAATGAAGTTCGCAGTTTGGGAGTATTCCTGGATTCGTCTCTACAATTATCATCTCAAGTGGAAGCGAAGAGCAGGAGTGCTTGGTACCAACTTCGGTTGATATGCCAACTGTGCCCCTACCTGGACCAAAAGGACCTTGAAGCAGTGGTGCATGCATTGGTAATCTCTTGTCTTGATTTCTGTAACACGCTCTACATGGGGCTACCCTTGTACCAAGTTCAGAAGCTTCAATTGGTTCAAAATGCGGCAGCCAGGTTGGTCACTGGTTCATCCAGGTTTGACCACATAACACCTGTCCTAAAATCTCTTCACTGGCTGCCAATTAGCTTCCGGGCACAGTATAAGGTGTTGGTTATTACCTTTAAAGCCCTACATGGCTTGGGTCTGAGTTACTTGCAGGAACACCTCTCCCTACATAATCCACCCCGCACTCTCAGAACTGGGAAGAATCTATGAGAACATCAACCAACCAGATTTGTAATGACTTCAGAAACAGCTTTCACTGCGGCTGATCCGAAATTATGGAATAGTCTCCTGGAAGAGATCCGTCCTATTGCCTCCTTGGAAGCCTTCAAGAGGGCACTTAAGATGGATCTCTTCTGGAGAGCTTACCCACCTGACCTCTTGTAAGAAATACTGCTCCACTTTCTGATCATTATATAATTGTATTGTAGTGCCGTATGATGATGAGCTAGTTTTAATGTAATTATTTTTATTGTATTCTATTGATGTGTTCTTGTATGTATTTTATGGGTTGTAATCCCGCCTCGATCCCATTCTTTGATTCCCTCGATTTCCCCATTCTTCTGTTTCTGAGTTCTGCCTTTTGTTAAAATTACCATGTGTGTTCAACTTATTGCAACTTTCAATATTTCCACACACACACACCAGCTGTTAAGAAATACCAGTGCACTTGTTCCATTGATTCAAGCACCTTGCAAGAGGGATATGGAATCCTATTCTTTTTTTGTGTACTCAGTTAAGGGCAGGAGTGAAGTGTGGAGGAACAAAATGCAAATTCAATACAGCAGCAAATTGTGCATGGTGAAATTCCAGAACTTATTCTTAGAATTCTCTGGGGGGAAACCTGAAGACTGGGAGATCAGAATGTAGGGCAGATTCGCTGCACAAGGGGGAAAATAAAGTAATAAAGAAATAAGGAAAGAAAGAAAGAAAGAAAGAAAGAAAGAAAGGGAATATCCTCTTGTTCTAGGTCGTGGTTGCAGCTATGGTACAGTAATACGTTTTTGCTTTGAATTTTTGTGGAGAACATGTAACTTTTTTTTCCAGCATCCCTAATTTGGGATCAGTGTGATATAACTAGCAACTAACCAGAAAGTGTTGGATAGAGGTTTCTGCCTGACCGGTCTTGTAGGATTTATTTGCTTATTAATTCAGGGCATTTATTATCACTTCTTGACCCACCAGGGCTTCCAAGGTGATGCACCATCAATAAAAAATGAATTAAACCATTAACAAATAAATAAAAAAACAATCAAAAACACTCAAAAGTCCTTTTTAAAATAGGTCTGAAAGCAAACAATTTAAAAACAGGCAGAACATACACCTCAAATTTTAAGAGCCAAAGACTATGCAAAACAGCAGTCTTCACTGCCCTCAGACTAATAACTGCATCTGCCATACAATGTTTTATGCTGTGAAAAATGTTTAGCAGCTCTGAGGGAAGGGCAGACTCAGCTGGGAAAGAACCAGTCTTTCTGATAGCCTCTTCCATAGCAATGAGAACCTCTGTACTGTGAATACTGTTAATGCTACTGTGCAGGTTATCAAAATGTACATAACTACACATTATAATGTGTCAAATACCTAGCAGGGGTAAAGGATGTGGAAAAGAGGAAGGGAAAGGAGCCAGGTGAAAACCATTGGCTGAATCACTGAAGCACTTAAATGGGCCCAAATGTCAACATGTGTGATCAAGCGCAAGGAGGCATGCATTTCCAGTGTGGCAGTGTTGGCATCATTGAGGAGGGACATGCGACAGCAGAGTGTGGATCCAGTGTTCAGGCTGTCCATCTAAACCTATTGTTGCCTGGCATTCATGCCCCCAGGGCAAAGGTCCAACCAACTTTCAAGCAGGCATTTTGCCATCCCAACAGATGGGCAGGAATGTGAGTAGCCAAGAGGCAATGTATATGCATCAGTTGTGTTTACTGAAAGCACAGTTTCATGTCGTAAATATCGAAATGTCTGGCCACTTCCAGATTCAGCAGCACAAATGTAACTCAGGCTTTCTGTTGCTGCTGCTGCTGCTGCTACAAAAAATACAATGGATGCAAGTGATAAAAATATATATAGGTCAATAAATGCTCTTACAAAGAGTCCACTGGACTTTGAAATGAAATATATCCACATATCCATAAGGATGTATGGTGGAGAGCACAAATCTTGTGTTTCTACTAGATTTGTTTTTGTAGAAAACTTTCTTCATGCAAAGTAAACTGAACATGACTGGTACATTTTAGGAGGTGGGAAGACTGTGAGGAATAAGTAGCCCACACAGTATCAGAGGATGGAAGAATTAACAGAAATGACATGGAACCACAGACTTATCTTGAGTTTGGGCATATCAGAAAAACTTGAAATCAAACATTTATCTGAGACCTACCATATATACTCCTCTATAAGACTAAAAAATGATGCCCAAAAATTGAGCCCAAAATCCTAGGTCGACTTATTTACAGGTCACTATGGAAATGTGATAGCAGCTCTTTCAGATTTCCCCATGTGGTGCAGAGAGGAGTTTAGCAAGCATGAGCCAAGCAGAAAGAGTCCTGGGTGATTGGTTGATATTGCTGTTTGTTCAAGAGTCCCCCTTCCACCCGCGCGTCTGACTTAAACGAAAGCTGAAAGGAGGAAGAAAAGGCTCAGTGAGACTCTCTCTTGCCATACACACACATACACACACTGAAGGAGCCTCCAAGTTTTACCCTCGATCTATCCACAGGTCATGGCAAAATCCATAATTTTGGCCCCAAAACCTGACCTTATACACAAGGTTGACTTGTAGTTGCGTAAATATGGTAACTACTATGTCTCAAAGTGTGGGTTACTTTAAAAACAACATTATGTTTAATTTTACAAAGAAATATAGCAATGTAGAAAATGTCTGTCCAATATCTATAAAATCAAGGTTAGTGTTAGAAAGGGTAGGAAAAGTGTGGCCCATCCCACAAGGGCTGCTTTTATGGTCCCTATGTCCATAAAAGTCAAAACTCCTTTGCTTCGAAATGCCCCCAAATGATTTCTAAGGGGTCTGGAGGGCGTTTCCACCAAATCTGAAAGGCATTTTTTATTTTGAAAAACGAAATAGTTGTCCATCCCTGCTTTATAGGAACAAAGGAAGCTGCCTCTTACTGACTTTGTTTCCCTAGCTCAGTACTGGCTGCTCTGTCTGGTATCCCTTATCTGAAAAGTTTGGGAACAGAAGTACTGTATTTCAGAGTTGGGATTTTTTGGGGGGAAGGGGTTGGACTATTAGTAGAGTTGTACATAATTCTACTATATTTCCAAGAGATGTGAGGATGGAGGGAACGATGTGAGATGCAAGGCTGGAGAAAGATGCAAGGATCTGTGACATAGTGGGAATCCAGGCATAGTATTTGGCATCAATCTATGCCTCCCACCATTTCACAGATATTCACATTTCATTCCAGACACTTCTTTCTCTGGCCTCGTGTTTCTCTACAGTCTTGCAAGTACAGTACAAGTATATACTACACTACCTACACATTTTATCACAAAATCCAAAATATTCCAAAATCAAAGCGCCAAAGCATTCAGCATTCAAAAATGTTTTGGATTTTGGAGCAAATCAGATTTCCAGATAAAGGAGAGACTCAGCCTGTGTTGGCTTTCCAGAGTCTCAAATAGAGCTATTACCCCATTACTTGCTACCTGGTCTTTCTAACTGGAGATGCCAAGAACTGAACCTGGAACCTTCTACATGCAAAGCATTTGCTTTATTGCTGAGCTCCTTGCATTAAAAACAAATACATTTTAAAATAGACAGTGATCTTAGCAGCTGGCCTAACAACAGTGATGTTCCCTACAGGCCTGTCAAACCAGCTAATTCACACTGCATGCTTGTATCTCTATGCATATACCGCTCAGACTTTTTTAAAATGCAAAAATGTAAAAATACACAACAGCCCAAACTGGGAGCCCAATTGAAATAGGAATACCGGCTGCCATGCAACACAGCTGTCTTGTGCATCACAAACAGAGAGCAAGAGAGACTAAAGAACATTAATGCCAGAGGCCCCTCTTCTTACCAAGTCCTAATTAGGAGGATATGTCTTAAACAAGCAATTTATATCCCATGCTGCTGTGGAAGGCCAAAAGGTATTGCAATAGCTGTGTTTTGAGAGAAGGAAAGCAAATAGATGGGAAAGCTAATGTGGTTATGCTGATGTTCTTTTTAGTCACATCTATTGTTTGATTAGCTTTTTACAACTATTGGTAGACATTGCTCTACATTAGGGCTGCCAGGTGCCCTTATCTGGCAGTTTTTGGAAATCTGATATTTGTTTAGCATCCTCCCCTAAACCTCAAAGCTCTCACCTATGACCTATGATATAAGGAGAATAAAAGCATTGGTATCTTAATATTTGTATTCCTTTAAATAATATTCCTATATTTCTGATCAAAGGAAGCCATTAATATTCTCTTTCAAGAGCTGTCTTTTTATTCAAATGTAGGAAGAAAAATAGTTAAAAGTATGGTGGCTAGTATAAAATATGGTTGGTAACTTTTGAAGTCCTCAGTTGATCCATGAGAACAGGAATACAGTAAGCAAAAGTAGGAAGGCAAATTGTTAGAAGCATAGGGGCTAGCATAGTAATGGTTTAAAATATGGTTGGTGATCTTTGACATCTTCAGTTAAAATCACATTTACTTTCCCTTAAGGAACTTGCTATGTCAGGGATGATGAACATTTGCTTCCAGAAAGTGATGAATTCACCTCTCCAGAGGCTGATGAACTAATACTCACCATTGCCCAGGCTGGGTAGGATAGTTGGGAAACTAAGTTCAGCCACATCTAGAGGATGGCAGGTGTCCCAATTAGGCTGCTGGCTCAGACTCTTTGGCCTGGTATATACCGCCAATAAGCGGCGTACCAGGGCTGATACTAGGGTTAGGGATCACGTGGCAACCACATGGTCCCTAACCCTAGTGCGTACTGGCACCGTTACAATGGTGACGTCCCATGTACACGGGCGCCGCCATTGTGATGTAAGTGCCGTGCGGCATCTCGTGACATCACTGCAATGCCTCAGTAAGAACCCAGAAATACCAGGCTCTTTTGGTTCCGCAGGGAAGGCACACCTTTTGGGGGCTGCGCCATCCTTGCGAAGTGAAAATGGGCGCCAACAGACCGCCAATGGCAGTCTGTCCTGGGCCATTAATTACCATTTTTTTGTTGTGGGTCTAATAATGACAACCTGCCTTACAGGATTGTTGCACAAATTACAGTGAAAGACTCTGGACACTTGCTACTTGCTGAGTATTGTTTGTATTATTATTCCCTTTTGAAAGGTTTGCAAATTTCCTTTGTTTGAAAAGGCTGACCTTCACAGCAAAGCACAACTGACCCCATACTCCAAAACAAAACAAAAAAATCTCCTATGAAACCTGACATCATAGATTTTATACTTTTAAATAAAATTTTACCTGTAATGTTCATTGCTGTTGTTGCTGTGATTGCCCTCGAGTCAACTTTGACTCATGGTGACCTTGTGGATGAGACATCTACAAGACTCCCTGTCCTTAACCTGCCTTGCAGGCCCGGGTCAATGACTGAGTCTAGCCATCTGTCATGTGGTTTTCTTCTCTTCCTACTGCCCTCTATCTTTCCTATCATGTTTGTCTTTTCTAATGATTCATTTTTCCTCATGATGTGGTCAAAGTGTGATAGCCTCAATTTAGTCATCTTGGCTTCCAGAGAGAGTTCAGGCTTGATCAGTTCTAGAACCCATTTGTTTGTCTTCTTGGCTGTCTATGGCATTCTCAGTACTTTTCTCCAGCACCACATTTCAAATTAGTTTATTTTCTTCCTATCAGCTATATTTTATTGTCCAGCTCTTGATCCTTACATGGTGATGTGGAATGCAATGTTCATACTACTCCAAATAAATTCTGCTTCAGGGAAGATGGAACTTTTGTGTAAGCCTCTGGCATGAAAGCACCATAGCACTATGAGCGAACAAAGCACAGGCATTGCATGCAGAAAATCCCAGGTTGAATCCATGGATCTCTAGGTATGGCTGATCATGATAGATCAAAACTGTGCCCTGCTGTAGGATAGCTTTTCGGTGTTCCTGAAAGAGCTATAATACAACCACTCTGTAAGGGGAAGCAGTCCTACCTTATTCTACCTTCATAACTGAAGCAGCTTATTTAAGGTGCTTTGTGGAGCAGTTTTGCCATTGCATCCTCTTCATTTGCTACTGGCAGAGCAAAAGCTAGGTTGCTTGTCCAGACATAACAATCTATGCCTGAGTGTTTTCACAGGAACAGTCTAGATCATTAAATATAATAGGTCTCAGCTGCAGATTTGATCACTGAAGCATGCACACAATTCATCACAGCAAATTAGGTATGTCTTTGTAACATATCTTGCCACTATTTGCTGGCACTTTTGGAGAAACTGAAACTTAGACTACATTTCAGATTATTCATATATAAAACTTTGTTTTATGAGGACAAAGATTCATCAATAAAGAAAAATATGGAGCATTCTCTGTTCCTTTTTTCCGGCATCTTGCAGAACTAGCAGTCATACTGGCAGAGATCCCTGGCCACATTTATTATTTATCTATTTTAGTGAATTTCTTGTCTGCAGTAAAGAAAGAGCTGTACACTCCAACATCTCATTCTGTTTGTGCCAGCAGCTATACTACACTCCCTCACCCCCGCCTTAACAGGACTACCTGAAGCAACCTTTGTAGGAAACCATTACACAGACCATTTATCTGATTGGGGTTTTGGTCCAGCTCACTTTCAGAAATGCTGTTTGTTCTTTAAAAGGACCCAAATTGACCTTTAGAGTGAAAACACATGTTGTATTTCCCCCCCTCCATTTTTTCAGGGAGAACTGAGTAGCCATTCTCCCCTTCAGTCTACTAAAGGCAAGAATTGATGTTTTCAGAGTGGTCAGCTGTTGAAGGAGTGATCACACTTTGGGATAGTTTTAAGCTTTACAAATGCTCTGAGAGCATTTTCAGTCACTGTATGGGTTGCCTTAGGTTGTTGCTTGAAGGGCAGAGGTAAACAGATCTATAGTAAATAATATCATAAAATAATGTGTTGCTGCGTGGTGAGCAATGACCTTGCCCAGCAGTCTAGCAATGCAAAACCTGGACCATTGGGTGTTTTTCTATATGAAAGCAACTGTCATATAGGGTCTCTCATATATATATAGCAGCTTCAGAAAGATGACTGCAATATAGTGGATAGGCAACCCAGGGGCTTGGTCCAATCTCCCTGGATAGACTCTGATCCCAGCCTCTCTTACTTCGCCTCTTATTATCAGAAGAAGTAGAGTGTGTAGTTCATATGCAGACAAACCCAAAATCAATTCCTAGCATCTTCATGTTGGCATTAGGAAGACTCCTGCCTAAAATTGAGATGAGCCACTCCCAGTTGTTGCCAACAGTAGTTGGCTAGATTGACCAACAGTCTGGCTCCACAAAGGTAGATTCCTATATTATATACTTCAACCCTTTTCTTCCACACAAACAGGTCTTTTTAAAGCCTTCATATAAATAAAACACCAGCAGGACACTAATAAGAGCACCACTCTTGGGTATCTTCCAGAGATTTAGCTGGGTCTGAGACAGCATGGTGTAGTGGTTTGGGCATTGGACTATGACTTTGGAGATCAGGGTTCAAATCCTGCTGGGTGTACTTGGGAAAGTCATAGTCACTCAGCCTCAAAATATGGCAGTAGCAAACCCTATGAATAAGTTTGCCAAACCCCCCCCCCCTCCAATTATCAGTTCACCTTAGAGTTGTCATAAGTCGAAAATGACTTTAAGGCACACAACAACAATGTCACTATTTGTATTCCCACAAAGCCTCAGAGGGCACTGTGGGAAATGGTGGTTATGCCCAGGTGCTATGAGGCAAAGTACTGATGTCACTAACAGGTATTAATTAATTAATTCATTTATTTTATTAACATATTAATATCCCACCATTTATCTGCAGATCTTGTGGCAGCATTTAAAAAATGAATTAAAACCATGTGCCTAAGAGGCCTCAAAAGCTTATGTGAGCAACTGTTTTTTACTTGCTTTCTAAACATCAACAGTGTTGGCACTAGTTAGGCCACCAAGGGAAGGATGTTCCCCAGCTGAGGTGCCACAGCAGAGAAGGCCTTGTCCCATGTCCTTGCACAGCATATTGCTCTGAGTAATGGGATGCAGTGGCGGAGAGATAAATCCACCTGTAGCCACTAATGGATGAGTAAGCCCAACAGAGAGCAGGGCCTTCTCAAGCCTGATGTCTTGTCAATTGAAAGTCTGTTTTGAACACTGTGGCTCTTTTGACCAACTTGTAGTTATAGAATCTTTAAATGTCTTTCTGATTGTATCTTGGGAAGCCTTGTTATTGCATTTAACCCAACTCCTTCCATCATTGTTTCTATACCTTTTACATCTACTTGTGTTATACATATACTTGACCCCACATCTCTGCAAACTGCTGATTAGGTATGACAGTTTTTGATCCTTCATAAAGAGATGTCACTTTATCTTCTTTGTTTATACTGCCATTTCTTTATGCTGTTTTATTACAGAGATGGTTTGCCACAAAAGGGGTATTCTTCCTTTTCAGTATAAAGAATGGAGTTGGGTTTTCAAATGTGCCGACACAGACTTTGCATAGCTTATCTCTTGTCACTTGGATGTGAGACAGTCACGGTTTGTATCCCAGGGTCCTTTTTGCAAAGCTGTCAAGACAGAGCTGTAGTAATCTGCCTCTGAATCCCACAATGTTTAACTCTCAAAACAAGGCTGCAGAAGCAATGTCTTGGCATTGCTTTGCTCAACAGCAGATGTAATTAAAAAATACCCACACTGGCCTTAGAAAAGATTCTTTCCTGTCCCTGCTTGGATGGTTGGTGGCAAAAGCCGAAAGTCATCTTGAACGGAAAGAGAAGGGCTTGGATAGGTCAGGCCGAACAAAAGAAGAGGGCATTGTTTCAAAATAAAGTAGCGGTTGGAAGGTGGTTCTTTTGGAAGTCACCCTGCAGATTTGTATATAGAAAGTGCACTGACTGTACACTGCATGAGCAGATGAAGCATTTCCATGACATAATGCAATTGATAAGGAGTTATAATTTGAGATCATCTTTTACATGCTGGAGTTATTGAACCACTTAATAAAGCACACGCATTTGGCATCCTGTTGGTGATATACATGGGTGTAAGTTGATAATTGTTGTTGAAGTGTGCCTTCAAGTCGTTTCCGATTTATAGTGACCCTAAGGCAAACCTAGCAATAGGATTTAGCAATAGCATTTAGCACATATCATGGTGTTTTCTTGGCATGTTTCGTCAGAGGGGTTTGCCATGGCCATCCTCTGAGGCTGAACATTTTCTCAATTGATGTTCTTTCCCAAGCTAGTACTGTTTATTGCAAATAGTATCTTGAAGGTCAAATATTTATTCATCATCCTGTTTCCCAGCCCCCAGGCAAACAATATTGTCTATCATTCTCTACGAGCAACTGACAGTATTTAGAATCTCTGAACATTGTGACTGCATATAACTCATTGTTACAGATAGTCTCCATCTGCTGTATTTGCTGCACAATATGGCTAATAGTTTGAGTTAAATTTACCTTAGGATAAACCTTTCCTGGGTTACAACCAGGGCTGTTGATTTGGTATGCCAAACTTTGGTTCTGATTCCAGTTCAAACTCCTCTGTTTTTCTACTGTCTGACTCCAGTACTGACTCTGATTCAACTCTGACTCCTTCATAAATGGCAAGTATATATTAATTATTAATAACAAATTTAATCTAGTAAAATAGGAGCACAAGCCATTTCATCAGCACCATGTAAATCCTCAGGCTACTTAAATGAACTGAAAATATATTTGATCTAAATTTCTGAACAAGAAAACTTCCCCAAATTCCAGTGAAAGTAAATATACAACAAACTAGGCATTTAAGAAGTTTAAAGGGTACAATATAAGTATACAATAACAGTGTTATTGTTACAATGTGATAAGTTTTCTATTTTACATTTCTACCAACTCTGATTCTGAATCTATGCAAAATTGCATCTGTGACTCTGACTCCAGCTCCACAGTCCTGGCTACAACATCTTGTGTCAGAATCTTTGATGTTTCTTGGAAAGGTTTGGAATTTGCTTTATTGTCCTAAGACAGTCTGCTTGTGGAAGTCATGTGCCACCTAAACAATAGTAAACAACAGTAAATGCTTATGAATTGCCACAAGACTTGCATACTGTAGAACAAAGTAACAGCTGCACCAGTGCGACACAGCAACAGTACAATGCTCAGCTGCCATTGTAATGAAGTTATGGCAGCCTTGCAAGTGGAAAACGCTGGCCCAGATTCAAGGGACAGATGGAACAGGAAGCTGCAGAATTCAAATTAATTAACCAATGTGACACCATATCTCATGGCTTAAATAAGGATTAGGGGTCCTTTGCTGCAAAAAGTCATTGTCCCCCATTTGGTGCTAGAGCAGTTGTTTAGTATTCATGGTCTGATGTGCCAGAAAATGCAGATTGTATCTAGATTAGCTTTTGTATTAATGGTTAGCATTCCAGCTAGGCAAGCATGTTCTTTGCCTTCTTATGTGTGTTGTTATCTGGTGAACATGAACTCCCCCCCCCCCCCCGAATCTCATTCCACATTTCTGTTTATTCAGTAGTCCACTTTTGGCATTTTCTGAAGAATAATTTCTTTGGAAAGTGCTTAACAATGCCACAAGACTTGTCAATTTTGCCCTGAAACACATTTAAGTGTGGATCTTCCTTTATTCTGTTTGCAAAATAAATGCAAATATACGGTAAACCTCAATTAAATGCACTCACCCATTTGTATCGTAGATGAGGACTTCTCAGCAAAACTGCTATTTAGTATTTGCTTTCTGATCTTTCTCAGGGTTAGGTTTTGATCTTTCAGAGCATTGTATTTTCTTTGTAGCATATTTTCAACACACATACAGATGATCACATTTGGAATTGTAATGAATTGATGTGAAAATCCATGCCCGCATGTCTGCATTTCCTGGAATGAGAGTTTTACTCATTGATTGTTTTTCAAAGTGCTACACATTGAGTACTGAGATACAAATTAGAAAACTTCACAACATAAAAACACACAAATGCAATACTGCTGAGCTGTAGGGCCTTTGTTTTTTTCTGCTCACTAGACCCAGAACCATAGCCCTCTCATACTAGAGTAATTAATCCTATAGCGCTAATGTCTGTGGTTCTGGTGTATGTATGCAGAAAGCTATCCATTGAGCAGCACAACATTAATTTGGGTTGGTGAGATAGTATTTCCTTCCTGTGACTTTTAGTTGCATCTCTATATACATCTTTAAATAAACCAACAAAAATGTGAATCCAGAGTAAACTCTTGTCAAGTACAGTTGCTCCAAGCTTTAGAGGAGTGTATAATGTCTCTTTAATAAGTGATGTTTTGATCTCATTTAAATTAGACTTTTCAAGGGATAAAAAACATCAGCACTGACACTAGATTGGAATGTTTTGGCTTAGTGCTGGAATGTTTGATTCATCTAAATTTGGGCGGTTATGATGACAGCTGAATATTCCTGAGAACAGTAACTACTATCGGTATTAAATATTATCTAGAAGAACAGCCACTTAGTTTGAAACACTGCAGGTTTTCGCTATTTTGCGATTTGTAAATAACAAACCCATTATAGCCTTCTTTTATGGCATTAAATTCAAGGTTGATAGTAGTTTGGGAGGCTGGTTTCATATCTCATCAGAAGCCCACACCACACAGTTACGGTCTCATAGCTAGCAGCCAAATGTTGGTCTTGTCAGGATAGATGCAAATTATTACAATGTGTTCAGTGGTGCATGCTGCTGTATCAGAGATCAGAAGGCAGCTCTTTTGTGCGTGAAGCTGTTCCTGTGAACTTCAAACCAGGGCAAGGAGGAGGCACTTCGACAGCTCCCTAAGAAGATTGTGGACTGTCCAAGTTGAGGTCAGAAAGGCCATGCATTGTCAACACAGCCAGCATGTGTGCTGGGATTCTCCATTCTTCTCCCATCTTTCTACTTGAAGGAAACAAAATGTGATTATGCAGTCAGATTGGAAATGTTTGTGGGGTGGGAAGGTTGGATTTCAAATATTCCACTGTTATGTGCTTCTGACAATGGCAATTACATTTTGTACCTTTATCTCCCTTTGCTTTTTGGGGGGGAAGTATGAAGTCCATTTTCAGGTTTAATTTGATCTACAGGTTGGGATACGAAAGAGTACAAATTGCAGATTGTTTGGTGAAATCCATCTTTTGCAACTAAAATCCTCAAGAGCCCACTGTCTCTCAAGACAAGGTATTATTAGCTGCCCTGTTTCAGTGGGCGCCTGAATGAATCATTGTATGTTTACAGACATCCACTTTCTCTAACAGAGAACTTCTGGTTATTTCCTAATAATGTATTCTCTAGTGCTTTTTTATTTATTTATTTTCAAAGTGCTGTGCTAAGGAAATTTTCCCCAGGGCTTTGCTTTACTTTTCTTCACAACAGCATTTTTATCGGGTGGGTTTTTTTTAAGAAAAGGAAGTGTACAGCCCTTGAAGGATGGTTCTTAATGGACTCTCTGAGACAATGCCAGTCCCGGCTATGTGTGTTTGGAGGAGATCCTCTCTGATGATTTCCAAATAATTCATTTCAGGATTCAAAAAAAGCAAGAAAGAGTAATGAATAACTGGATTGGAACTTTTAATAGGGTCACCCCAGAACAGACATGGCTAGATTTGATTTCTTCATTTCCAATTGGAATGAGTGAAACAGCATGCAAGAGATCAAAGTCCATATTGGAGAGCATACATGTCTTTTTGTTGAGCTAAATTGTTGGAGTTCAATAGTAAAATCCTTCCTTCAGCTGATGAAGTCAATGGGGTGTGGGTTATTCATCTTCAATCAATAATGAAAGTTATTTTGTTGTTGGTCAGGGTCAGCCCAGGGCTATGAATGACCATTCCCAGCTCCAGGCCTAGAGGGTGTATTCACTCACTTGCATGCCCTGTGTTTAGCTACTGGAGCCAAAGTTGGGAGTTAACTTGCTGCTGGAACAGAAACAGAAGAATTCATAAGCCACTTCTCTGATGACTTGATTGATGGCCAGGATTCTAACATGGATACTACATCCACCTAATCCAGAGACTTGACAGGGACTCATGCCACACATACCAGTTCATTCTGAATTTGAAGACATATCCTATGATAACTGGAAGGATTCTGAATGAGTATGCCTTGAAGTCCTTTGAATCTGTGGACATTGTCAGACAAGGGAAATTGGAAATATAATCCAATGGCAATCCAAATGCAATCATGGGGTTTAACGTTACTGCATGATAGACTACCACATGCAATGGGAAGTCAGTCCAAACGCAATCATGGGGTTTCACGTTATTGAGAGAGAGGTGATCACACACAATTTCGGGCAATGGCAAGCTATTTTTGGGCAGTGGGAAGTCAGTTCGAATGCAATTTGAATTCACATAAATTTGCTGATCTAGTGAATTCACGTGAATGCATTCTGGCCCCACTTTCTTTTCATTCGAAATTAAGAGAAATTCCTCCCGTGTGATAAACTCCTGTCTTAACACTTCCAGATTTTGGAAGGATAGATTAAGGGTGGAAAACACATGGCTCATTGTGTTAAAAGACTACAAGTTCCATCAGCCCCAGCCACTATGGTTCAGTGCTGAGGAATGATGGGAGTTGCAGTCTGCAAACAGCAAGATGCCCTTAGATTCCTCTTCCTTGGGCATTCCTTTTTAAAACTCTAGTATCTCTGACACTGCCCATAAAGTACAGGTACCTATAGAATCATGGAATCATAGAGTTGGAAGAGACCACAAGGCTCATCCAGTCCAGCCCCCTGCCATGCAGGAAATCACAATCAAAGCATCACTGTCATATGGCCATCCAGTTTTTGTAATTGACCAGCATCCTGTTAGTGTGTGTGTATGTACCTTCAAATTGCCTGTTACCCTATGGCAATCCCATGAATTTCTTAGGTGTTTCTTATGCAAGGAATATTCAAAGGTGGTTTTTGCCAGTTCCTTCCTCTGAAATACAACCTATAGGTATTTGTTGCCAGTCTCTCATCCAAGTACTAACCAGGCCTGACCTTGCTTAGCTTCCAAGATCAGATGGGATCTGCCACTTTTAGGTCTCCACAGAAGATCCAGCTGAGAGTCAAGTTCACAGCCCCAGGAGCTCTGTGTGGATTTCAACTACCCTGATATTTGTTGGACATCAAACTCAGCCAAATCATTGAGATCTATCAAATTCCTTACTTTTCTGGAAGACAATTTCATTGTCCAAAAGGTTAAGAGGCAACAGGGGGATCAGCCATTTTAGATCTGATCCTAACCAACAAGGATGACCTGGTTAATGGGGTGCAAACGGTGGGATCATTAGGTGGGAGTGAACACGTTCTCTTGGAGTTTGTTATACAGTAGAAAGGAGAAGCCAGGCATAGTCAGACACACATTCTGGACTTTAGGAGAGCTGATTTTAGTAAAGTTATGGGAATACTGGGGATGATCAGGAATAGTAAAAGGGAAGGGGGTTCAGGATGGATGGGAGTTTCTCAAAAGGGCACAATTTCAAACTGTTTCAACAAGGAGGAAAAACAAGTGGTGTCTCAAGAATTTGGGATGGATGACTAAGGAAATTTCAGTTGAGCTTAGTTTGAAATAGGGCATGTATAAGAAATGGGAAAAGGGGGAAATCACCAAGGAGGAATTCAAACAGATAGCACATATAAGGGGAAAGTCAGAAATGCAAAGGCACAGAATAAGGTCAGGCTTGCTAGAGAGGTTAAGAACAATAAAAAGGGCTTCTTTTTTGTCCATAGCAAAAGAAAGGAGGAGGAAATGGTAGGGCCACTACATGGAGGAGATGGCAAAATGCTAACAAGGGACAGAGAAAAGGCAGAATTACTTAACATCTTCTTTGCCTCATTCTTGTCACAAAAGGAAAAGGGTGCTCAGTCTGAGGAAAATGGAGCAGAAGACACAATAGGGGAAATCCATCACAGAATAAGTAAATCATAGAATCATAGAGTTGGAAAAGACCACAAGGGCCATCCAGTTCCAGACTCCCAAGTTACCCCCATGAATATCCAGGACTCTGAATCCCATCTGGTTGTGAGTAACTAGTTTAGCCAGTTTGCATCAGGTCTTGTTTTTATTTTGACTTGACTGAAATGATTTAGACTAATTATAATGTGTAACTTTCTCTAAGTGGCTCAACAGACTGCCCCTTTCCTTGTTGGATTGGGGCCATGGCAACTACATGCCGCAGCCCTGATCTGGCTTTTCTGCAGCGCAAAAAGAAGCTGCAAAAAGCTACTACTTTTTGTGCCACAGAAAGAGTGCAAAGCTACCGCCACGCCTTTTTGCTGCTTCTTTGGCACTGATTCCAGTCTGTCAGTATGGAAATGCCACATAAATGTCACTTTGTCCTTTTTGCTGGTCTTGAAAATGGCTGTAATGAAAGACATAGGTCTAAGGTGTTGTTGGATTCACCTGTTTTATCATTGCTGTTTGAGTTGAGAAAGGATGGAATAATTAAAGGTTCAGTCTCAAACCATTACTGAAAATAAGGTAACTGATCTCCTGTCTTGGAGGTTTGGCATTTTCTGGAGTAAAGGATAGTAGTACAAAAAAACTCAAAGCAGCAGGGGATTTTACTGTGTGAATCATTGTAATGATGATGTTCATGATTTTTTCAAAGAGATGCATGGATTTGTAATAATGACATCAGCTATAGAAATTTACATAATCATGCTCAAATCACTGCCTTGTACTCTGTTGGATCCAAATATTGATGTGACATGTAATAATGTCATATCACTTTAGAGAGAGTAAAAACATACAAATAGTTTTTTAAAATGAAAATACAGATTGCTGTACAGCGTTGTGTAAATTTACAGCGCTTTATAAATAAAGGTTAATAATAATAATAATAATAATTGCTTTGGGGTGGAGAAATTTTGGCCCACCAGATGTATTGAACTACCAACCCCATAATCTTTTATCATTGACTATGATGGCTGGGGCTTCTGGGAGATGAAGTCCAACACATCTGAAAGATTAAAGTTTCCAGTTCTAGATAGCCATCATATGTGTTAGAATTCAGGTTTTATAAAAGGCAATTAAAAATTGTTGTTGTGTGTCTTCAAGTTATTTCTGGCTTATGGTGACCCTAAAACAAACCTATCACAGTGTTTTCTTGACAAGGGGGTTTGCCTTTTGCCTTCCTCTGAGGCTGAGAGAGTGTATCTTGCCATGGCCACCCAGTAGGATTCCATGGCTGAGCAGGGATTCAAATCCTGGTCTCACTCAAAACCATTTTACCATGCTGGCTCACAGTTTCAAATACAGCAAGGTAAAAAGAAAATGGTGTGAATGTCATATTTCTTAGGAAACTGAGAACCAGACAGATAACTACCTCCATTTACACATTACCTGGAACAACTGGATTGGGAATTAAACCTGAATTTAGGAGAAGCTTTGGATACCCAGTATTGGTTTTAATGTAGTGTGCTAACTAAATTGGATTTGGAGTACTCATTGAAAGCTATTTATGGCATGCTCTTGAGCACATTTACTGTTTTGTCGGAAGTACATGCTAGCAAGCATATGAGTCTTTAAGACAGGCCATCTGTTAGTGTTAGACCTTTGGATAATTGTCAACCCATTCTATAAATAAGCATATATACAAACTGCCCAAGAGTGCAAAGGTGATTTCCCACTCCCCCCAATTTGCTCTTGTGTGGCAGAGAAAAGAGAAAATCACAGAATCACAGACCCCGATCTGTCCTTTCAGTCCCCTCAGCTTTTTTCAGAAATCCTTTCTTATTTGCAATAACAGCACACACACACCAAAGCCCACTCTGCAAAGCTGGTTGTTGGCCGTCACATCTCAGGTTTTGGATTAGCGCAGTCCCAGTCTAAGACTCATGGAGGGTTTCCTCCCCCCAGAGAAATTCACAATATAAGCTCTGCATAAGTAACTTCCCATCTCCTCTATCTGAATAATCTGTTTATAAAAAGTCAAGGCACAAAAGATTCTGATCTTTAGTGATGGCTTGTTCTTAATTGTCTTAAAAAGAAATGCAGTGGATTAAACAAAAAGACAGACAGACAGAAAAGGGCACATTTGTCAGAGTGACTTTGATTTCTTCAAGCTCTGGATGCTTCTTTTAAAAGATGTATTTCCGATGGATCTTGCCAGTTAACCAGGGAGATGATCACACCAGCAAAAAACATGGGAGCATAGCAGTATGCTCCTGTCAATATTCCACAATAATGCAATCATTATCATACAACGTCGCAATTATCCTGTGATTATCCCATGAATAAAGATACATTCTAGTGCTACTTTTTATTCATGGAAAATCCCAGTGAATAAAAAGCAGTACAAGAATTCCTCTTCATTCATGGGATAATCGTGGTCATGTGATAATTATTGCATTTTCGTGCTATATTGATGGGAGCATACTTCTATGCTACCATCTTTTTTGCCTATGTGATAATCTCCTAGGAGTCAGTGTCATATAGTGATGAAGAGGTGGAAGGGGAGACACTGTGGGAAGGATTCAGGGGTGAACATGGCTCCTGCCCCCATGTAGTGAACACCATAATATTCACATTTTCACCCATCCCTTTTGTGCAAGATATATCTCTCAAAGTTCATGCTGGGGGGAGAATCTCTGTCTAGGGCACAGATAGGAAGCTGTGGCCTGAGCCTGTTCACACTCACCAATCTGTTTGTACCACCAGATATTCAATTGAAAATTGGCTGAGAATGTGACTCAGAAGAGATCAAAACTCACTTTGGGTTTTAGCTTTCTGGATATTTGGCTTTCTTTTCTTTTTTAAGGTAGTGGGTTGGTTGTAGGACATAGAAGATCGCAAACGGACACATTTTGATGCAGTTTGGTGACATTTGTGGTGATTTGAGGAATATTTCTACTAAAGTCTTTACAAAATTTGTAGTATGGGGCCTTTGGGAGGGTTGGAGGGGTACATGTGGCTCATGAAGAACACATTCCCCATTCTGCTCAAGTGTGAAGTAGTCATTGTGTCAGCTGGGGAGTTCTGTGAAAATCAGGACCTGAAGTGTGCAATGAAAACAAATATTCAACATATTTTTCTCAGATGAAAATATGTTTGTTTGTTTGGAGAGTCCAGATCAGAAAACAAATGATATGCATGCCCATGTCTTGCTAGGATACGTTCTTAACTACCTGTTGAGCTTCTTTTGCCTGTGGGCTTCATCTGCAGAGCTGGTTGCAGATGTTGCTCTTTCATGCTGGTGGCCAGTTCATCATCCAATCTCATAAGGTGCAAACAGGGATATATGGAAGATAAAAGTGACCTGGTGTGTGTCAGAATAAGGTGACAGTGGGATTCAGATTCTGAAAGGGTGAATCATCCTCTCAAGCTAGAAGAGTGAAAAGGATGTCTAGTGGAGGAGGGGGAATTAGATTCAGTAGGAAAAATAAAATGTTGAATGAAGTGTTGGTAGAGAAACAATCCACAATCCATTGCTTTTTATATTCCTTCATGCCATTTCCAGAGACAGAAGTCTTGAAACCTTTTCCTTCTGTTGAATCCATTGATTCCTTCTCTCCCTTTTCATATTTTTTTAATCCTGCCTTGTCAGTGACATTTCAGGATATCTTCTTTCATTTCTAATCTCTCTTTCCTTTTTACCTCCTTCTTTGCAATTTGGAGCTTAACATGCTCTACTCCTTTAAAAAACACACCTTCCCTTCTGCACTTACCTGTTCTGGTGGGACGAGATTATAGCTATGGCATATTCTTAAAATATTACAAAGAATTTTTTTTTTTTGGTATGTCACCTGGGAATCAGACAGAGAATGCTCTGAGATTGCTTGCTTTCAAATCCCACTACAATTGCCAATTTCCAGATCCCCTTTTCTTTCTCCTTTTCTCTTTTAACTTCTCCATATCCAGACCTGAGTCAACAGGTAGCTGCTTATCTCTCCTCTTCTCCAGAAAAGGGTTTATTTTTAAGGGTGTTTATCCAGAATTATCTCAGCAATCCCATGTGAATCACTTTCTCTTTGGAGGCTACAAAATTTTCCTGAGCATCTCCTCTACCTCTTGGTCTGAAACCTGGGAGGACTCATTCCCATATTTAGTGCATGTTTTCTGCATGTTTTCTTGACAGGGCAAACACAGCACATTTGTGCCTGATTATCAGGTTCAATCATTTTCTTTCTCTTTGAACGTTTTCAAAGTCCTGCTGCCTCTAACACCATAACTATATTCTCACCCTATTGGAAAATTGTGTATTTTCTTCCCAGCTGCCTCAGATTTCACTTCACTTGAACCAGAGATCTAAACTGTACTGAATCCTACTATTAATCTCATCTACAGCAAATCAAGTTAATAAATAGGTTTCTGTCCTGTTGAAATGTTCTTTAAATCAGACATACAAGCTATAGCCAAGATCCAAAGAACACACATCTAGTGCTGCATGTCCAAGAGGACATTATGCATGTATCTTCTGAATAGCACCTTGCCTAGGTGTGCCATAGGGCAAGTGGATGTTGAAACCAATATAATTTTTAAAATCAGTATGGGATCTTATAGGATGATCTGTTGTTTTATGGAAAAGAGAGAAATTAAGTATCATACTGCTCATTCCCAAGTCCCTTAGAAATGTCTAAAAGTAGCCAAGGGTGTTATTTGAAACTCTTTTGAGAGCTTTCCTATCCAGAAAGGTGAACAAACCATTTTGAGATAGCCTGCCGGGGCTCCAATGAATATGACCGTCACGTAGCAGCAGAAACAGTAAAAGCAACTTAGAGAAGCATTCTGCTTTCTTCATCCCAGTTCATGTAAATTCAGACTCAGTGGAATCTTTACTCCTTTATCTAGATTTCAAGATCTCAAATAAACAACCAAAAAGACCACCTGGCACATAGAAGATTCAGAGCAGATGCATCAAATGGCTATGTTATGGCCTCAAAGCGTCTCATCACTCCCCTTCCCATAGCATTTTAATTTTTTCACCTGTTCCTGCTGTTGGACCCCTATGATTTCCTGGCAGGGACTCTTTATTGCAATGTGGAAGATTCCCAGTTTAAATGCCAACTTTTTAACTTTGCTCCCTTTTTATTTTAAGGTTTCCTTCTTATGAATCCCACTCCTTCTGGCTTGCCTGTTTCCTTGCCCTGCTCTCAGTATCCTCTTAAACTGCTCTGATTTTATTAGTTTTCAAAGGTAGAATGTGCAAGTACCATAGACTGTGCAGGAACAATAAAACACTACTTTTTAAGGGTGGCTGTCTCAGTATGAACATATGTGCTCAATTTCCAAATGAGGTTGAATTGTATTAGGTGATTGCTCAGTCATAAGGCATTTGCAAGCCAGTGTTCACTCCATCTGACTCTTTGGTACTCAGACACAGATGAGTACCAGAGATGGATTTAGCTAACCAACAATTTCTTAAAAGCTTACCATGTGCTGCCCATAACCTCATGGGAAAGTAACCAGCTATCCAATATACCTGGCTGCTAGTAATTAAACTAAAGTTTATACAAGCTTGTTTTAAAATATGAAGCTTCTTCGTTCGTAATGTACATAACATAATGTACAAAGTTGACCATGACTGATCTCCATATTTTACATTGCTTGGACTGTATGGCAGTTTAGTGTGCCTCCTGCCTTGGAAGCTTAAATGCTGCAAAAACAGTTGTTTGAACACAAGAGACTCTGGGAAATGTATTTTTTTCCCCCAGGATATGCACCTCTGGTGTCCTGGATACTATACAAGCTGATTGTGTCTACAACGCTTCATAATGTGAGCTCATTTTGGTATATGAAAGGGTATACAATTTCTGAATTGGACTTGAAAGAAAAATTAGTCACTTTTTTAACTTGCATGGGGAGACGGAGGACCATTCTGCTACTAATCAAAGCAATGTGGTTACTTTATTAAGTATATTTAACTTACTTATGTATAGCTAATTAAGAGAAAGCCAGCATGTGTAGTGGTTTGAGTGCTGGTGTAGGATTCTGGAGACCAGGGTTTGCAATTATCTATGGTACAGTCCACAGGGCTTCCATGAAGAAGAAAATTATATGTATGAACCACTAGTTTTATTTTATGTTGACTGCCTTTCTAAGTTTTTGGGTCTGATGGATGGCATGACAATCCATTGGGGTCAAGGTCCCTTTGGGAAGTAAACAGTAACCTCGCTTCTGAATTGCCATTGAATTTGAGTGCAATCGGCCTGTGTCTCTCCTTGGCCTCTTGCTTACAAAGACAGCATGTTCTTTGTATTACATGTGTGCAGAAGGTATTATTAACCCATGTTTGAGGAAAGAGGGTTCACAAGGAGAGCTTCATTATCAGATTTAGAGCCACACACCATTCTATTATTGACCTGCCTGGTGCAATCAATGCGGCAGGCACACAGGTTGGAAATCATGTTCTCGGCCTGTAGACTGCATATCTTGCTGCTAGTGCTGATTGTGCATTATCTTTTAAATGACAGTATCTAAACAAGTATGGATCTGCTGAGCTCCAAAAGCCCTGGCTTCGACTGGAGAATGCTAAACCTTTTGCAATTTTTGTTCTTCTTTGAAAAGAAAAAGGTTGCTGGCATTTAAGATGACTGAAGAAATTGCAATTAAAGGTTGAGTCAAATGTGGCTGAACTCATTCACACAGACAGGATGTAAAACTATGCTGTTGTACTTCTGAAACAGACTGGTTCATTGCAATGTGAGATGCTTGAAACGGGATGAAACAACAAGAAGAACAGTAGCTTGTGTTTACATTGGCTGGAGAATCAGTGTAAAGAGGAGCAATTGCACAACTGTGCAAAACGGCACATATGCACAGATTGGCAGCCTCAATAAAGAATAGTTTACACTCCTGCATCAGTATTCCATTTCCAAGGGATATTGGGAAATGTGTTGAAAGCATCAATATGATTTCATGTACCATCTAGTCATGGCAACATATAACCCTTATACCAGGTGAGACTATTTGCTGATCTTACTATGCCTGGCAGCATCTGGTCAAAGGAATTCCTTCATATTGATTGCAAACTAATGTATATAATGTATATATATAATGTATATATATATACAAACTAATATATATATATACAAACTAATATATATATATATATATATATATATATATATATATATATATATTCATTGATTTGAGAATGAGCCTTTCAAGGGAAGTTAAATGTCCTCCCTCTGACTTCTGAAGGCTTGTTCACCTTTCTTTCCTTCTCCCCGCCTTCAAAAATGCATAGGTGTCATGTCATGTTTTATAAAGCCCTCTCCAACTGTTTAATATCTATACTCACTTGCAACTACCCTTTTGCTCCTTCCTGGAGCAGCTGGAAACATTTGTAGCATATACCTTTTGGTTATTATCCACTTTGTTTTCTGACTAGTGCCTGGCATTGCATAGGTCATTCCACTAGAAAGGTGTTAAATATTTGCATAGTCAATACAGTGGAATGCAGGGTGGGATTTTTGCCGCAGTTATATTGACTCATATAATGAATCGTTTCACCAAGAGTTGCTCAAATGCCTGCACAAGAGGCTTGTGTGGTATTCTGTATGTTTACAATGTCTGTCAGTGTGATTTTAGGAACATAAGGAGCTACCTTACACTGAGTCAGGCCAATGGTCTATCTAGCCAAGTATTGCCAATATGGTTTTAGTACTGGTTCTCCAGGGTTGCAGGCAAGATTCCTTCTTAGTCCTACCTGAATCTTTCCTTCCTAGTCCTACCTGGACTTAACTGAGGATTGAACATGTTACCTTCTGCAAAACATGCAGAGCTCACAAATACCTTGTTGCAGGATTACTTGCAACAAATGCATGTTCTCAGCTAGCTAGGTCCTCCCCACAATTGAAATTGCAATGACCCATGGGTTTTCCAGGGCTCAAATGCTTCCCCCTCCCTCTTCTTTTTAGCATTACTATTTTGCAGAAGGTTTTGTAGTCTGTGCCTTGTCCTTTTGAGGTGATCAGAAGTTTGTTTTCTTGAAGAATTGCACACTGCTCAGAGGAGCAGGGGACCATGGCTGTTGGCCAAATCAAGAAAGGCTAGAGCATTTCTTCACTCTAGTTTGTAAAGTTGTAACCTGTAGATGTAGCTATTGCAGGAATCTGAAGCATTCATCATCCCTAGGGCAAGCAATACCTTAGGGCCTATGATAACCCAATTTATTGGTGGAGATTCTCATCTTAGGATAGTTATCGCAGGATGCCCTTCTGGCACAAGATATTCACAGGTCTCTGGATGGTTTCATGTAGCACAGTGAGTGTGGGAAAGACATATAAATGAATTATATCTCCAGTGTGATTCACTAGCATCCTTTTCTTCCTCCCTCTTGCCCTATCCATTCCACTGCAATATATATGTTTGCATCATGCTCTTCTGCCTACCTGTTTACACTTCTTCCTACTTGTCAGAGAGAATATTGGAAATGATGGGTGCTGTAGTCCAACACACCTGGAGAGTGCCAGATTGGAGAAGGCTCTAAGAGACGTTCTGTGTATATAATGAAGCTATGTTTTCTACTTGTCAGAAATTAAATCCAAATTGTTAAGATGTGAGGCAAGGTTATTTGTCAAAAGTACTTGCTTGGTGACAATGGCAGCTGCAGTGCTTTTGGATGTGATAAATGCAACAATATAAAAGGTGATGCCTGACAGAAGCAGATAAAAAGAAAAACTGCTGGGAGAGGCGGGAAATACAAATAACATTTATTATTATTATTATTATTATTATTATTATTAAAGATGCCTCACTTCTGACAATGTTAAATCATAACTTTTCGATCTGTATATGAACTCATATGAGTGGATTTTAATGATTTTATAGTATTGTATTTTCACTGTGGGTTTATGCATTTTTATTTGTGTTTTGTATTTTAATATGTTGTAACCCACCTCGAACCTTAAGGAGAGGTGGGAAAGAATTATTATTATTATTATTATTAGTAGTAGTAGTATTGTCATTATTGATTTACTAGGTGAGATATTTATTTAATGAATGACATTAAATAAATAAACTTAATAATATTGTGTCAACGACATGCACAAGTATTTTAAGTATCTGTTTAGCTTTTTCTTTTTACATTCATGCATAGCTACAGCAAATCATAAGTAACCAACTACTACTTCTGCAATACAATTTATAGCTGAATTGCTGTGCTATTTAGAAAGCTCCACTTCTATGCTTTGGGTTTAAAAGTCTGGTTATATATCCCCCCTCCCCACCTTAAAAAAGCCATAGTTTTTGCCTTTTCTCTTAATCTTTGTCATGTGGTGCCCAAAAGAATGAGCATCATTGTGTCGAGTTTCATAGGAAACCCACTGGCCACAATACTGGTAGGAACTTTGACATGGTTTAGAAACTCCACAGCACTTCTGACATCTGGTGGTTATTCGGCAGAAGTGAATGTTTCAGCAACTATTGTACCAAAGCATTTTAAATGGGGTCATTCCTACCTCCGGAGACAATGTCTGCAACTGGAACCTTCATTAGTTAAATGTTGCCACCAGACAATTGCCATTAGACCAATGTCATCTCGGTAGTATAGGATTTTGGAGGATTTTTCTCCCTCTTCTAGTATAAATAATAACGTTGGGTTACTTTGACAGAAGTAACAGATTTGTAGAATGTTAAATATAATTGTACGACTGAGAGTCGTTCCACTGTTGTCAGGTGAGTATTATTAGTCAAATAATTAGCATGGTGACACAGATTTAATTTATGCTCCTTCTTTGTTAAGGGATCTCTTCCTGCATAAATTTTTGTGGTTGGCGGTTGTATTCCCTACTTCTCTCCCATAGTATTTATCTAAAACTGAGATGTACAGAAAAGAAAGTGCTGTAATTGCAAGACTTTGTGTTGTAAAGTGAAATGGAAGATAGGCACGCAGTTGAAAATACACAAACAGTTTCCTTAGGACAAATGAGACTCCAGCAATGGTGCTAACTTGTTCCACTGAATTTGGTAGGATGTTAGCCCAACCCATTTTTTCTGGATTGAGACCAGTCTTCTGTTCATGGTTGTGGTGGTATAGAGCTAATAGTCTTACAAGCAAACCTGGCACCCAAATTTACAAATCATGGCTGGGCTTGAAAGGTCATTCATTTCATACCACCAGATTAGTATGAGATAATGTCTGTTCAATGGATCTCGAGGGTGGGGGGAAGATCTCAGTCTAAAAGCCAAGGAGTGCTATAGACCTTTGCACAAAGACTGCATGAGTGTCAAGAGATCTCCAATACTTCCAAGAGCTGGATATTCCAGACACCATTCCTAAGGTGCTTGTAACTCTGAGACACAACTTCCGTTTGCATTAGACTGAATATACAACTTCTGCATAGCATTAGGATTTATTTAGCCTCTTGGCAAATGACAGACAGGATGTCTGAGCAGTAATGTCTCCCTTGAGGAGGTTGGTTGCCATTCCTTTTATGGAGGGATGGAAGCTAATTGCAGAGGTGTGCGGTAAATGTCATCCTTTCACCAAGATTAAACCACTGAGCAACCCAGTATCCATTTCCCCCTGGCCTACCTGTTAATCCCTTTCTGCTGCGAAATGCTTTAGTGCTGAGAATATTGCCCTGTGGTTTTGAAATGCTAGAGTTACTTTTGGTTCCCTAATAGGGGCACAATATTCTTAGATTCCTTTTGCTCTAAATTGGGGTAGGTTCTTCCTTCATGGAAGGAGTCCAACTAGCTGCAGTCAATAGACTATGAAAGAGGTATATCCACACTCCCAATTGTGACATTAGTCACAAGAAAGCAACATATCTTAGTCCTTCCAGACTCAGAATGCAGCAACTGGTGCTTCTGTTGCTGAAGTATTTTCTCCAGCTGTCAATTGTCTGTCATCTCTTTCTGGCTAGACTTCTTATCCATACTGAGTGAGACTAAGTAAGATGTGGCATAAAGAGGGTGGCTATCCTTAAGTGACAAGAGAATATTGTTTAATTGTTACAGCTAAGGAGATCCCAGGAGGCAAGCTTCCTCATAGTGTTACCTCTTTACCACAGTGGCGCGAAATCCTCAACTTGCTGAATTTCATTGCATTGTGTTTTTCTTTCTCTTCCTTTTTGTTGTGTGTGTGTATGTGTGTGTGTGTGCGCGCGCTCCCCCTTTGCGCTTAAGTTCATGCCAACATTAACAGATCTATCAGTTCAAAGCAAATGTGTCACGTTGGCAGCTGTTACTTAGGAGCATTTTTTCTTCTCTCCCCCCCTTTTTTTTCTTTATTGCATTTTGTTCTGTAATAATTGCAAAGCTTTTATGTTGAGTTCTGCATAAATGCGACTGAGTAGGAGGGTATGGGCTTGCTCTCTATTATTCTGCCCCTCACGCACGTCTCCTTTTCCCCATCTTTTTCCAGAACCACACGTTGAGCCAGCACGCTCAGTGAGCCCCTGGCACTACAGGACACCTCTCTGCAGAAGACTTGACGGAAGCTCAGTGGGGAGGACCATTTGAACATTACATCCAATCAAAGTGTCATTTGCAACCCAGATGTAAAACTCTAATGATTTGGCCATGAGGCGCTGCTATTATAAGCAGCTGGAAATGAATATTAATGGAAGAGATTAAAAGTATTCCATGCGCAGTATTTTTTATTGTCCTGCTTGAGCTTAGTGTACTTTAAAGCTTCTGCTTCTGACTGGATTTATAGTTGCTAGATAGGAAGCTGCTTTGATGCTCTTGCCCTTTGTTGCTTCTTGTATTATACGGATAGTTCCAAGATTTAGAAGTGATTTTTTCCTCCCTCCTTTGCTTTCTTTTTCTTTGGTTTCTTCCCTGTTTAACTGCTTTTTTTTAATTGCAATTTTAGGTAATCGTGCATCGTGACGTGATGGCTTGGCTATTGTCTGAATAATTTTTTTTACACTTTTTGATCTTTTTTTTACAACAATTAAAGACTAATGCTTTGATTGGATTTGCCAGTTCACCGGACAGTGATTAAAAAACAACAACTATGTAATGAATATCATCGGTTTCAGTGCAACTGGATGGTCTGCTTTATAAATGTGACTTAATCTGATTGCATTAACTAATACAGTTCAATAAAGGGAATACATTGGACGAGTGATGGAGTCTCAAATCTATAGATGTGTGTGCTGTTTTGTGGGAATACGGGAGTATGATATCGTGTCTGATGGAAGATGTTTAACTCTGAACCGTTTGTAGTACAGTAATCATATGAATTTGTTTAAGGAAGATTAAGTCTTGGGAATTACAAAGCTGAGTTCCATAATTCCAAAACTGTCCAAATCTGTGATTCCAACCTCTAAAGCAGAGCAGAGAAAATGTGACCCTTTAAATGTTGGTCTATGAACCATATCAACCCAAGCCAGCCTCCTCATTGAGATGAAGGTGGGTTACAGTGCTCACTGCCTCCACCTTCAACTAAAAACCTATTTGTTAACCCAGTAATTTTCCAGATTTTTGGCATTGTCTGTTTTTAATTTTTTTTACCTTTTTAAATCATTTTTTAAAAATTAAACGTTAACTCTGATCTTTAACGGATTTTATTATTTCAATTTTTGAAGTTAGTTTTAGCCATTAGTATTGTAGTATCTTTTTGATTATAAACTGCCTTGAAATGTTTTGACTACTAGATGCGATAAAATAATTCTTAAGTAAACCAAAATAAATAACTAGGGAGGGATGATGGGAGTTGCAGTCCAGTGACATCAGGACAGCTACACATCTCCCAGTCTTGGCCTAAACCTTGGGGCTTAAAGGGTAATGGTTAACAGGCAACTACAGTAACAGGAATAATGTACATCCTGCTGTATTCTGCCTACACATTCTTTCTATGGATAATGGCTATAAACATCCTGCAGTCATGAATTGAATGCTAACAGATCAGCACTCCCAATACAAGAAGGGCAGAATTCCATTCTCCAGGCAGTCAGGTAATGTTTTCGAACAATGACATAGTGCAGTTGCAGAGACCATAATTTTTGGAGTGTCAACATAGGAAACGGATTTCCCTGAAAGGAAATGAGTTTTCAAATTGTAAGTGGATTGCACAATTAAAATTAGTGCTGAGATGTAGTCTTTTATGGCCAGGTCAGAATCAGCTTTAAAAGAAAATTTATTTGGTTATAGTGCCGGTACATGTATGCCAATGTTGTGACATGGATGCACCATTGGGCACATGCATTTTTTAATTATCCTCTGGAAACTAGAGTTGCTAATCATGGTGCAAAGCTGTTTGGAAATTCAACACACATGCCTTTTATCTAAAATGGACTAAAACAATTGAGAGAATGGGCTTGGAACAGAGAAAAGATATGTACCAAACAAAAGGTTACTTTTGGGTGGGCAATCTGATTTTATGAGCGAATAAGAGCTTTACTTGAAGAGTTAATATTGAAACAGCTTGTGTTGCAGTCCATATGGTTTCACAGTGAATGACAAGACATTCACCAAGTGCAGGATGCCAACACCAAAGAATATTTATTTTTTTATCTTTTTATTATATTTATTTGTATCCTACTCTTTTCCCAGGACTGGGACTCAGAATGGCTTCACAGCATTAAAAACAATACAATTAAAAACATAAAAATAAAATAAATAATAATAATAATAAGTATATTAAAAAGGAATTAAATTATTACAGTATTAAAACAGATTCTAATTTGCAATGGGGACTTTGCGCACTCAGTCTTCTGTGCTGGAAATAAAAATTTTCCTGAATTCAAAGCTAGACAGAATATCAAAAGTATATTGTGCTAAATTACTATTTTTGGTAAAATCCGTGTACACACAAGCACACTTTTAGACAGAGCTCATAGCACAAAAATATAAGTGCTGTAGTTCCCTCAGCATCATCTTGTAGGAGAGTCCAAAGCTCATACATTTTTTCTCAGCAGTTACTATCAGAGAGAACACTTTCATAATTCACATTAACCATTTGCAGGCTTGACTGAGGAAAGGGTTTGTAGATGAATTGATATAAACCTGATTGTGATACAGACTTTGTAAGTGAGCAAACTTTAGACTCGAAAAATCTAATAGAACTTTAAAGCCCTCCAATCAGATTCTGAACAAGTATCATCCATGGTTGGGCACACATCTTATCTTGTTTACTTGAATATCAGCACCACACATTCCCAGTCCAATGTCCCACATTGCATAGTGCATCCTCTAAAAGTCTTACGTATGTCTTCATCAGGAAAAGATGTTTGCCTCATGAAGAAACCAGTGGAGCGTCAAAAGCTTGCAACATGTATTTTTATGCATTTTGATGTGCCCGATAAATGTATCAATGTTTGGTGGGGTTTGTAGGGTTTGGATGTTATTGTACTTTGCTATATGGCCAACACAGCTACCTCTGGATATGATCTCTTTGTTGTGTTCACTTTCCATATGCAGAAAGATTTGGTGACTTGGAACCAACGAACCAACCCTCTTCTATGAAAACTGCATTTCCCATGAGAGGATTGCCCCATATGCATGTCAGATCATTTGCATGAGCTTTCATGACAACAAAATCAGATGTAGCACATGGTTCTATCTAAGGCAAAGAAGGAATTGTGTCTGGTCTTTCAACTGTTTGTGAAGTGCAGCTCCTAGCAATCCTTACCACTGCTTATAATGAACTGCATGCTGGCTAGGACTCTTGAGTGTTGCAGTTCATTATAAGCAATCTAAGGGCTGGTCATTATGTAATTGACACATGCCAATGGATTTAAAATATCATTACCATAAGGTCTAAATAACATAGAAAGGGTGACCAGTTCCTCTTAATTCTATTCACTGACTGCTTGGCACTTACCTGCCAGCAAAACCAGTTATTGATGAAAACTGAAAAGCCAACATTAGATAGCCGTTAAAAGACTAAAGTCTCCAACTTTAATCTCACCAGTGATGCTAGCTCAGCTGAGATGACCTTCCTTTCAAGATGATCATTACAGCAACTGGCATAATGACCAGAATCACATTGGTGTCTCATGGATGTATTTGGACATTTTTGTCCCATGATGATTTTTGCATTCCTTTGAGTTTTCAAAAGTGGTGCTTTTATGTATAAGATTGCACACTGAGTTGTGCAACATTCCATTCAACATGAACCTCACTTTTTAAAACCTTATCTGGGTTACTGATATCAGGGCCACTTATTCTTTAGTATAGGAGATACCTTTTATTCTTCAAAAACGAGGGACTGGGTCATCTAATTATTCTACCAAATAATTGTTACTGTAGAATTCAAAGATATTGGCGGGGTACAGACCGCCGCTTTGCGGCGGTCTGCCGCCGACTAACTGAAAGAAGGAAATTGGTAGCATGAATTTTGGTAGGCTAAGACCCTCTTCAGACCAGCCATTAAGGCCAGTTTGGGGGCAGATTCGGGGCATCGCGTCCAGATGATGCATACCCTGATTTCCCCCCCCCCCCGGGCACCATGATGCCACACACCACTCCTCATGGCTAGGCAAGAGGTGGTGGTGCGCTGCCCCTTTGGCGCAGTCTGTCAAGCCCCTAAATCTACTTCCTTAGATGCATTACTGAGGTGCTACAAGATCTCTCAACATACTGATTCTACAGACTAGCATTGCTATAACTTTGAATTCTACCTCTATTGTTACCGTAGTAATTGTTGGGTCTTTTAAAGTAATTGGCTGAATAAACATGCCTCTTGTTTCAATCCCTTCATAAGCAGTGTGCCAAAATGCTATTTATTCTAGTCCCAACTGCCACACCTCTATATGATACATGCAATTTCACTCTTTAATTAAACTGCTAATATCTTTGCAAGTAAGATAAGAGAAGCTACTATTCAATTTTGGGCAGAAATCATTGTGGATAGTATCAATTCTTTGTGCCTGCCCCCCCCCCCAGTAGAACGGCCATAAAATGCTTGATAATTAACACTATGAACACAGCCTTGTGCAGAGTTTCTCTAGACAAAGTCCTATGAAAATAAGCTGGACTTCCTTCTGATTAAACACATTCAAATCCAATGCACACTTAACCTTGGAGCAAAATGGGATTTACTTCCAGGTAAATAGGCAGAAGATTGGACAGCAAGACACAGATATTTCATATGTTTTCTAATTTGGAGTACGGACTTTTGCCACTCAGTCCCCTGTGCTGAAAATAATTTTTCCCCCTGAATTCAAAGCTAGATAAAATATCAAAACTATATTGTGTTAAATTATTATTTTCAGTAAAATCCATGTACAAACACAGTCTTGAAGTAGGATGTAATAAAAAGAAAGCTTT
Organism: Sceloporus undulatus; assembly: GCF_019175285.1. Lineage (NCBI taxonomy): Eukaryota > Metazoa > Chordata > Lepidosauria > Squamata > Phrynosomatidae > Sceloporus > Sceloporus undulatus. The sequence continues at coordinate 13,889,021 of NC_056529.1, read as the reverse complement.
AAAAAGAGATCTCTAGTATGATGCCATTTATGTAAGCTTTGATTTCTGTAAGGCAAGAGCAACACATTTCCAACCCTCGCACATGTTAAACACTAGCACAGTTAATGGTTTTTTACACTTAAATTTATCTACATAATTACATGTCATGAGAACAATTATAAGTGCCCAGAGGGATAATTATAAGATATCACTAGACAACTTCAGAAGTCATTTCAGTGCCATCAGTTTTTATAGGGTTCTGTTTTGACTTCACAGAACAGGGCTTCTGGCATTGCCATTATTTCCCATATTTTAAGATGGAGAAAAAAATTAAATGCATCACTGTGAACTGTTGTGGTTTGTAGGGTGATTGTGAATGGGACAGTGAGGGTCTCCAGAACCCTGCAAACACACACACATCACAAATCTTAGAAAAAGAAGATGCAAGCTTTATCAAGAGCAGCACAAATTGACAGACTTAATTTGATCTAAGAAAAAGAGAAGGTGAAGTTGGGGATGTTGTAGGGAAGAAAGGGATTCCTGCTTCTTCCAGAGGCTGGCTACAGTATAACAAAAGGCATTCTGGCCTGCACTTTGACTGTTCATTCAAAAAATGTGCTGAATGTCTCACAGCACAAGGGACAAAACACCTAATAGGCATGGCTTTGTTGACATACCACTGCCCCTTTAACTTAAAACCCAAAAGATAATAGTAATTCAAGTACTGGCAGCAAGCAAAATGCTGACTGCATGTTGCATTTCACCACAGGGCTGCATGCATGGACCAGCCACATGACTTGTTCAAATGAAGCACATCTAACCAAATAAAATTTTTGAGGGATATCGTTGTTAACCAAATACCCTTTTGGATAAAATAAGTGATGTATAAGTCTGCATTCTCAGGAGTTTTCTTTGGTAAAACTTCCAGTGAGGACACACATAATTTGCTGATGGACATTGACTAAATGGATCTGCCACTCGACTGACCTTGCACACCCTATATTTGGGGCCACTAGCTCTGAGAGATCCTTTGTTGGTTTTAAATTGCCTGAGTCAAAGGTAGTGTGCAAGCAACAATATGCCACATGAAATCCAGTGGTAAACTCTTCAATATACACCCTTCCTATCGGGGTACTGGGCCAGGAGATGAAGCATGGCCACCAAGGGCATGATTGACCTTACTGCCCTTCTCACATAGCCCATGGCCCAAATCTGCTATTTAGTCAGAGTTGAGCTAGCACCACCTAAGATGACAACACCTTTTCTCTGACATTGGCGATGAAGATTGGGCAGCTACTTGCCTGAGAGGCATATCCTGGAATGTGGGCCATGGTAGGCGTCTCAGTTATGCTCAGATTTGCAAAGAGCACCTTGGCATTTCCTTGGGTTTAATTCCCAGCAGAAATTTCAAGGCACTTTTTGGAAAAGCTTGAGAGTTTATGTCCTTTTGAAATTGTTGTGGAATCTGGCCACTGGTAGCATATTTTTCTATTTCTACTTGAGGAGGAAATTCATTTGTAAAACACTCAGAGTCAAGGCCAACACTTGACTTAACAGTACTTCTGTCACAATAATCAGAATGTAATTCTGTAGAATTTAGAAGTCTAAGTGAATACACCACATTTTACAGGATGAATGTATGTGTTCATTTCATAGGAAAATTAGACAGGTCCCTTAAAAAGCCAAGAAAATACCCAAAAAGCTACATGTCAGCTAACCTTTGTAAAATAATGCAGTGGAAAGGGACTGTAATATAGTTATTGTTTTTTGAAAGAAGGGACATGAGAAATTCATGGGTCCCTCCTTGGCCCTCTGGGCCTCATATTGGCTGGACCCCCCTCTTATAAGCTCTAAAGAGAATACATGGACATAGGTAAGACAAATGGGATAACAAACTGCTCTCCTCTTGGCACATGCCTACACTCAAAAGTGATCACTCTTCCTATGTTGAGGGGAGAGGTTTCCAAGAGGCTTCTACTCACATTCACCTGGACATGAATAGAATTTTGGGCTGGTAAAGCACTTGCATAAAGTCTTCTGTGTCTAAATATGGCTTGTGGTATATAAGGAAATGACTTTTTACTTTTAAGAAGTCTACATGTGGAAAGAAGTCAGAGTGGGTTTCTTGTAAAGGGAGTGAAGGGAAAGGAGAATTAGCAATGCCAAGTGTAAGATAATTACCCTGTCACCTCTAAGATTTTAAACAAAACATGAACCTTAGTTGGCTCGATTAATGAACAGCAATTTAACTGCTTGAGAACACTCTCAGTGTGGAATGAGAACTAATTTTACTTTTTAAATGTTTCAGGTTCCTTTATATGGACACAGTTTCATTGAAAAGTCCAACAACAACTTATTTTATGTGTGAACATTCTATGTGAGTTTCATTCTGCATGTTGCTCTAAGGATATAAACAAATTCTGGATTGAGATTTGGAGAACATAATTCAGACAGAGACTCTTTTGTTTTCTATTCGTTCCATCAAATCATCTAAAAGCAATTATTCCTCTATTTAAAAATAGGTCCTTCTCTTTAATAGACTCATAGAATCGGAAGGGACCACAAGGGCTAGGTAGTCTAATCCTCTGCCATGCAGGAATACACAACTAAAGCATCTCTCTGGAGGTCTTTAAGCAGAGGTTGGATGTGCACCTCGAAAGCACCATCAAAGACAGTCCATCACTCCTCAAGGCAGTCTATTCCACAGTTTTTACAACTGAAAAGTTCTTTCTACTGTTTAGATGGAATCACTTTTCTTGTAACTTACATCCACTAGTGCATGTCCTAGTCGCTGCAGCAGCAGAAAACAAGCTGACTCTGTCTTCTACATGACATCTTCAAGACATCCCTTCAGATATGTAAAGATGGCTTTCTTCAGCCTTTAATGGGCCTTAACTCCCACAAACACCAAAACAGCATGGACACAACTTCTCGCAGGTAAAACCACACAATGGGGAAACATACAGAATGAAAATGTTTCACTGTCTAGAAAATGAAACCATATAAAATATTAATTTGAGTAGATAGATTAAAAAAAAACAATGCAGCACTGAAACAAAACAGAATTATACAACAACAACAACAACAAAAATCATTTCCCAAACTCCTGCTGGAATAAAAAGAATCTTCCCTAGATGGAGGAAGGATGGAGCAATCTTACCACCTGGGAATGGAGTTCCAGAATTTAGGTGCAACTACAGACAAGGCTTTCTCCTGCATTTCCACCAAATAAGCCTTTGAAGGAGATGAGATTGAAAGAAATGCCTCCCCCAAAGCCCTGAAGAGTTTGGACAGGCTCATATGGGAAGATAGCATTCTTCAGACAGCCTGGACCCAAACTTTTTAAGACTTCAAAAGCAGCACTTTGAACTGTGGCCAGAAACAGACTGGCAATTGGTGCAGCTCTTCTAACAAAGGAGTGGTACTCTCCTTGTAAACAGTCCCTTTTAAACAATCAGTCTATTCTGCTTGTGCAAAACTCCAAAGTGGTGGGCTTTATTATTATAAAACAATTTATTATTATTTATTCTATTAATATATCCTCAATTTCTTCCAGTGCAGAAGCTAATGCAGCTTACAAGTACAGCCAAATCAAGGAACTTCTTTTGCTTCTGTTGCTCCAATAAGCTATGCACATGGAAGATCAAGCTTCAGCTGCGTTTCACACAAACACAAACACACACAGAGAGAGAGAGAGAGAGAGAGAGGGAGAGAGAGAGAGGGAGACCTAATATAAGATGCAAGAATGACCTTCCATAAATACTGTCCACATACAGAAGGGTACCACTGAATCCAACCTATTGTCATGTAAGTCTTCTTTTTATAGACAAGCATATTTTATTCTTTTCTTCCATATTCCCTGTTTCTCAGCTGCAGTCCCACCTCTCTATTTTGTCCCCCCACCATTTGTCCCCCACCTTATTTTAAATCCCCTTTATTTTTTTAAAATATGTGTTGCATTTGTTGGTATAATTATTTGTTATTCTAGGGAGAGGGAAACATAAAAACACAGTAAGAATTGAAACAGATGACACATTCCCCATGGTGACTATGTAGTGGCTTATGAAGTGACTCCTATGCTTTGCTGTGGTTGGAGCTGAAGACCAGTAGATAAGGAGAGGGGTTTAGGTAATGCTGAGGAGAGGCAGCACCATGTAGGTATCCTGGCAGGAAGAGAGTTCAAGAGTGTGTACATTTGAGCCATATTTTTTTTCCTGCGTGAGGAATGTGAAAATACTAATTTAAGTGTCACTTCTTAAAACAGCCTATGTAGGACGGGGAACTGCAAGCACTTAGCAAAATCATATGTACAGCTCTATTGAGAAACCTGTATGTTTCACTGCGGGGAGCTGTCGGTGGCAAATACTGAAGTTCAAACTATGCCACAATAGGTGTTTCAAAAGTCAAGCTGCAAGTTTCGTACTGCTGGCCTTCTTAACCATGTAATAAAGAGTGAGGGAGAAAGCTGTATTCAGACCCCATGCCGCATGAAATCTTAAGTGTTCCAGTACACAATTCATGCTATTTTTTGAACCCCCTTCTCTCTCTTTCTCGCTCCCTCTCTCAGTTTTCTCCATGTAAAGATGTTTAATTTCTGCCTTGGCTGTTGTGTTTTTGAATCCCACTCTCTTCCACCCTACTCTGTAGCCAGAGGAGTGCATAAGGGATAACTGCTGGTTGAGGTAGATGCTGGCAAAAAGGCTGACAATGAAAGTGGGAAAGCTGGTCTTTAGCTGGGCGATGGGTGTGACAAGCCTTCAATGGAGCAGAATAGAATAGTGGGCTCAGCTATCAGGCTCAGCATGAGGTATATACAGTAAGTTATTCTGGCAGTAAGCTGACCTTCATCTCGGGCAAACTGCTCATCTTAATAATAAGCACCTTCAGCTAAAGATCTCAAAGTGCGTTCCATAGGCTGATTACACCCCTATAATGCTCCTGGTTATGCACTAGATCAGAGATGTGCCAAAAGTAGACCATGTTCAGCTGATTAACCACTGGATAGTTTTTGATGGACCTCCTAGCATCTAGTGATTGCTATGATCTTTCAGAGAACACTGGACTAGGTTGTTAAGAGGAGAAAAGTGCAACAGAGTTAGAGACAGTTAGTTGAGGTTCCCTGGAGTGTCCCCTGATCCTTGTTGTCATTTCTGATCCACTGTTTCATTGCCTATATAATGATATTCTAACTTCATTTTCTCCTCCTACCATCTTTGACCTGAATCCTATTGACTAGTTTCAACTAGAGTAGATCCACTGAATAAACTGTTGAATGACAAATCAACACATAGGTCAATCCTATCGATTCAATGGTTCTGTTATAGTTGGGACTAACCAGAACCTTCGTTATGCACTTCTAATGGCCGACTGATCCCATTCCCTTAATTTGTCAGGCATACATTTTCTTTAATAAATACTTCCTCTTCACATAACAATGTATTCAATACTGAATGAAAGGAGTCAGCATTCACACAACGCCAAAACAAGTGACCCTGAACCTTCATCTGTTCAGCAAACAGCACCTTGGTACATTAAGCACATCTGTATAGTTAGATCCATATGCCGACTTCTCTGCAATGCCCCAAAATAACATGGCATTGGTGGCATTGCGAGAACTGAAACTGTAGCTAAGCTTAGCAATTGGTCACTATCCAAATGCTGCCACTTCCTCATTGCCTCTAAGTAAGACCACCAGAACCCACTAATGGACAGGATTCTATAAAAAAAGAACCTCCATCAGACTTGGATTCAGCCCCATCAACATATCAATTCTTACTCAGGCTTAATCAACAACTTGTACTTAGAATCTCTTTGGGTTAATTTATAACATTTCTACCTTGACCTCATAAAATATCTGAGGTGACTTGCAGCATTTCTAATAAATGAAAACCAGTAATAACAGAAATACAAATTGAAGATGAATGGGAAGCATAAAAATTGAACCATAAAGCAGCTTCAAAGTAAAAATAGATATCACAAAAATAATCAAACATTTGGGTAAATGAATGAATGAATTTTTTACAGCACATGTACTCATTTCCAGTGACCAACCACAAAACAAAGCACGCTAAATGCAAAGTATGTAGAATCATAGAATCATAGAGTTGGAAGAGACCACAAGGGCCATCCAGTCCAACCCCCTGCCATGCAGGAACTCACAGTCAAAGCACCTCGACAGGTGGCCATCCAAAAAGTGAAAAATTAAAAGAGAACCTCTCAAACAATGTTCCCAGGTTATGTTTTCCTCTGTATTCTAAGTCCTTCTTGACTGTAAAAAATTGTGTGCTGTGAGGCATGCACCTTTGCAAACAGTTATATAGAAAGTTTATAAAACTCACCCAGCCAAAATAGCCACAGAGCAACAGCTTTCCTTCTACTCTTTGTGCAAAGAATAAATATAGTTGAGATGCTGCACGAACAGGTGTCTTTCACCTGAGAGGGCACGTCTTCTAAAAACATAAGACCTAGATTGGCTCTTTCCCAGCAAAAATCCAAGAAAATAAATACTTTTGAGTAGAACCTTGTCCATTAGGAAGCTTTTAAGCTGGAGAGGTTGTAGTATCTGGGGTAGAAGGAATGACTCATGACTCCAAACAGCACCCAGAGAACTGAGCATACACAGTGGACACAGAAGGTAGACTGATTGTTGGCAGGGTCAGAAAACCACGATGGTTGCAAAAGGAATGAAACAGACCAAGCATAAGGAAGACATACCGCAAAATATTTGTTTAAGAACTCTGACCTGTTCTAGCTGCAATTGAACCAAGGAGAAATTGTCCAACCTTAGAAACTGAAAATATTCTCCGTTCCGCTTTAAAACAAAAATAGGCGATGCTTTTATTACTCTTTGATTGGCTAAAATTGCAACTAAAATTGTCTCATGAGCTCAGTTGTGGCAGTGATTTTGCTTGTTGCCCACTTTGAACTGTAATTCCCAGAATCCTTGGTTTTTGATCAGGCCAGTTGGGGAATTTTAGGAGTTTTCATTGAAACAGTAACTTGTCCAAGCTTTACAAATGCCCAACCCTTTTCTAAGATATATGGTGCACAAGCCTCATATAGACACTTAAAAGGAACATTAATTCCCAAAGGCTTATGATAGATCAGAAAAGGGGGGTAATGAAAACATTCCCCAGCATCCTCTGCTTTAGTGCAGGGGATATGGTTATCTGTGACGCTCTATCTTTTGACTTTCTGCCGAGACTTGCTGACACAACTGATTCCTGACTCTATCAAGACACTCCCACTGTGATCAGAGGCAAGGAGCTGAGTGGAAGCACCTCAGCACTGTGTCAGAACAGCAGAGTCGGAGAGTGGGGATGCCATGTTGAGAAGGCTTTTGTCTCTGGGATGAAAAGGAGCTGGATTATTTTCTTTTCTTCATATGAAACAACATCAGGGGTGTGTTTTTTAATTTTGATTTTAAAGAAACTGTCATAAAATACTACAACCTATTTAATGACAAACAAACAGAGAATGATCCTCTGCTGCAGGACACTCAAATCTGATTGAGCCCATTATATGTCTTGGACTACAGCTTCCATTTCTTATAGCCAGCATTATGAGAAAAGTGGTCCAAAACATCTGAAAGATCAACCAGGTTGGAGAATTCTGGACTACAGCAACATGTTTTTGTTATATTTCATGGATGTTAATATTGTCATCATAAGTCGGAAACAACTTGAAGGCGCACACACCACCTCCACCACCACAACAATGCTTCTATTGCCTCCTTCCCAATTTATCCAGCCACTACAAATGCCACTTCCTTGGCACATCTAGATAAGAACTATTAGGTAACAATAGTTCAATTGCAAGGCAAAATTGTCTCTTTGTGGTAAAGTTCATGCAATGGATCCCTTTCCGAACATGGGAAAATGGTGAAATAACAGCAATTCTTTGTCAATTTTCTTCCTGAAGGAAGGAATAAGTTATTTCAGCAATTTTCTTGTTGCAAGAAAGCCCTTGAAAATTGCATTTTTCAGTTGCTATTCAGTTTTGACACTTTCTGTGCAAAATCTGCATGCAGTTGTTTGCACAGAAAATGCTATTTTCTACACAAAACAATTGTGTGCAAACTTTGTGCAGAGTAAGCTTCCAATGACAGCGTTTTCTGTGTTTTTTGCTTTGTGTGCTGAAAATGCTGTCTGCTGTTTGGAAAATGCTGTTTTCTGTACAAAACAACTACATGCAAATATTGTAAAAAATAAAATTTCAGACTGCAAAGATTCTCATCCCTCTGGGATTCATTGTATCAGGGTTTCTTGACACTTGAGAAACACAGCTTTGGGGCATTTTCAAAATATTTTTTAGATATTCTTCCCACTCCTATTGTAAAGATTACAGCCAAAGACTGAGAAAATCTACAGAGCAAGAACATCTTGCTGTTAATTGCTCTCAATCATTCCTTTCTTTATAAGGAATTAACCAGTGCAGGCACTGAACATACAGGATTGCTGTATTTTCTGCTTCATTACATTACATTGAAATGATTCCTTAAAACTTTTCCAAAAAGAAACAAGCAATGACACTATGGAAATGTATTTTGTTGTCTCCTGGGCCTTCCCCTGAAGGAGGCCAATATCGACCCAGTTTGGCAAACAAATACTTAATCCATTCATTGGCCAGCACACATTCCCAAGGGCAACCTAGGTGGGCAGGATGCCATCTGAACAGATGGGCATAACTCTAGGCAACCAAGAGACCATGTATGTGAATCGAGCATGGGTGGGTACTGCCTGCATTCCCCAATGAAAATGTCAAAACAGCACTCTGAACTCAGCTCTCCAACCCAGTGAAATAAGCATCTCACTGACTCAGTCTGAAAGTGGATGGAAACTTTGAAATTCACTGGTAGTGGATAGACAGTCCTCCCTCCCCTTTCCTGCTGAATCCAGACAGGGCAGCCATTCTGGGGAAATCGAGGAACTCATTCAAACAACCTCTTTGCTGCCAAGCTTTTAGTCCATGATGTTTCTGAAGGATGCAATGCAATGTAATTTCTGTAAACATTTTATTATTTTGTGCTGGCCATGTGCCGTAATAAATTACTCTTTTAGTCCATGCAACAGCAGCTTTTCACAGGACCAAAATTACTCTTGGTTACTTCTAAAATCCAAGCAAACAGATTAACCAAGTAGCTGCAATTATGGAGGATGCTGCCACAATGCGGAATTGATGCAGTTTGGTACTGTTTTAATAGTCATGGCGCCAACCTATGGATACCTGGGATTTGTAGTTTATGGTGGCACCAGAGCTCTCAAACAGAGAAAGTTAAACATCCCACCAAACTACAAATCCCAGAATTCCACAGCACTGAGCCATGGCAGTTCAAGCAGTGTCAAACTGCATTCATTCTGCAGTATAGATGCAGCCAGAGAATGATGGCATTGTTTTAAAGCTTTTAAAAAATATGGGTGAGTATAATAATCAATGTGGTATAGGATTTTGTGTGCGTGTGTCATATAATATCCTGAGAGATGATGGGTAGAGATTCAGAAGACGTTCTTCATGAAATAAGCCCCTCCATCTGATGTTTTGCTTTAATTTTTTAATTTATTTTTTTTTAATTAGGTATCTCACTAGCCAGTTGTGGTTCAGGCACAATCCTATTGCCCTCTTCTAAGTATATCTGGGATATATGGAAGTATGTTTTATGAGATGTACCAGCTGACAAATTGGGTTGTGGGTTTGTTTTAGTGTTAAGGTTTTTTTTGCATTCCAGGCCTGGATAACTCTTGTTCCTTAGCATCTCATCCTGTCAAAGCCCTGGGGGAAAGCTGCCTTCCAGCTGTTCAGTCCATGCCAAAAACTGAACCTAGACCTTATGTACCCTGCACAGATACAAACCCCAGGAGCCTCCAATAGCTGCCTCCAAAACTTATATAATAATATAACCCCAGTTCTGCTTTCCTTCAACCTTCAACAACAGTTCAGCTCCTTCCAACTGATCCTTTCCCAACCAAAATCTTTTTTAAAAACTCAACTACTTCTTTCAAAATAAAGTAGATAAATAGAGAACACACATGTTTAGTTGGTGGGGGTCATTGTTTCGATGATTGTTTTCAAGTTGTTGTTGGTTGTTTCATAAATTAGTTTGTGGAGTTTAATCCAAGTGCAACATTTGGACTTTTAACATTTATTCTGTCATATATAAAGCCATCACTTGAACGCTCCTCAAGTCTAAGTGCAATGTTTTAAACATGAAATTTGAATCTCTCTCTCATTTAGCCTTAGCTGTTTTGGGGAAGCCAAGCAAATGGTCAACAACATAAAATTGCATAATTTAGTATTCTTTTGCATAATGCAGCCTATTAGCATATTTTTTTCTTGGTATAGAAATTTATTGGTTCATATCCTCCTTGTGCATGCACAGATTATTACCAACCATGTCAACAAATAAAACATGCATTCAAATCCAATTCCCCACACACCCACTCCTCCACTCAAATGGCAAACATTTATTATTTTTAGAGGTGAGGCTTTTTAAACTGCATGTTTCAGGTCAGATAGTTTTCTCTGCTGTCTTCCAACCTACCTTGATGTGCCATGGAGGTGGTTTGTAGGAAATACTCAAGGCCCCATACAGACAGGCCAAAATAAAGCTGCTTCAGGTCATTTTGGAGGTATGTTGTTTAAATGATACATGCGTCCTAAGAGTCCAGAAGCTGTGTCAAAGCCACGGTCCAGTCCTAAGGACTGGAGCACAGCTTTGGCACAGACTCTGGTCTCTTAGGACATGTGCATCATTTAAACAGCATACCTCCAAAGTGACCCAAAGCAGCTTTAGTTTGGCAGTCTGTATGGGGCCTAAGAGAGTTTATTTACCTTCTTTCTATTCCTTTGCATCTAGGTAATACCAATATAAATCTCTGAAAAACACATTTAAGAACTCCAACGACATTAGGCATGTGCAGAACAAAGAATCAGTTATCTGAAAATAGGTTTCCTCCTTCTGTATGCAAACTGTTGCAAAATTCTCTCTTTCATTTAAAGGGATCAAAATAAGTCTTTCTGTGTGCCTCTTGTAATCTGTTATGACTACTCTGCATTTTGTCATTAGACTTGGTAAAATGTGTTCTGCTGTTTTGTGTGTGTGTGTGTGTGCTATTTTCCAGAGAGAAGAATGTTTATTTTCTTCCTTGGTGTCATGGAAACAGAAACACTCACCTTATGCTGGAGTTTTCCTATTCAATAACAATAGGACATATAATCAGAAGCCAGGTGACACCTTAACTTAGTGTGAGACCAATTCGAATCCTCCCCTGTGTACTTTGGCTGTGTACTTTGGGGCTGCAGATGCAACTTCACTGTGTTCTTCTGAAAAGACTGTGATCCAGTTTGGGTGTGATAGCTTGAATTTTGGTACCCAAAGCTTTAAAACACATATGGAGTGACACTGCACTGTTTGTTTGAATGGATGGCTTTCTTGAGTGTCACTTTTTTTCCAGAGAAAGATGAGGTATATATCCAGGAAAGAAAGAAATAATAAGCATCAATTTGAAGATGTACATGCTAAGAAATGTGAATGCAGGAATCCTTATGCATATCCTTTTTGCTGTGTGCCTTCAAGTTGTTTCCAGTCCTAGGACAACTCTATCATGAGGTTTTCTTGGCAGCATTTGTTCAGAGGGGGCCTACCTTTGCCTTCTTCTGAGGCTGAGAGAGTATGACTTGCCCAAGGACATCCATTGGGTTTCCATGGCTGGACAGAGATTCTGGTCTCTAGAGGGCAGACAAAGATACCAAGGCAATACAGACACAGTCTCTATAAGAGTTCTAGTGTCAACAGTTTTCACTATCTTACTCTCTGTAATGTTAGACATTTGGAGACTGATGGAAAAATTAGCTGGGGGACAGAAGACTTATTTGGCTCAATATCCCTAGTTTACCCCAGTAGCTGGCTCCATTTCCAGGCATCTCTCCCTGGTAAGTTGATAGTCCCCCATTTCTGCCTTCTTGGAATCCCTTTACAAAAATCTGTTTCTGAGAGTTGGTGAAAATAATACCAGCTGGTCCTGAGTTGTCCTTACCCAAGCACACCAGAGAAGTGAAAAGGGAGATGTGGTTTTGGCTAACTGGCATCTTACTTTGAGAGATGGACCCATCAATCTCTATGCGTTTCTCTAATTAATATGTTATTAAAACTAGCTAAAGCTGGAGAACTAATCTATGCATGGACATTCAAAACTGGTATATAAAGCAATGGGCCCCATCCAACTACACAGAAGCACTTAAAAGCATCTAAGTTCATGAACTGTCCTGTGGTTGTGATTCAGCTAAACCTAATATTTCTGAAATAAAAGATATAGCCATATTAGTCTGTAGAATCAGTCTTGTAGCACTTGAGATGAACTGAAAGAAAAAAGTTGGCAGCATGAGCTTTTGTAGATGTAAGTCTATGAAAGCTCATGCTACCAACTTCTTTCTTTCAGTTCATCTCAAAGGTGCTACAAGGTCTCTCTACATACTAATATTTCTGGGTAGACATGTGCAGAATTGTACAATGAGACATCTGATTGATGTCACTACGAAAATTAAAACCAAAGCTTACATCTTTGCTATCAAAATCAATACAGGCATAAAATAATAATAATAATAATAATAATAATAATAATATTTATTTATATACTGCCTTTCCAAAGGATCAAGGCGGTATACAAAAAAGCAAAAACAGTTGCATAAACAATTACATAACAGATACACAACTAAAAATACACCCCCTTACCTAAACTAAAATACCAACATCAAAATATAGTTAAATTAGTTGCATTAAAATATATTAGGATGGAAGGTGGGAAAGTGCTTTTCATAAATAAATAAAAGTTTGTGAATACGTAAATCTGGCATTGATGTTAATGAACAGGTTTCCTTCTTTGACTTTGGGGTTTAAGACTTCATTTTTCAGTGTTGGAGGTATGACCCGAAACTGTCTAGAACTGACAAATATTGGATTGCCTGTGCATATTGGTACCCGATTGTGACAGAAATTGAAAGTACAAAAGAGATGCTTTTTGCAGTTTCTTGTATTTTAAAAAAAATACAAGTTAGGGTAGGGAAACCCTGAAATCCATGTCAAACCAAAAGAAAGAAGAAAAGGAAGGAAAGAGAGAAGGAAGAAAGGACTGCCACTTTTTTTCTCCCTCTGAGACCAGGACAGTGGCAGTGGTAGGGCCTTTTATCAGCCTATGGACCTAGGCATGATGGACCTGTGCCTGCCTCTTCTTCTCTTTCCTCTGATGACAGAGAAGTCGCAGTTGGGATGGCAAGAGGGTCTTTCATCTGCTTCTGGGCCTAGGCATGGTGGACCTGTGCCTGTCTCTTCTTTTGTCCCACCACAGTCAGGGCAGTGGCACTTGGGATGGCAGGATAAATCAACAGACAATGTGTAGGCACATACATACATGGGACATCCCTTCATCCCAAATTATGTAGAGTTAAAACTGGGCAGGTTCAGAATAGCCACAGGCTTATGATTGGAAAGTGTAAAGAAAAAGGTGATGGGGAAGAATTGGCCACTTGGCACATGAAACTGACATTTTGCAAATGAAATCAAAAGTCAGGGGACCCCCTGCTAGGATTACAGCTCAGAGCAGAAAAATCAAAAGCATCCTTGAAGGGAGGAGGCTTCTTGCAGAAGCCAAGAAGGATGTAATAATCTCTCCCCATCTCAACAGAAATTATTGTGAGTTCTTGTTCCTAAGCCATGTGCAACTGTAGTAGTTTATGATTCAAAAACAAAGCATGTCTTGGATTTCTGTGATTCAAATAAGCCTGGAGTCTGAATGGTTAAGCAGTTAACATTTGTAAAAAGTTGGGGGGGGGAACCTGGGGGGGGGGCTTGTATATCACACAGCAAAAGGTCATTTCACGATAACACATTAGGAGGCATATTTTTGGTACAATGTGCATGAACTGAGCTGTGTGATTCCCATTAGTTTTAATGGGAGTTTCACAACTAAATCTATGTCCATTTTGCTAAGGAATATTCTCTCAATGTACTTCTTTATAGCTGAAAAGGAAAAAAGATAAAGATAAAGAAATCTAATGTATTTTGAGCACTGGTTGTCTGCAAGCTTCAGGGAAAGCTTGGTTGCTGTAGACATGACTTAAGCAACTGCAATTGTAATTTCATTTTATTCTGTTTTGCAATTTGCATCTACAGAAATGAAGCAAGTCAGGCCATCCAATACAGACACTGTAAACATTTGTTTCTGCAGCAACCAAAAACCAGTGTGAAATGCATGCCTTGGAAGAAAGAGCATTACGCACCCAATAATTGCTACTCTATTTTTCTTGCTGGAAAAATGTAAATACAAACATTTTAGAGGGATTTATGGGTTGGTTTGTTTTACTGGATAGTTTGCTATTTGGTGAACAGCTTAGAGAGGATGCTATAGCTTGGGAACTGTCAGAAAATGCTTTTTGGCACAGTGACTGAGTCCCTGCTAGCAGTTCCCAAGGCTGTTTGAGAGGCAGAGTCTCAAGGGGAACAATGGTGCAGGATTCCACACCGATAGCTGTGCCAGAGCCCCAGAAATGCAAGTTAAATAAAAGGGAGACACAGTCTGTGCACGAAAGCATGCAAATATGACAACGAAGCCATTTGTTACCCAACAAGTGATGCATGTTTATTCTCACGTGGGTTCTGAAGCTTGAAGCTTGCTCCAAGATAAATGTGCACCGCAGATTTGCAAGGAAACATTGCTTGTATCTACTTTGGAATAAGGAGAACAGTAAGGAGAAAAAGGAGCAAGGCTAAGCTATTGGAATATGGGCTGCCGGATAACACCCAGCTGCTCCTATTGCAACAATTCTGTTTTGAAACCACAGAATCATGGAAGAGACCCCAGGGGCCATACAGTCCAGCCCCCCCCCCCAATGTAGGAAGACACAATAAAAGCACCCCTGACAGATGGCCATCCAGCCTCTGTTTTAAAACCTCCAAAGAAAGAGACTCAACCACACTCCAAGGGAGCATGCTACATTGTCAATATCATATTCTGTTATCCAGCAATATTCTGTCCAGAAATATTTTCATGGCAGAAGTGTTGCTTTTCTGCACAAAAATATCATGTGCAAATTTTGTACACAGCAAGTTCCACGCTGTGAATAGTCTTCAAACCCTTCAGTTTTTGAAGACTTTCTGGCAACAGGAAGAAAATTGTTCAAATTGCTTGTTTCCTTGACGAGGAAAATTAGCCAAAATGTATATTCCTAGCAAAGAGCTATACAGTGGGCTCTCCACATTCACTGGGGTTAGGGAGACAGGGCCCCTGTGAAAGTGGGAACCTATCAACTGCAAAGGATCCACCTTACCTCCTCCTCGTCTTTCTCCCTCTTGGCCAGACAAATGCAACACCGTATCTTCCCCATATTGACAAACTTTGCAAACTCCTCATTTCCAAAGTCTTTCCACTCTGAATCTGAAGTTTGCAGCCATCACCACAAAGGGAAGGTACAGTGTTGCTTTTGTCTGGACGAGAGAGAGGGGGAGAATGAAGAGGGGAGAGAAGTTGGATTCTCCCTGGGGTGGCTGCAAACAATGGATTCAAAGGGAAGGTCTTTGGAAATGAGGACACAAAGTTTTGCAAAACAGGGAAATGTATGGTGTTGGTTTGGGTTGGCTGGGAGGACTGGTGAGGAGGGCAGGGAGTTAAGAAGTTCACCTTGTTAAGCAGCAGCTAAAAAGTGGCAAATAGTCAAAACTGAAAATCTGAAACCTGCAAATGTGGAGGGCTGACTGTAGCCTTTTTGCAACTAGTTACTTCCAAACTCTGCTGCCAGTAAGAGTAAACAGTATTAAGGTAGGCGAGTCAATCAACATGTGGCAGCTTGGTACATAAAATGAGCTGCCTGTCACTGCTCCCTTTTGAAGTCCTTCTTCTGAGCTTCTGGTTGAGTCCCCTATACAATTATTCATCCCCCTCCTCTAAAAAAAAAGCAGCCTTCCAGAAATACAATGTGATAGGAGGCTACAAGTAGCAGCAAGGTATTTATTATCCCACAAGCATTACCTGGCTTTTGAGTACATAACAATAAGCAATGTGCTTATTTAATTTTTAGTCATTCTTAACAAGTGGACCACTTCATTTATAAATAGAAAAGTGATTCATGTGAGGTATGGAAAAGGGAGGCAAACACAAGGAAAATGGATTTTGATTTCAGTCCTATTCACCTACAGACTACTCTCCAATGTAACCTTTTTGATGCAGAGTGCCAAAATTACCATGAAAGGTTCCTTTTCTTTAACAATCCAGCTGTATTTTCCTAACTTTCTCTGTCATGCAACACGTAATTGCTTTGAACTAGTCACAAATTAAGATACAATGGAGTTTGAAAGTTGTGTTGATAAAAGGAGAGGGTACTAATATTTTCCTTTTGAGAACCACCCTCTCCTCACCAGTTTGTGATTGCAACACTTTATAGGAAACAAAAAAGAGTACAATTCTGTATCAACATGTGGGGTGCTACATATAAAATAAGAACTTAACATCCATTATGAAAGCATTTCTCTCTCCTCTCTGTATCAACTCTCTCCATTCCTTCCCATTATTATAAGAACTTTGTAACATTGTGAACTAATCCCTGTGTGTGTTTGTTGGCTTTCCTTTTCCCTCTCCCTTTCCTTTTGTGTTGTGCCTTTCACATTGTAAGCTTACATACAGGTAGTATTTTGTCTCTCGACGTTGTGTAAATCACTCAGGGAGCCTCCAGCACAAGAATGCAATGGGACAGTTAAAATGCTTTCAGTAAATGATAAATAAATAATAATACTGCCGGAAAACGAAGTGAAGATTTAATTTTAAAAGAAGTAGCCATGTTAGTCTATTGCAACAGGACAAGGAGAAACGAAGAAGAGAAAGAAATGTGGCAGCACTTTTAAGGCTAGCTGGTTTCTTTCTAGCATGAGCTTTCATGAATATAAACCCACTTCTTCAGATAAAATACAGAGGGATACTTTAAAAGGTTCCCAAGAGAACTTGCCCAACATTCATATACATCAAAATGGTTTTCCCACTTTGGAGATCTCCAAAGTGTTACTTTTTTAATTCAAACTGATAGCTGTAGTTCAAAAAACTTTCCCAAGCTCTTCCCCTTACTGTTCAGAAAGGGGTTCTCCTATCATGTTCTTTATACAGTTGCCCCTCCATATCCTTGGATTCTTTAGCCATGGATTCAAGCATTCACAGCTTGAAAATATTCCAAAAATGTGTAAATTCTAAATAACGGATCTTGATTTTGTCACTTTATATAAGGGACACAATTTTATTATGCCACTGTATTTAATAGGACTTGAGCATCCACTGATTCTACTACTAGGTAGAAAGAAAATCTCTCTGACCACAGATGGTAGGAGCAATAGCAGGAAATCTGTTTCTTTTGAGCCATTTCCACCATCCCTATGAGTTGCAGGGCAGAGTTGTATATGTCCTGCAGCTTGTTGTGGGCCTCTGAAACTGCTATTATAGGAATTAGGACCAGCCCTATAATTAAGTATTTTGGTGGGCATCTCAGGTAGCTGATTTTGAGTATTATCAAAGACCAACATGTCATCACCATTTTTCGAGAACTAGACTGAAATGCCAAAATTAAAAAATAATAATAATAAAGGCATGTTGGTCTTTGATGATACTCAAAATCAGCTACCTGATTTTGGACAGATTTTGGACAGAGGACAAATTCTGATGGGTTGGTTCTTGCTCAGGTGCTAAAATAATCTGATTGGTCTTGGTACTACACATCACAATATGTGTGTGTATGTGTCTGTGCGCGCAAACCATTTCACATTCCATCTCAGGCAGCAAAATATTTTGGACACTGTTAGAGAAAAATCTAACTGCCATTCCAGTTGGCTTCTGCACATGGAACGGGAGACGGGATGCCATCTTGTCCTTCACTTCATGCAGCAAAATGCCCTGTGCCAACCCTGGCTAGCACTTTGGCACAATATTCCCCATCTCTTCCATTGTCTCAGGTTATTGCCCTTTCATTTCAATCAATCCTCCTCCTCCCCGCACACACCTCTGTCAATTTCTCCACCGCTCTGTCATGTTAGGAACATCTGTTTCACTTCGTACTTTTTAATGGTTTGCCTTTTGTGCAGCATAATAACTGACTCTTTCCAACCACTGTTTTATTATTCCCTCCTCCTTCTCCCTGCAGCTCCTCTTCAGGCCGTGCAGATTATAAAAAAACAGTTTCTCTGCTTCTGACCACTGATCTGGCCTCTTTTTAGAATCTTCACTTTGATTCTGCACATACTTGGGTGGCTTTTCTTTTGCTCCCTTCTTTGGGATTTAGTTGGGGAGGGGAGATTTTTCACCCCCTCCCACTCTTGCTCCCCCCGGCTGCTGTTTCCCCCCAGGTTCATTGTCTGCCTTGCATCAGCATGCTCTGCAGAGTTGCTTTCTTTCCTTTCATCCTTTGCATGATTTCGGCGGCATACAGTGATCATCACCTTTCTTTTAAAAGCAGCTTTTTGCTACCACTCTTTTTTTTAAAAACAAAAAATAAAAATAAAAATAATTCCAAATCCCAGGCTGATCTATTTTGATTATTCTTATCTTCTGTTTTCCCCTGCCCCGATTCCAGGTCTGTTACTCTGCGTGACTGAATAATTAAATACAATTGGCAAACAGTTTTGGCTCTTATATGTTGGCTCGCTCTGGGTCCTCAGGTTTTATCACCCCTCTCTGCTAGAAAAACCTGCCTCTTTCTCTCTCTCAGCACCATCTCTTGAGCGCTGCTCCTTTCTCTCCTTTGCTGTCTTTGTCTATTGTCTCCAGGGCTTCTACTGTCACATCATACAGTTTTTCCATCATATTTGGCATTTTTGACCTGATCTACCTCTCTAGCTTGCCAGCATTTTCTTGTTAGCTATAGAGCATCCCCTACTGATCTCGTCAAGGCATTTTTTAAAAACCGCTTCCAACAGCTTTTCTAATTTAAAAGAGAGAGAGAGAGACTTTTAAAAATGTCCTCTATCCACAAAAGTATACTGGTGGGGGTTTGATGTTAAGAGTTTTCTTTTAAAAAATGTTTTTTCTGTTAAAAAAATCGTCTTTTTTTAAAAAATCCACAGTCAGGTGCATTTCTGTTACTTCCCACAAATGCACAAGAACATTTTTCTGAACTTTTATTACTGTTATTATTTGGAGTGGCAATGGATAAATCCTATGACTTGATCATCTTAGAATTCATGAACACATTTTGAAGTAGGTCACCATCCCCACCATTTTACAGGCTGAGCAATGGAGCATCTATTGGAATACAAAAGAAAGTGAGGTGGGGAGGATTGTCTATATCACAAGCAATTGTGGCTATGTTGCCATCTAAATACTCCTAAGGAACTGATTCGTTGAGAGGAAATATCTGCAGAACCAAAATGGAACCAGCAAACAAACACAAGGGGAAGAATTTCACAAGACTTGCAGGAGCAGGTTGCAACTCAAGGTCTGCACAAATGTTAGGAGAAATTAATGCTCCCCCCTTTAAGCAGGGCCATCTTGAGGTTCACAACACACTGCAGAAATAATCCAGTTTGAGACTGCTTTAACTGCCCTGGCTCAGTGCTAGGGAATCATGGAAGTTGTAGTTTATGGTGGCACCAGAGCTCTCTGACAGAGAAGGCTAAAGGTCTTACAAAACTAGTTTCTGGAATTCCCTAGTACTGAGCCAGGGCAGTTAAAGTGGTCTCAAACTGGATTATTTCAGCAGTTGTTTTGGACCTAAGACATTTTCCTGCCTGAGACAAGGAACATGATGTCTCCTCCACCATTTGTAAACAGAATCTGACTAGAAAAAGAAAATGACAAGATTGGCAGTTGAATGCCAGTGACAGAATAACGCTATTTTTGAGATTAGTAGGTGAACAGGATAAACTATGGGATTGCCTATATGGGCCAAATAAAGTGTTCTCACCTTGTTCTCACATCGAGCTGTTCAGATGACGCATGGGGCAATTTGGGATGAATCTAGGCTTTTCCAGCTCCTCAAGGCTTTAATCCAGAGGGGAATAAGTGGGGGTTTACTCTGGATTTGAGTGGAAAACCTGGATATCCATGCATTTGAGTGGACTATACAGGGATGTTAGCATGGGGCAGGGGGAAGAGGAATTTTTGAAGCAGGACTGGTTGGGTCTAGAAAGCCTGGTGTATGTCACCATTGCTTTTTTTACTTCCAGTGGTGAGGGATTAGATTAGGTTACTCCACCTTCTTTCTCCCTCCCACTTGAGTGTTGTGTTTGTACTGTACTTATTTTTCTTCCCCTTCAGTCCTTCTGATCATTTGCTTGCTCATACAGAGATCTCCAGTTTTATGTATGGAGAGATCAGAGAGGAGGGAGTGTGTGAAATCTCTGCACAAACGAGAGAACAAATGATTGTTGGAAAGACTGGAAGGAGGAAGAATAAAAACAGTACAAATGCGACACTTGGACAGGGTGGGGAGGAAGAGGGAGCAGGTACCTTGATCTAACTCCTCACCATGGATCTCATCGCTGAACATTTCCTTAACTAAAAGTTACATAAAATTCAATTTCATTTTGTCTGTGTGTGTGTGTGTGTGTGTGTGTGTGTGTGTACATTAGAAATTCCCAGTCACTGGGGTGATGAAAGGAGATTGGTTGGAGAAGCATCCAATCAGACTGGATCCAATGGATTGACTGGGAAATAAGGGCTGTTGGCTGATAGGTTGATAGATGCTGGCAAGGAGAAAAGTGAAAAACATGTCAATTTCACCTCACTGTGTCTTTGAAGATTTTCATACCAGCGCTTGCCTTAGGATAAGCACTGGTAAAACGCCAGTAAAATGCTTAGGAAGTGCATGTGCATAAACTTTGCATTAATGGGAAATGGCTGTTCACTGAATGATTCAGGAACACTGGAGGTGAGGGGACAATCCCCTGATGTTTAGGAAATGCATCAGGCTTTCAGACATATGGGCTTCCTAAACGTTTTAGCAGAGCTTACCCCATTGGTATGAAAATTTCCTTTGAGTCTGTTCTGGTCACTACAGACCATAAAAATGCAAGGTGAGGCTGATTTTTTTCATCAGTGTAGATGTGTCCTGTGTAGCAGAGACAGAGGGATATTATCCTACAATGGAAGGGAAGCTTGGCGCTCCTTCCTGGTTTGCGCCGCTGGGCGCAGCCTTCACACGGCTGTGCCCAGTGGCGCAAAGGAGAAAGGGGTCAAGCAGCCCCTTTCTCCTCCTCCCCGCTGCTTGAAGCCCCAAGGACACCGCTTTCCAGGCTGCGGGGAAGCGGCCTTTTGCTGCTTCCCCGCAGCCCGGAAAGCAGCAGATCGGGGCCTCAGCGGCTGCCAGTCTAGCCACTGAGGCCCCGATACACCGGGGAAAGGGGCAGGTGCAGACCGCCCCAAACAGGCGGTCTGTAACCCGCCATTAAGACCATCAAATCTAACAAAACCCCTTCCCATGCCTGCTCCAAGGTCTTCCGTCTTTAGGGTGGGCCTGATTGCTGTTTTCTTTTTATAAGAAGGTGATACACTTCTTACATGAATGTGATTTATAATCATGCTTGTATTTGTTTAGAAATCTGTTTGATCCCCTTTTTAAAAAATGATCTAATCTTGCATGAAACGGCAACACATACACTGTATGATGGTTCACTGTCACTCTTTCCCAATCCAGACTTTTGTTTAAAGAGAAAAAGAAACATGCTTTCTCTCTCTCCCTCTCTCTCTCTCTGGTTATTTTTGGGGTGTGTGGATAATAAAGTAAAATAAAAATCTTAACCTCACAGTATGCCATTGAGCAGAAAAGAGCCATAGACATTTGTGGCGCTCAAGTCCACAGATCTGGCTTTGTGGCAGGGGTTTCCCATGGCGCTCATGATGGAAACAGGGATGCACATACACTCTCTTGCAGAAGCAGCCAGACCCAATTATGAGCTCTTCTCCTCCTCTCCCTCCACAGTTCTTCTTTTTGTGTCCTCCCAGGCTCTGTCAATGGCAAGGTGTTTGCTCCTGCCTGCAAGACACTTTGAAACTTGAACATTCAGATTTTTTCTGTTGTTGCTTGCGGGTTTAAGTCCCCTTAAAACTGCTTTGCAGTTCATTTTATATGGCTGTATACAGTAGTGCCTTGTGGGGGGAGTTACACGTGATAGAAGCAAAATATGTTCAAGACTGTAATACTGAAGACACTAACATAGACACAGGCACATAAAAACTGAAATACAGTTTTAAAACTAACACTCAAGGATTTACTTGAAAGCAAATAAAAATAGGCAGTTCTTATAACAGTCTTAAGAACTGAATAGTAAAGGCAGTTTGAGGCAATTTGGTTTAGAACTGGGAGGCATGGATTCAACACCCCTCCCTTTTTTTTCTTGCATTAACTTTGTAATTTTCAGCATTCACAGTTAAGACTCACTTTCTCAATATTGGGAACAATAATGGCCATCCTCATGAGATAGTTGTGAGGGAGACCCTAAAAATGATTTCAAAGGCAGGCAGAAGCCAGCAGTTCCTTTCCTATGATTTGAGTCTTTGACTTAAAATGTCAATGCTACCTTGTCAACCTCAGCAAACTCCTCCAGGTTTACTATCCTTTTCTTTCAGGGATCCTTTGCCTTGAATAACAGGAGTGGTGGAGCAGAAATTCAAGAGAGAGAGAGAGAGAGATCTGTACAACTCTACGTTTAGGAAAAGCCACATTGGATGATCTTTTGCCTTTCGTGGTACTCTTAAGCATAATAAGTAGAAAGCGGCAAATCTGCCAAGTCCATTTCTGTTGGCTTCTTTCTTTTCTCACCTCCAAGTCTGCTCTCTGTTCCATTAAAGAAATCCATAGGCATTTCAGAACCTGGGCCATGATATACAATTGTACATAGTTAGAGGGTGAAAACATATTTCAATAACTGATTGGTAAGGAGTTGCAATTTTAATTTTTATGCATTTGTCATATTTATGTTAATTTCTTAGTGGTTATTTAGTCTTGTTTGTTGAGGAATGAAGAAATATGATGGTGTCATGTTATGTTTTATTTAATAGATTAATAAATCAATAAAAGATACAGTGAAAAATAAAGAAAAGAAATGCATATGCATTTGTGTGCACATTTTTTCCAATGGATGCATTAATGGATACATGCCCTACATCAACTTAACTGTATTTGAATACATTTTAGAAATGTGCACAGTGATTATTTATATAGCTCTGTATTTTTCAGATGTGTACATCCCCCCCTTTTGAATATACTGTACTATAAAAACTCATAATGCATAGATTTATGACCATGAATTCCATGCGGTTCTATTTTCTGAAGTGGGAAAATCTGGGGGGAAATCTTGGTAGAATAAATTTCTTCCACATCACTAACAATAACCTTTCAGTGAAAAAGCAGGACACACCCATAACCTGAGCTTCTTACTTAGTCTTTGTTGAAGTCATAAACCTCTATCTGGGGTAAGGCTGTAGCATTTGAGCTGAAGGTGGGGATTCACATAATTTAATCATCTCATGACCATTCTCTGCATATAGTAATCTATATCATCATCATCATCATCGCCACCACCACAATCATCATCAATTACCAGTATTTCTGTTCTACATTTCAAGACAAAAGTCCTGCCAACCCAGATCTTGTACAAAGCTGAAACACAACACACATTTAAAACCATTTCTCTTAAGATTACAGAACTAAAGCAATACGCTAGATCTGCCCAGCAAATTTAGCAAGCAAGTTAGAATTACTGAAAATGGAGAGAGCATCATTGTGAACAATAGAAATTCAGCATGATGCCTAGAGCTAATAACAGAGTGAAGCAAATAAGTTTTGAAGAGTGTGGGAAGGTGACATATTAATTCAGGTCCATTTAGCCCAGTATTATCTACTCTGACTGGCTGCTTAGTTTCGAAAATGAGGTAAGATTGGGTTCAGGGTGAAATGATGGTATTTAAAATTCATTTAAAAGCTGCTAAATATTATATCTTGGGCAAGTCACACTTTCTCAGTCTTAGAGGATGGCAATGGCAAAGCCCTTTGAACAAACTTGCCAAGAAAACCCTATGACAGGGTCTCTGTAAGTCAGAAACAACTTGAAGGCACACAACAATAAAATATTAGACAGGCATACCTCACTTAACAAAGGAGATTATCACACAGTTTAAAAAACCCACTTACGGCTGCCAAATTCAATTCAAATTTGGGATACATCTGGATACTATCACACACATTTTTGCCACCAATGCCACTGGGCAGATGCATCCCAAGTAACATTTGGCTAGAATCTGAATTCAGCCAGCCTCTTTTCAAAGCCAGGAGCTTCCTGGCTTTGCAAATCTGCCAGCTGAACTTGGATTCTAGCTGGATGTTACCTGGGATGCACTCGCCCAGCTGTATCAGCAGCAAAAACATGTGTGCTAGTATCTGGATGTATTCCAAATTCAAACTGAATTCAGCAGCAGTAAGTCGGCTTTTTAAAATCTCAAAAGACAAATAAGCTCCCCACCCCTTTTTTTGCAAAGTCCTTTTACAGGCACCCATTCACCCTTCTCCCCCCTCTGTGTTTAACTGGAGTATTTTTTAGCAGTATTAGCATTTGGAGAATGGTGAAGGAAGGCTGGAAAATAATAGACTTTCAGTCCCAGGTTGCAGCAATGGGATTCTGCTCTGGCTGGTCCTAATGTAGCCATGTGTGCCAAGGTAAACAGCAGCTGCCTGAAAAAATCCCTTACTAGGCATGTGTGATCAGAAAAATAGAGAGAATAGAGGGGATCAGATTACCTGCTTCATCAGATACCTTTCCCATCTCAAACATACAAAGGTCAAAATGTATGACCACTAAAACTGAAATCATAAGAGAAGTGAAGGCTGGTGAAAGAAAGAAAAAATCATCCCTGGATGCATTTTGGAAGAAACTTTCAAGCAGTTTCTTGAAAGTTCAGAATGTTTTGGTTCACTTACACAATGCTCAACTGACTTGGATGTTTCACTTTACATGTGCGTATTGGTAGTTTTGAATAAAATGTTTGCCGAAATGGATTGAACTGCTCTTCTCCATGTAGGAAATCTACTCCTTTCTTTGCATATTATTTTTGCCGCTGGTGCTTTTTTTATGTTAAAGAAGTTATGCGTAGAAACACATCTACTTCCTTAACTGAGGTATGCATATACTTCATATTTGGCAGAGAGTTCCAAAGATATTAGGACACTTAGGGCCAAACTACATATTTGTTTAATACTTGGGATGCGACTTGTCCAAAACCCCAGCCATTTTTTAAAATGCTTGAATGCAGTTTTGAACCCTTATCTTGAGAGCCGTAGTCCAACACTCAAACTGATACACCATGCTGGCTCTCAATCCATACAACCCATACTAAAATATATTGCAAAATTACCTTTCATTTGAAGTGGGATTTTATGAGCCCCCAAAGTTCATTTCTGAATCTGGCTCAGGGAAGTCTAACTGGCAAACGTTTTTGCAAGTGTGAGATTTTGATATCTAGAATGATTTCCCTAGAATTTACTCCACAATATTGGTAGATGCAAGAACAGGATGGCCCTTATTCTTGTCCTATGGCCCGAGGAAAATCACTCCCAGCTTAGCTATGATGACGATCTGTCTGAAAATGTAAAGGCTTGCCCCTTTCAAAATAAAAATAGGTCGAAAAGTTGCACCTGGAAGTATATATCACATAACTACATCTCTGCAGCTACATTCCCCAATGCTACGTCTCTCAAACCCATCATATTGTTAGAGAGAGGAGGTTCAGTGGAGATACATCCAACTATTTTCCTGTAGCTGGACACAGTGTGACTGGCACCTGCAGTTTAAGGTATTGGCAATCATATTTAGGATTTAGGATACTGGCAATCTTTTTCTTTAAAATAAAGTTTTGCCCTCTGTTCCCTTTCATCTGCACCTCCTGATGATATACAGTCCTTTCTGGAATATTCTAAATTTTGTTTTAAAGTTTTGCATGACTCAAAAAGTTAAGAATCAAGGTACTTTGCTAGAATAACTTTTTAGATTACAGAAGGATTACCTCTGGCTGAATTCCTCTTGATGATATGCAATAATGGAGGGAGAAGATAAAAGGTGCCACCCAAGAAGTGAACATCTTCCTCCTTCAACTTGAAACACATTTTAAAAGGAGACTTACAACTTTATCCATACATCCTAATGTTTCCTTTCTTTACTCCAAATGCCTTTCATGAGATTTGTCTTGGTGTTTGATCCATTACCCTTTCTTGGTTATCTTTGTCTAATATTTCTGCATTGTAATTTTTCCCCTTACAAAATTAGTACCTCCAGCTTTCTCTTATGTTTGATTATTTCACTATTTGAGCTTTCTCAAACATTTCCCCTTCCTTTCAAGATACATTTCCCTTCTTTTAAAGCTTGGCTTGTTTCAGCTAATGACCTATGAGGATGTCCTCTCTCTGTGTTTGACCTCTGTCCATCCATGTGGTCAGCAGCAGTTTGGAATGTACACTCAGACTGCATCCGCACTGCAGAAATAAAGCACTTTGACACTGCTTTAAGTGCCATGGCTCAATGCTGTGGAATTCTGGCAATTATAGTTTTGTGAGATGGAGAGCTCTGGTGCCACAACAAACTATAAATCCCAAGAGTCCATAGGATGGCGCCATAGCAATTAAAGTACAGCCAAATTGGATTATTTCTCCTGTGCAGGTGCAGCCTCAGAGTGAGCGATTCCTGTTACCACCTTCCAGGGAATCCTGGGTGCAGATAGGGCTGTTATCATTGGAAGTGGAGTTCAAAACTATGGCTGCAACTACAAATCCTAGGATTCCATAGGATGGAGTCATGACAATTAAAGCAGTGTCTAACAGCTTTCATTCTGCAGTGTGGCAGCAGTCTGCACGTCTGCAGGCGGCAATAGTTTCTATAGACACAGAGGCAATGAACACAACATTGGTGGAAGATTCAACAACTTTATTAATTTAGCAGGCTTTGATACCTGGATACTATGAAAGCAGTTCTTGTATTCTACCTATGACAGCCAGCATGGTGTTGTGGTTTGAGCTTTAGACTATGACTCTGAAGGCCAGGGTTTGAATCCCTACTCAGCCATAAAAACCCACTGGGTGACAGTGGGCAAGTCACACTTTCTCAGCCTCAGAGGAAGGCAAAGGCAAACCCCCTCTGAACAAATCTTGCTGAGAAAACCCCATGATAGGTTTACTTTAGAGTCACCATAAGTCAGAAACAACTTGAAGGCACATAAATGCAAAAGATATACAACTGAGCACAAAAGTTAGAATCACACAAGGCATTGTATTCTCTATTACTATGTATGGCTGTGAGAGCTGGACAGTTAAGAAAATCCATTCATTTGAGATGTGGTGCTGGAGAAGAGTGCTGAGGAGTCCATGGACAGCCAAAAGGACAAACAAATGAGAAGATCAAGCTGGAACCTCTCCTGGAAGCCAAGATAAT
This sequence comes from Sceloporus undulatus, assembly GCF_019175285.1. Lineage (NCBI taxonomy): Eukaryota > Metazoa > Chordata > Lepidosauria > Squamata > Phrynosomatidae > Sceloporus > Sceloporus undulatus. The sequence continues at coordinate 13,861,609 of NC_056529.1, read as the reverse complement.
AAAACTGAGGCTGTCATACTTCATGCACATCATGAGAAGGAAGGACTCATTGGAAAAGACAATAATGCTGGGAAAGAAGGAGGGAAGTAGGAAGAGAAAAAAGCCACATGCCAGATGGATGGACTCTATTAAGGAGGTCATGGGTTTTTGGGGGTTGCAGGAATTAAGCAGAGCAGTGGAGAACAGAGGGTCTTGCAGATGTCTCATCCATAGGGTCGCCGTGGGTCAAGATCGATTTGAGGGCAGTTAACAACAATAAAAAAAGCCACTCGGGCCCTGAGGTATGCACAGTTGATAAAACACGTTAAAAACATTACACAGATAATTAAAACCCAGTTAAAAACAGTCCAAACTCCTCTTTGAAAAACCAGACAAACAGTTTGTAAACTACGAACACATCCAGGGGTAGCCTTGTTGGCCATATAGCAAAGTACAGTAACATCAAAAAGCCACAAAACATCGATACCTTTATGGGGCCAAGCAGAAGGCACAAAATAGATGTTGCAAGCTTTTGATGCTCTGCTGGTTTCTTCATCAGGCAGTGGTATGAAAATCAAAAAGGAGAAAGAAAAATATGTGGGGATGAAAGGGTGCTACTGCTGACCTCCAGCATGTGCTGACTGAGGCTGTGATGCTTCTGTCTCCAATAATAGGGTTAAACCTGCCTTTCAGTTTCTGTAGTTGCAGAAATTTTCTGCTTCTTCTGATTTTACCCATCAGTTTTGTACTGAAGGGTCAAATTGGGACAAATCCTTGTCTCAAAGTGCTATATATTCTGGACATCAGAACTCAACCTTTTTTTTTCTTTAAAAATTGTTGATAAAAGACACTAAGCCTCCCCCTTGAATTTTTATTTGCAAATTGATCCATCTCCAGAAAAGTCACTGCTGATATTATTTGCAATTAAATTCTAAATGGTTTATGAAATCTGTCTCGTATTTTTTTTAAAAAAGAAGGTAAATTGCTGGATGTCATGGAAACTTCACGAAAATTTAATCTGATCTTTATTAAACCAGCTCTGTTTTTCAAGGAGGTACCTATAGATATGAAGGTGGGAGGAAAGAGCAAAAAAGGAATCTTTTAAAAAATAGTTTAAAAGGTAACTGTGAGGTTGGTTTTGCAAAAGGCTATGTTTTACTGCATTTTTTAGTCTCAGGAGTTCTCATGTCTTTTTAGATTTTAAGCTTGTATGTACTGCACTGTTTAAATTTACAGCACTATATAAATAAAGCTTAATAATAATGATGATGATGATGATGATGATGATAATAAGGCCTTGTTAACATGACTTTAAAAAAACTTACCTGTTGCTCTAGATCTTCTGGGAAGATCCAGAGACCTCCATGGTGGCTGTCTGCATGGGTGTCCCTTTGGTTCATCCAGCAAGGCTGCTGTCACTATGGGTTGCTCATTTGGAGATCAGAATGAGGTGACCAACATATGACCATTGCTGGGCATCTGGCCTCAGTAGCGACCAACTCACGATGGCACAGATGTGCCTGGTGGGCCCAGTGGGACCACTGTGCATCATTAAGAGTCTTTTTTTGTTAGTGGCAATTGCCTAACATAAGGGGGGAAATTGTTCGTGAAACTGTCAAGAAGAGAATTTATTTTCTGCTTTCGGTACTAGTGGGCTGCTGACATGGGTAGGCAGATGCCCAGCATTGTATTGTTGATGTGAAGGACCACAGAGATCATCCCTGATGTTCTCTGCTAGGAGAAATCTGCAGTTAAAAACATAGCGTGAACCTCCCCCCCCTTTTTTTTTTGATGGGGGAGAGTGGGAGGAGAGATGAAGGAATCATACAGGGCTGTTGCCCAGCAGGGAAGAGATGTTCTTGTAAAATGCAGAATTTGCCCTTTTTGCTTATCTGCATTACAGTCCAAAACTCTTAACAGTCCAAAATTGCAAAAATCAGGGCAATAGGTTTTTCTTTTTCTTTTAAAGAGCTTTGCTAGCTTTCTTTGTGAATTGGATAAAGACCAGGTTCTGCAAAAGTACTGCACGTACAGCTGGCAGTGGCTTCCATTTAAGGAGATCCCAGCATGGTGTGTAAATGGGATTTGAGCTCTTTTGATAATTGTTCTCACACCGGCCCTGCTGAGTTACCCTGAAAATCCAGCCCCATGTTCTAAACAATAATTTTAGGTAGCAGCCCATCTTTGAACCCAGCTGAGGTGATGATGGTCTAACAGAGCTTCAGATGCCAATAATGTCCATGTGAGAAGGATAAAGCAGGTAGATTACTTACTACTGGTCTCCCCTCTCTTTCTCTTGTTGCAATCTCATACACCTCAACTGCCATTCTTTACTAAAAATATTTCCACTTTTCTGCTTGGAAGAAACCACTGTTCTTATATCTGCTATTATTGATGTGCATTTTTAAAAGAAATGATGACATGCACATGCATGTATCAAACTCATCATGGTTCATTTAGCTCACAGGTCTTATAAAATTTAATTCTCATTTGAAACTTCTACTTGCCACTTGGACTGAAAGAACCCATTTTTTGAGTGGGCTTCATCCTGGCTTCCTAGGAGATTTCAGGCTTGATCTGTTCTAGAACTGATTTTCTTGTCATTTTGGCCAGCCATGGTATCCTCAGTTCTCCAGCACCACATCTTGATCCCCCCCCCCCGAGCGGCTTTTTTCACTTTGCGGCTCTCACCTCCATACATAGTTATGGGGAATACAATAGCATTTAGCAATAGCATTTATATTTCTATACCACTTATCAGTGAACTCAGCACTCTTGAAGCAGTTTAAAATCTGTAAGCTAATTGCCCCCAGCAGGCTGGATACTCATTTTACTGACCTACGATAGGATGGAAGGCTGAGTCTACCACGGGGCCCTAGGATCGAACTCACAATCTTGTGGCTGCAGGACCAGCATTTAACCATTGTGCCACCAGGGGTCCCTCAACAAGCTGGGTACTCAATCCCAATGGCTTAGATGATCCTCATTATTGACCCCATACAGACAGGCCAAAATAAAGCTGCTTCGAGTCACTTGGGAGGTATGCTGTTTAAATGATGCATACATCCTAAGAGTCCAGAAGCTGCATCAAAGCTACGCTTCAGTCTTTAGGACTGGATCATGGCTTTGCCACGGCTTCCATACTCTTAGGACGCATGCATCATTTAAATAGCATACCTCCAAAGTGGCCCAAAGCCGCTTTATTTTGGCCTGCCTGTATGGGGCCTTAGTGTTCAAAGTTATATCTACCTTATTTGCTGTAATTTCAACATATTTCTACAGAACTCAAAAACATCACAGGCCATTGTCCATTCTTGTTTATACTGATGGAGTTGATCACCATCATCTGGAGTGCCACAGATTCCCTGTCCCAGTGCAAAAACTGGGAGGATCACCACTCAACATAGCACAGAGCTTTTCAAGTTTTGATGTGGTGCACCAGCAATTTCCCCCACCCTACCCACAATTTGTCAGCACCAGTACTGTATCCATGTGATATATATTCTGGCATTCACAGCTTCAGGCAACTTGAAGGTACACACTCATTCACAACTTGCTGCAGACTGGCACTAGTTTGTTGAGTAGCACTTTGTCTGCCAAAGAAGTTGAACCAGTCTTTATCTCATCTTGCGAATAGTCTTGTCTGAGACCCTGGAAGGGCCTCTACCAGTCAGTATAGAAACTATGGAGCCAAATATTCTGACTGGGATCACTTATGTGCTATTTATGATGGCAAAGGATGCAAGAAGTAACAGAGCCCACCAGTACTGATTAGATTTAATAAGATCAGCGGGGAAGACATTAATCCCAAATGCCTTCGTTCCTGACTTTAGCTGATTAATTAAAGAAAGTTCTGCCTTCCTTTATAGTGTTAAGATTCCATTTAGGTAGACATTGAAATGTAGCATCATCAGGATACAACCTGGATTTGTCAGTAAGATGAATCTGAAGTAGCTATTCCTGAGTTGAGGTGGAAAGCAACACTACAGAGCATCACATTATGAACGCAGGTCAAAGAAAGCCAATCTCTGGAAAACTCTTGAGTAGTGTAGAATGGTATAAGTAAGCTTCCTCTTTTTTGGGATGAGAATTGGAGGTCTGTATACCTAAGACTGGAGCTACCTTTTTAGTTCTGAAATGCTGATGGGCCATGCTCTCACCAGGCTTTTCACTGGCTGTGATGGAGAACATGATAGTGTTCCCTCTACTCCATTTACAGAAGCCAACTGGGTTGACAAGTGAAATTTATTTCACTATCGGTGACAAGCTGAGCCAGTGTAGTGTAGCAATTTGAATACCGGAGACAAGGTTTGAATGCCTACTCAGCTACTGGGTGACTTTCGGAAAGTTACACTCTCTCAGCTTGATAGGGAGGCAATGGCAAAACAGACAAACAAAAACCCCTCTGAACAAATCTCACCAAGAAAACCCCATGATAGGTTCACGCTAAGTTGGGAATGGCCTGAAGGCACACAATAACAACAGCAACAACAACAATTGGTGTTGGGACCATGTTGCTCCCCTACACCTCTGGAAGGAGGCTTGTTTAGAAGATCCATAATGCTGTCCCCAATAGCAGAATGTGGAAAAAGGTACTGCTTTGGACTACAACTCTCAGACTGGTCAAGCTGTAAAGGGGATTCTGAAAGGTGGAATCTGAAAGAATTATGTTTTCCCCAACGTACAGAAGTGTCCAAGGCTTCAAAAGGAAGAGCTAGGAAGTTGCTGCTCCTGCCTACCCCCTACAACTATTGCCTGAGGCAATAATCTCATGCTAACAGTAAGGCTGTCCCTGGATATTTGTCTCTTAAATTGGAGCTCCATTGCTTTATGCTATGGAGGAAAGTCATGTTCTTATCTACCCTCTAAATCAGGGAGAATGTAGTGTCCCTTCCTGATCAACAGCTTAAATATCTTCCATTATAGTGAGCTGGTGCTTTGGACTTTTTACTCTAGTATTTTCCTCCTCTCTTTAGGTAACTCCTGCTGCTAGGTCTGGAAAGCCCTGTACTGTAAAAGGCTAGAACCTTGGCAAAATAAAGACAAAAAGAATCCTGCAAGAAGAAGTTCAAAAGGAACAGAGTCTAAGAATGAAGTTTTCAAGCTATGTTCCAAGGCAAGGACGTTTTCATCTTTAAACCTTTGAATTGTGAATTCATGCCAGTAAAAGTTACTACTAGGTTAAAGTTTAAATGGCATAGAAAAAGGAGAGAGAAAGATTAAACATATTCTGTCTGGACAGTGGAACAAAGACTTTGAATCCTTATCTATACACCTGTCTATACTCTGTCTAAGTTCTAGGAGTCCCACAGAGGTTGTGTGATGAAGTACCCTTATTGTTCGTATTAAGGACAGAAGTAATTGAAAGGAAAAGTAAGAGAAGGAGAGAAAAAAACCCTCAAATCAGATATGACTGCCTGTATGCTTAAAAAATAATTTAAAGGGAAAGTGACTGTCAAGCAGTTCATATTATGGAAATCTGATCATTGAAGATGGAATACCGAGAGAGAGAGAGAGAGAGAGAGAGAGAGAGGACCCATTATTCTTTGAAAGAGGGCCTTTTTACGTTCTCTCTAAATTAACTGAAATGTTGCATTAAAATTTGGTAATTTTTAAATTATATTCTTAATGTCCATTTCTGTTTTGGAACCCAAGCTAATAATTCTGATGGAGCTGATACCCCCTGCACACCATTCCCTCCAAAGAAAAAGAAATACAAAACAAAACATTCAAGGAGGATATTCCATTTTGATTCAAATGCATTGCTTCTATATGGAGTTTCACTAGAGCTTGATAGGCTGGCATCCTGTTCAGTAACGTCATAAGAATGAACTATTACACCATAATTAATTAAATGCATTATCAGGATTGTTATACCATTGTAAGATATGTGGATGACACTATACTGTTAGCAGAAAGTAACACTGGGAAAATTATGAAGGAAGATCACAGAAGAAACTGCAATGGCAGGCTTACTGTTGGACATAAAGAAAACAAAACTAATTACCACGGAGGCCCTAAATATATTCAACCTAGGCAATGAGGAAGTCAAAATAGTAAAAGGGTTTCCATACCTTAGATCAAACATCGATCAGGAAGGAGACTGCAATCAAGAAATCAGAAGACCAGGAATGTAAAGGGCAGCCATGAAAGAACTAGAAAGGACCCTAAAGGGTAAAAATATACACCTGAGCACTTAAGTCAGAATCATCTAAAACACTGTATTCCCAACCACCATGTACAAACAAATGGGTCCTTGACCAGATCAAGCCTGAACTCTCCCTGGAAGCCAAGATGATCAAACTGAGGCTGTTGTACTTTGGCTACATCATGAGAAGACACGACTCATTAGAAAAGACAATAATACTAGGAAAGATGGAGGGAAATATAGAGAGAAAAAGACTGCATGCTAGCTGGATAGGCTCAGTTAGGGCGGTATGAATTTACAAGACCTAAGCAGAACAGTGGAAGACAGGGAGATTTGGAGATGTCTCCTCCACAGGATCATCATGAGTTGGGGACAACTCAAAGGTAGTTAACTACAGCAACAAACCATTGCAATGGAGAACCAGAATAGGGTAGTGGTTTGAGCTCTGGAGATCAGGGTTCCATTCCCTGCTGGGCAATGGAAGCCCACTGGCTGATCTTGGGTGAGTCATGCACTCTCATCCCCTAAAAGCCCCACGATAGATTCACCTTAGGTATCTGACCAGCCAGCCAGGCAGAAGAACTGAGCCAGCCAAACAGCAGCCTTTTCTCTTCCCCAGTCCCACCAGGGACCAAAGAAGGCAGCAGAGGTGAGGCAGCAGTGAGAGGGGCATGGCCCCTCTGGAGGCAGGCCTAGGCAGCGAGGGTCTGGAGTGCAGTGTAGCAGCAGCAGTAACACCACCGCACCCCAGCTGATAGGGAGAGTGAGTTGGGACATAAACGTACAGATAGTTGACCTGAAAATGGGAAGGAGGAAGACCTGGACTTATTTGGTAGTTCATCCTCCTTAAGAACACTGGGATCAGAAAATAATAAGATCAATGGGAAATGAGGGGAATGAGTTGGCCGGGACTAAACTGGGAGCAAGAATTGAGGAATTGGGGCAAAGGAAGATATGGCGACAACAGAGTGAGGTTTTGTTACAAAGGAAGGCGGGATCAATGTCTGAAAGCGATCCCGCCTTCAGCTCACTTTGTTACCCAGAATATATTGGGGAGCCTACCAACCGTGCCACAGACCCTTACCTTGCTCCTTTGGTCGGTAAAGAATAAGACTCACATCATCCACAACCTCCTCGTGGAGGAAGCTGACCTGGCCTGTTTTACAGAGACCTGGTTGGGGGATGATAGTGCCATCACTTGGAATCAAGCCCTCCCAGCTAGGTACTCTGTTAGTGAGCAGGTAAGGGAAAGTGGTGAGGGGCCAAAGTGGCTCAGGTCTACAGAGATAATCTCACCTTGACCAGGATACCTATCTGGAAAACTGACCACTTTGAGACATGTGGGTGAGTCCTGGTGATGTCATTAAGCTTTATCATTGCATAGCAATCATAGTTGCTCACAACATGTCATGCAAATGCAAAAAGACATGTGGAGACAAGATCAAGGTATGGGAAACATTTCCTTCCTTATATAGATAAGAAATATTTATTTTAACAATAAAAGAAAATAGTGTACCAATTGTATCAAATTAAGACTGACTGACATTAAAATTTGCAGATTGCTTGCAAGCTACTTGGCCAACTAGAAGAGCACAGAGTGTTTTTTTTTAACCAAGCACAGAAAATAAATAAAGAAAAAGGAAGTAAAGGTGGCAGGCAGACACACAAATAGACATGTGGCTGTTAGAAAGCCGGCTGATAATTTTTTTTAACTCAGAGATGATCCCTTGAAAATCAGAGAATTTGAATCACTGAGTTCCACCTAGAAGTGATCCATGAAAACAGGAATTCAGGCCAGGGCCTCAAGATACAGCAACCCAACTTTGCAACAATCTCCTTTATAATGATCAGGGAATCCATACAGAGAAGGAGGGGAAGGGGGGGAGAACCTTGATTGATCCCTGTGGAAATTCTTCACAAATGGATGCTGTGCACTTGTCTTCCTGCATAGATCATTCTTAGTTACATTTCTGTTCTGTATTCCTCCAGTAGACTCAAAGTAGCATACATAGCCCATTTTAGCTTCACAGCATCCCAAGAATTGTTGTGTGGATGATCATGTGTTGATGAACTTCCACTGGTGTTTAATATGGCATGTCTGAGTCAAATCCTGCAGTGGCATAACTCCACTTAAAAGTTTTCACTTGATGTGTCAAAAGACACTATAATCCCATCCTCACAGGGGGGAAAACAAGAAGGAAGAAACAAATACCGTGTGGCATATAGAACCAGTATCTCAAAAATGAAATTGTTTGGTTGCTGGAGCATGCAGAGTGTGGGGTGGGGAGGAGATGAACAGATGATTTCACTTAAATTCAAGTGCCTTACAAATTTGACACAGTACCATTAATTTTGCAGAATATGTGTCTTACTGGGTATTGTACATAATGTCACTTGCTGTATGTCTTCATTTGTTTTTACTATGATGATTTGTTGCCTCACTGACACCAATAGGAAGGACCAAAAAGTGCATTCTCACCAGACCTCTGACTCTTGTCTTGAATTAAGTACAGATGATCTATCTCATACTGTGAAGCCTGAGATATACTTTTACACCACTGAAAATCATTCTACTTTGTTTAACTATAAAGAACCTAGAAAAATATAAGTGACATCGGACCTCTACGTTATTCCATCTCACTTGCTCCTTTCTCCTCTCCTATCTCTCTTTTTCTCTCTACTATTGCTTTGCTTAGATTGGAGTGAACATACCATTGGAGTCAGTTTTCTAAGGTCCTTTCACACTGCACAATTATAGCAATATACAGTAATTCTACTTTAACTGTCCTGGTTCCATCATATGGAATTTTGACAACCTATGTTAGGACCACCTTTTTGCTTACCCTGGAATAGATTCATAATGAGTTGACCTATCCCGTTAAACACTTAATATTCTTATATTCATTTTAGAATCCCAGAGCTGTAGGAATTAATTCTTCAGTAGGTTTCATTTTTAAGAAAGCAAAAAATAACTTCAGCAATTGTCTTCCCACTGCAAGAAAGCCTTTGAAAATTATGCAGTGTTCAAAATCTATTCGCAATTCAGGATGTATTTGGGGCTAAATTCATGTATGTTTGTTTTGCACAGAAAATAGCTTTTTGGTAAAGAAAATGATATTTCTGCAGTCCAGGATTTTTCTCAAAAACCTGTTTACTGACTTTGGGGAAAATATTTGTGAATATTCTTATCATTCCTACTAAACATATGCTTCTGTAAATCCCATTGATTCAACAAACCTATTCTTGTTTGAATGAACAGTCTGGTTTATCCCATACTGTCTGTATGATATATGAAGTTTTTCTATCACACTATGAATTGGTATTTGTTTTTTTAAAACAGAGTATTCTTGAGGTGACTGTTCACTTGTGCACAGAGTAAATAAGATCTGATTTGCATTTACACAATCTACAAAATTCGTTATTTGAAAGTTATTAGAGCAACTTTTTTGGTGGTGGTGGTGGGGGGAGCAGAAAACAAGCTGTTTTCTGATATGGCCAGTCTTCTTTTTGCACTCAGCTGAGCAATGTCCCTCAATGTTCCTATTGAAAATCTTACTTGGTTTACCCTCCCCCCCTTCCATTTTAAAAAACATCTTTAAGTACCTTAAGAGTCATCCATAAAGGAAGCTGCCAGTGGGAGAGCTGAGGTCTCATGGCCAGTTGGTGAAGAGGGCAGAATGAAAAGGGAAAAAATATCTGGAAGAAAAAAATTGAACAGAAATCCTTTCAGGATTTTGACTTTGTTCCCTTTGGCTAGAATATATCTTTTGAAAATTGGTGTGGTGGAAGTGGGTAAATGAAAGAGAATTACACAGGGCTAAGCAGAGACAGTTCTTTTGGGAGTTCAATGCATTCATACAGAGAGAGGGAGAGGGAGAGAGGGAGAGGAGGAGGAGGAGAAGGAGGAGGAGGAGGAGGAGGAGGAGAAGAAGAAGAACTTGTATTTGATAGAACATGCTCCAGAAAGTCTCTAATTTATTTTTGAACAAAGAGAAAAAATAAAATTTAAAAATTTAAATTATTAGTGATTTTGTTTCTTTCCATTTTGGTCAAATGGCATGGATCACACAGTTTGGTGATGATAATAACATTGCAGTAACTAAAGTTGCCATGAAAAACACACGTTACCATCATCATCATCATCATCATCATGACAACATTCAGGATGGAGAAATGTTCAAGGGATCAGTATGATTCTGATCTGTGTCACAGTTCTGCCCCTTCTCTGCTTTTCTAAGTAATGCATTTCCCTCCTCCACCTAAATGCAACTTCATGGCCTTCTTTCTCAGCATCCACATTTAAAACATATTGTTGTAAGGATTTAGGCTCTGTTTCCTATCCTATTTGATGACACAGATCAAAGAGAGAACCTACAAAAATACAATTCCTTGTCCCCCATTTTAAAAGAAAGGTTAAGTGCACACACTAATATTTTTTTCTTGCAGCACAATCCTTTAAATCCTTCTTATTGCAATGGGGCTTACAACCTTAATAATGGTTACAAGATGGGTTGTACCTTTGGCCTACATGAACCTTCTTTATTCCTGCTCCTTATGGAAACTATGGAGTGTGTGTGTGTGTGTGTGAAGAAAATGGTCCTCATGATTAGGGTTGACAGAGTAAAAACTGAAGAGGGTCCCTGCACCTTTAATGGTTGTATAGAATAGGAAATTTCAGCAGATGTTTCTTGTCACACAACCAGATTACAACCAAAGCTTTCGGAAATTCTCCCTTTAATGGGATGGGAGCCCTTTCTAGTTTCCATTTTAGCAATGCTACCCATGACTCTTAGATGGCACCTGGAGACATTTTAGAACAGAAATATGATTGTGTCTGTGTCCCTTCATCCCTTTGGAAGATTAGTGTGCCTCACTAGCTTCTGACAGTTGCCCACTCCTGCTTTAAACCATGATTATAAGAAGAGATCACACCCACGGTTGTTTTTCCCACTGGTGGGAGCATTCTTAAGCAGAGCTTTGCTGAGAATGCTCACACTGGTCAGGAGGCCATTTTTGTCAGTCCCCCTTCCACTGAAGCCCACAGCACTTTCTCTCCTTCTGCGATTTGCCCACAGTGTTTGGTGCTGATTCTGGATCTGATAATCTTCTCTTTCTCTCTCTTACACAATGTGTCAAGAGAGAGTGGCGGTGGACAGATCTCATCGTCATTGGAAGATGTATTTTTTTAATGCTATGGGAGGAGGGTAAGGGACCCTGTGTTTCTGGATTAGGGCAAATAATTCAGGTTTTGTGCTTGTTGAAACAGGCCATTTTTACCTTTCAAATGCAGCATGCGTTTAAAATATTGAAGAACAAATCTATGGCCCCAGGTAAGCCATTAAGTAAAATAAACAAGGCAGGAAAGAGGTGGAGAATGAAGGTGTTGCTAGAATAAGGAAGTGCTTCTGCACAGTAAAGTCATATTTTAATCATTTGGAAGAGCAGCCACTGACTGCATGTGGCAGATGACTTATTTAATACTGGTTGGCTCCCTTGCTGTACTGACACTGCCATAAAAAACGTGTATTTATATGTTTTTGCCTAAGACTCTGTAGGCAGTGCATATAATAGGCTCACTGGATCCATGGTAGTGAAGGAAGTGGATGTTATATTTTCAAACTCTTGAGTCCCTGTTTGTCTTGTGTTTGCTGATGTGGCATTTAAACCAGTGACTTGTATGATGAGAAGTTGTGGCAGAGGCACAAAAGTGGCAGGACTTCCCCATGGCACAATTAATGTTTTGATGCATAAATCATCTGTGTAGATGGGGAAAGCAGAAGGTTGCCTTTATGAAACTGAGAAAAGATATTAAATGCAACAGTGACACTGACTATAGTTACACATTAAGGGTTACACATATCCCCCAGCAGCCTGTTCCAGTCATGGCCAAAAATATGCTTGTTGTGTTTAGGGGTCTAAGTTCTCAGACGTAAGACTGCAGGCTACCTGGATACTTAAAAGATGCAGGCTTTGCTTTGTAGTTCCTTCCCTGTTCAAGGCTCCTGACCAACAATTGTAGCATTCCCAGACACACAACAGAAAACCTGGGGTGGACACCTCACACACAGTTCAGGACATTCTAAACCTGGTCTGGATCAAAGAAGGGATCTGCTGTACCACTGAATTACTGTCTGTCCTAAATCTGACATCAAAGCTTGCAAAAGTTGTTGTTTTTTTTTCAGATTACAACCTCCAGAAACCCCAACCAGGATGATGGAATGCTTTCATAAACATCAAGTAGGACCTATGCTTCAAGTGGAATTCTGAAAGCTATAAACTGAACAAGTAATATTTTGAAGCTCTGTAAGACATTTCCAGTTTAAAGAATGAGACAGCATTAGTGAGAATTATAGAATGACAGAATTATAGAATGATAGAACTGGAAGTAACCACAAAGTCCATCTAATCCATCTCCCTGCCATGAAGAATATGCAGCTGAAGCATTCTTGAGAGATGGCCACCCTTAAAGCTTAATGATTGTCAAAGAAGGAGAACCCATCACTCTTCAAGATGGTGCATTCTATTCTTGAGCACCTCTTATAACTTTAGATTTCTAATATCTAGGTACAATCTCTTTTACTTCCATTTGAATCAACTGGTTTGTGTAAAAGTCTCAGGAGGATCAGGAAAAAACCTTTGTTCCTTCTGCACAACATCCCTTCAGATATGTAAAGATAGCTATTCTGTCACCTCTCAGTTGTCTCTCATCCAGGCTAAATATACACAGCTACCTAAGACCACTCCTTATAGGGCTTGTTTTCCAGACCTTTTACCATCTTTGTAAAATTAATGGATGAATCGGTTTTCTAGTCATCTGTATCAGTTCTGCATTTATTCAACCATGTGAGTTTAGGAGTTAATTGGGGATCAGAACTCTGGATTTACAGTAAATGTAATTGCATAAACTCTAACTGACCTGATCTGCAGGGATAGTCCCAATATTGCCTCTTATCTTAGATTCTCTCTCCTCCTTTTCTATTCTTCTTTTGTCCACATCATACTTTAACTTCTGCAAGATGAATTTGCACTAAATAAGGCAGAACCATGGTTTTCCAGTAGGGTTCAGGCAAAAGCAAACTGTTACATCCTCCCCTAGCTTGTGTGTCTGTTCTTAGTAATGCCTTTTGTCATCTTGTTGCTTGTCCCAAATTTCAACCATGAAATTTTAGAGAGTATACAACTGCTGACCCCTGCTAGAATAGACGCACCAAATCAATTGTTGAATGGTTAGTTTACAGTTATACAAATGTGATCAGTTCAATGGATCAACTCTTTTTGTCTCTAGAAGTTGAATTTAGAACCACGTTTCCCCAGGTCTAGTGTGGCAAACATACTAATATACTAGTGTATCTCTAGGTACATTAAAGTGACTCCCAATGACCTAGGCCTTTACAAATTGTGGTCTGTGAGCCATGCTTAAAGGCCTACTGTATACTTAATAAATACCTAGTACTGGTATTTTTATTTTTATATTTTTACAATCCTGGGGGCAGGCAGCAAGTACCTGAGATTTAATGAGCCCCAAGTGGGCTGCCATCAGTGGCTAGTGGACTGCATTAGGTTTTACGGGTCGCAAGCTGAGGAGGCCTGACTATAAACTGAGATACTTAGAAATTCAAATATTGCATCAAATACGTGCACAGTAGATTGACGCTCCAATTGGCACTAGTTCTTTTGCTTTAGGATAGAAATGATAAACTCGAACATAATTTGAGATTCAATGCCCTGCCATTTCCCCCCCTCAGAGATTCATCTAATAGTCCCCCAGTCTTTCAAAGGGCCCTTGAATTAGGATTCAGTGTAAGGTATGTTTCCTTTCTAAAAGATCTGACTCCATATGCCAACCAGGTAAATCAATGTTTCTTTGTTTTTCTTAACTGTTTAACATAGCAAATTAATATCCCAAATGTACAAGAAAGGTTTGGGATGGTTTTTTTGGGGATGTGTAACCCACTGGGTGACCTTGGGTAAGTCACACTCGGCCTTAGAGGATGGTAGTGGCAAACCTCCTCTAAACAAAGCTTGCCAAGAAAACACCATGATAGGTTCACCTTACGGTCACCATAAGTCATAAATGACTTGAAGGCACATAACAACAGTGTTATCAGAATGACACATCAAATCACACACTGTGTGTGTGTGTGTGTGTGTGTGTGTGTGTGTGTGTGTGTGTGTCTTCAAGTCACCTGTCAACCTATGGCAACTCTATGAATTGTGTTGTTGTTGTTGTTTTTAAAAGGCAAGGAATACCCAGAGGGATTTTTGCCAGTTCCTTCTTCTGATAAATGCCTGATATTCATTGACAGTCTCCCATTCAAGTTCTAACTAGGGCTGATCCTGTTTTCCTTTCAAGACCAGACAGGATCTGCTGCTTTTAGGGTATTTAGACCCATTTATCACAGTACATGTATTATTTCAGTCTGGCTGCACTATGATGTTGCTTGGCCACCCATGTCCTGGTTTTCACCTATGAAATCCTGGAAGCCAGCATGGTGTAGTGGTTTCAGTGTTGGACTATCACTCTGCAGATCAGGGTTCAATTCCCAGCTCGACCATAAAACCCACTGGGTGACCTTGGGTGAATCACATGCTCTCAGCTTCAGGGGAAGATAATGGTAAACCCCCTCTGAACAAATCTTGCCAATACACACACACACACACACACACACACACACACACTACAAAATAAGCACAGCACCCATTCCCAAGACAGTTGGGTTAAGACAATTCTGTTGTCAGAGCCTCTTTCAACTACAACCAGGGAGTTTATCACACAGGAGGAATTTCTCTTAATTTTAAATGAAAAGAAAGTGGGGCCAGAACGCATTCATGTGAATTCGCTAGTTCAGCGAATTTACGTGAATTCGAATTGCGTTCGAACTGACTTCCCAATGCCAGAAAATAGCTTGTCATTGCCCAAAACTGTGTGTGGTAGTCTATCACACAATAACGTGAAACCTCATGATTGCGTTCGGACTGACTTCCCATTGCCCGAAATTGCATGTGGTTGGCTATCCTGCAATAATGTTAAATCCCATGATTGCGTTCGGATTGCCATTGGATTATACTTCCAATTTCCCTTGTATGATAAACTCCTAAGTCTGTGTGGCAGGCATCTTTCTTGAGAATACCAATTTAGGATCTTAAGAAACTCACCCCCCCCCCAACATTGCCCAGAGTTAAGGTTAAGTAAGTCAAGAAGCCTAAAACTTTAAGGGGAAAAAAGGAGAGAAAAGAGAAGAAAAGAACTGCCTATATCTTTGGATTGCTATTAAATCAGAGTTGACACCCACTGATTTATTCTGTCATTATATTTTATTCTACCTGCAAATCCTGGTGTTTCACAAAGAAAGCACTTGTTTTAGGATCCTAATACCATCTTTACTTTCAAGTCACATTAATTAAAGTGGTGCTTGAGATCCTCTCTTCTGTCCTGTACATTTGGACAGAGTTGTGAATTTCTGAAACTGGTTTCTCTTCAGATCGTGTATTCTCCTACAATTTTCATCAGGATCAATAGTTGGGTGGAACAGAGTAACTTCTCCATGCACATCCACTATAATCCCATGAAAACTGATCCCTGTAGTCTAGGTATATTATTTTTAACTCAGATGTGCTCACTTGACACACACAGTTAAACCCATATCTATCCTGGCCTTATAAATCATAAAAGGTTAGGTAACTCCAGAGTTGTGTTAAGGATTTATTTATTTATTTAATACAGCTTTTCATGCCATCTGAATCTGGCAGACTGTGGTTAATCTTAACAATGGTTTGCTGGAGCAAACTAGGTTCAGGCCAATAATTTTAATAACCTTCTTTCCCCCAGCCAATATTGGTACCTATAGCTTGGTTTATTAATTCAGCTTACCTCTCTTAGTTTAAATGGCTGATGGCCATTTTCTTAAGCGAGAAAACTCCTGGATCCAAAAACAGCCATGCAAAGCGCTCCTGGAAGAAAGGATGCACCCTGCCTGTATTTGGTCAGCAAATTCAACGGCAAAAACCTTCTGATAAGATCAGGATGCAGTCTGAACTGAAATTTAAATAGGGAGAGGTAAACCAAATTCATAATCCAAGCGATAAGATCCATTAACTGTAATGTAAGGTTCAAATGTAGCAGTAAGCTATGGTTAAGATAAACCAGAAGATGAGCAGACCATCATTTCTTGTTTGAAAAAAACAACAATTTTACTCTAGAACAGTTGAGGGTCCTTTCACTGATAGTGAAATACTCCATAGCACCCTGCCAAGACTTTGTGGGTGCTATTTGCCATTTTGGGGTCTAAAAAGGGGGAGCATCTTTTGATAATATTGGCATGACTAACAGCATGTCCAACAGAGACTCAGATGGTACCACTGGCTATTTTGGGAGCAAAGGTTTTGATCTATACATGGATGTGTGCTGGTTTATAGGGTTCTTTGGGGCTGCAAATATCAACTGGGCACTAAGTAAATATTTTCTCTGTATATATGTGTGCTTCCCATCCCTAGCACTATGTGGAAACCAGGTGCATGCATTCCTCTGTCTTGTTTCCGAGAAGCCTTTTCTAGCAGAAATATCATCTTACCAAAGACCTCTGGATCGGATTATCTTTCTGTAGAAAAGCTCTCAAGCAAGAGTGTGAAATTAAATAAATTGGAAATCTTGTGTAGTAGAAGATTTTGTTTTCTTTTAAAAGGAATTATGAAATGCGAAAAATCAAAGTGTCTTTTCTCTTTTTAGGGGGACAAAAAAGCAAGCAAGCAAGCATTAAATTGAGTGGATTTTGGACATGAGCAGAACTAAGAAGATATTTTCCTTGTGAGATGGTCCATATGTAGCAAGTGAATTCTTTTTTTTATAAAAGTGGGTTGGGGAACTAGTCGGAGAAAGTGATCTTTGATAAGCTAATTATTTGGAAAGAGGAGGGGGATGCACTTGCATCAGAGTTTAGCAGATCAGCATGCTGCAACTGCAGGGCTAACCAAACTAATCTAAAATACCAGCCTCCCTGTAGAGGCATGGAAATGTCAAAGCCCATAGAGACCTGCACTGCATTTATGCAAGTCAGCCTTTTCTGTCACATATCCAACAGACCTTCCTGGAAAGGGGCCACAGTTCTTTAAACAACCTTAATGTGCAGTTTAAAAAGAGATTAATGAATATCTGCCTTTTTGCACAATAAATGTTGTCGCTTGACTTCCTTTCTCTCTGTGTCCCTCCTTTTTCCCAGCTCCAGCTAAGGCTTTGTTCAGTGTCTTTTCTCTCCTACCTTCTCCTCCAAGTTTGATGTGTTAATGTCAAAAATATATTTGACAGTGGGGGCGAAAAACCTCTCACCAAGTTATCATGTTTTTCTATGTGCATACCAATTCCAGCATTTAATGAGATCAGTGAAGTATTTGCCTCCAAACCTCTGTAGTAATATGGCTGTAACGTGATCAAAGAGCATCTAGTATGCTACGTCCATAGAGAAAATCTGTCACGGTTGTTAAATTCTCTCCTTGGACAGAAAATGGAGGAGCCTTCAGTAAAATAATAATGAAGGTGAGATATGCATAAATGTATAGGTGACTCATATAAGAAAAAGTGGTATTTTTTTCCAAATGAACAAACCCTGCCCTTATTTCATCGGATTGAACAATTAACCAGTATGCTAGAATTTTCATTACAGGTTAAATGCGGAAGCTACTGGGTCAGTGAAGATACTTTCTTTTCTTAATCACACAACATTCTAACCTGTAACTCATTGCTGAAAAGTACATACTCTCCAATGTTTCACTGATGAAAACTGGGACACATGTGGCCAAGCAATGTCAGTGTGTTATCAAGATAATACAAGTTATTAATGAGGAAGGACAGACAAGCTAGGAGAGGTTGCAACTGTTGTTAGTTTGGGGGCTGAGCCCACTGGGAAGGACAATGTTCTGCCCCTTCCTGTTCTTTGTCTCCCCACAAACTGAGTAAAGTGAGTGCAAACTGTGTTTGCACCTTGAACCCAGTTTGCAGCAACTGACCTAAGCAGAGGATAAGGTTGTCAGATCTCAAGCCTTCACCCTGAGTGTCCAGTTTCCAGTTCTCACCAGACTGTCTCAACATATCATCAGCTTCTGTCATTGAGAATTTTTATGAATATTCTTAACATCCAGTTTTGCAGCCTCCCGAAATAGGAACAAATTGTGCCACCTCTGGAATGGGTGAAGAATGGGGAAGGCCTTATGGGAGCGACAGCAAGATTTCTATCGAATCCTAAACCTCCCCCATTCTAGCTCCAGGAAGGAGAAAATAAAACAAATATGTTTCAAGTTACCTGAATGAATAGAGGGCCATATACAGATAAATGGCCAACTGGAATCATGCATCTTTGTCCACTCCTAGCATAATATATTGATCTTTAGATTAACACTCCCAGGCTCACTTCCTTCTTCCTTTTTCCTTCAGAGTTTAGTGTTTGTTGCTTTACTTTGTGAGAAGGGTAGCTACACATGGGGTCTACATAATGGCTGCCAGGATACTCACACATGGAAGCCAACTCTAGGGGGCTTCTGTAATTAAGTTAGGGGTCTCTCCTCCTGCTGTATCCTGGATAGATTTCCTGAAACAATAAAGTGTAAGTTTTTCCTTTTGGCCTAATTACCAGTTTCCTGAATATTTACTTCTGTTCAATAGTCACAAGCTCAGCAATAAGCTACTGCACTGTATCAGTATAAATATTCCAACACATCATGCTTCCTTTTGGCGGAGTCTGTTAATGGAGTTCCCAAAGCAGAAGAACAATGTCAGCAGACCTTGCCATTATTCACAGGGCAGGTTTTTGAGGCTTGTCCGCTTTCTCCACCCACAGACTTCCCTCTCCACAGGCAAAGAGTTCTGTTATAGCCTGTGCCTCTTGGGATGTCTTTCCCAAAGAAGGTAGCCTTGCAGCCCAAATGTCCTTTCTCTTAAAGAAACTAGAAAGGAGAACACTTCCTTTGTAATAATGAAATGAATAATGCATCCTTTGTAATGGAACAGCAAGGTACTAAAAGTGGGCCATGTTAATTTCCAGGAGCGTGAAATTTATTGTCACTTGTGGGCCTACTGGGAATAATTTATGCATCTTCTATTAAGAAAATATTTTTAATTTGAATTTGCATAATTTAGCCATTAGGATTAACCTTGGTACAGTCCTTTTGTAGAACACCAAGCCCACAGGTGTATGTGTAAGGAGAAGACAAAGCATCTACTGAGTCAGAGGGGATAAAAAGAGAAACAGCACATGGAACATTGCATACTTGCTTTGTTAGGTGAGAGATTAACCTCCCTTCTATTCCACCCCTTCCCCATATACTCCATATGGAGCTGATACAAGGATGGGATTGCTCTTCCGTCCTTATCCCGCCCATGACTGAAATCGCACGAAAGCTTTTCCTACATGTAGCACTCATCCTGTCATTATCCTGTCATTGAAGTGGAATTGTATTAACACCAGCTCCTGTTAATACAAAATGCCAAGACAATTCCACTTCAATGATGGGACAATGACAGGATCAGCGTGACGTCTTTTGTGCAATCAGTGTCACTCGCGCCTCCCAGACAGGATAATATCTGGATAAGCATGATGTCATATGAAAATCCTTCCTGTAATCACGGGACAAGGATGAGACAATGAAGGACAGGACAAGGACAAGACAATCATCTTCTTTTCCCATCAGATAATCTCCTGTGTGTCTGTCATCCAAGGTATTTAAAATAGTACAGCATTCAGAAAATAAAGACAATACAGGGACAGTAATTTACCAGTAATTTATGCACAGCAGGAAGATGTTGGCTCTGAAAATGGCATCTCCAAAATCATTGCTTGTGTGTTTTCCATGCATTTTGTCAATCTAGTTAAACTTGCTTTAAAAATAGAAAGAAAGAAAGAAAGAAAGAAAGAAAGAAAGAAAGAAAGACTGATACTCATTCCAATGCATGAAGTTAAACCAAATCAATGAAAGTGTATTAAGTTACAAGCCAAGAAGAATGCCTCACAATTACAGCACACAGGGGTCAAAATGAAAAAGAAAATGGCTTTTCTCTCACAGCCTGTATAACATTTCTAATAACCTCATTTCTTCTGCCATCATCTCTCATTACAACAGAATGTGAAAACAAGGAAAAGGGCTCCAGGAAACATAGCTCACTTGTCTCAGGGCATTTTGATGACTGGAATGGCAATTTTGTCAAATCCTGTGATCAAGACAAACTGGATAGGCATTTCCATGTCACACTTTTTTATTATTATTAAATTCACAGCTAAAGTCCATGTCAAATATTTTCACTCAAAAAATGTTCTGAAAAGCACCTATGCTTGGAAGGTGCTAACCATCACAAAATCCATTCCATTCATAGCGTTTGGCCTCTCCAAAATTAAAAGTGTGACCCTGGGCAGACTGCAACAGTCTTGCTGCATAGCCTGGAGCAAAATTCTGTGGCAGAAAAACTTTATTATTGGAAGAGGAGAAGAAATGCTACAGCACCCAGTACACTAGGCCCTTCTCTTACTTGGGGGATCCGTTCTGGACACACATACCCTGCGTAAGAGAAAAACCGCGTTAGCTTGAGCCCCATTAGAAGTAATGGGGGTCGTGCCCGTGGCATGCCATGGCGCATGTGCTGTGGGTGCACACCCCATTACTCCTTCTGGGGCATGCAAGGCTTTTTTATGGGGCAGCTTCCAGTGTATGCTGGAAGCCACACAAGGCATGCCCGCGCACTGTATTTAACTCTCCCTACCTCTATCTCTCTCATTGGCAAGAATGCAGCAGTTGGTGATAAAATATAAACCAATTTCAGCACCTTGATTTGAAGATTCAGTATCAAGAACTTGCAAGAAAAAAATTGTTGGTGTTATTTGCAGTCAAGTAGACTTCAACTTATGGTAATCTTATGAATGAGTGACCTCCAAGATCCCCCATCATCTACTGCCATGCTTGGGTCTTGCAAACACGGGACTGTGGCTTCCTTCCCACCTGTAATGCAGTCTTCATCTCTTCCTACTGCCATCTTCTTTACCAAGGATTTTTGTTTTTTCTAGTGTGTCATGTCTCTTCATGATGTGTCCAAAGTAAGATAGCCTGTTTAGTCATCTTGGCTTTTAGAGAGACCCCAGGCTTGATTTCCATCAAGACCCATTTATTTGAGTTTTTCGTAGTCCATGGTATGTGTAGAACTCTTCCACAGAACCACATTTCAAATGAATTGATTTTCTTTCTATCAGCTTTCTTCACTTCCAGCTTTCACAGCTATACCTAGAAATCAGAACAAAAATACTGTAAATTAAAAAGCTTATGCTTTTTACGTTATCTTAGTAATGGAAGAACAATATAGACTCCAAAATGGGGGGAAGGAGACAAAGTGGACTTGAACTACCCCCAAAATAATCTGGCAAACTTGGATCACTAAGATTCCATTGTAGTTGAGCTTCTTCAGGAACTGTCAGAAGTGTATTAAATAATCAAGCAGTAAGAAATATTAATACAGTGCTTGTTGTTGAACCCTCCCAGGATTAATAAAAGCTGCCTACAATTTATACTGTATGCACCTATTTGGAAATTAGCTACACTGAACACATGGAGGGCACTTCTAAGTAGACATTATCTAGAGGCTGTTTGTGTATTATGCAAGAGATCTGTCCCATGAACCTTCACATAATACGATTTTCATGTAAAACCTGGAACCCTATTTCTCTTATCTGATATGAATGAAAGGTGTTCTCTCTGGGCATTTCCCAGATACTTCAGCATGATTCTATGATATGCTTCTGCTAGAAGTTCACCATTGAGTTGTGATGGAGGGCCTACAAATGCCTAGAGAAGTGTCCTATCTAGGAATATCTAGGTCCTCCAGTGCCACTCTGTGGTCAACTTCTGGCAGAAGCATACCAGAGAATAGTGCTGAAGGAGCTAGAAAATGCCTAGAGATAATTTCCCCCCCTTGAAGTGTGAAAGTGAACCCATGTTATATAAATGCATGTAATACACAGGGCATTTGAACCTGTAAGAGTTTTCATATGTGGATGGATGAGGAGGAAAGGAAATCCTACTCACAACACCATTCACCACATCTTCAGCAGGACTCAAAAAACCAGTCTATTTAAAGCATGACTACATGCGAGGGAGAAAGCAACCTAGGAACAGTAATAGCCTGATATTTACTGGGTTTATTCACTGTCAAGAGGGGACCACAGATAACATAAGGATGGTCCCTTTTTTTTCTGGGTAAAAATATCTAGGGGAAGAAGATAGTTGTCTTTATATTCAACAGTAACAGCGTGGTAGCAGGGAACTTCATTCTGCGAGTTAAACAGGAATAGTATCAATGGCAAGCGGTGTGTATTTATATATAATAGATAAAGTCAAATTGTTGCCATCAACTTCTTTACACTTCAATGGAAGTTTTATGTTTGCCCAGCCACCACCAGCACTTGCTGCAGATCTGTTGCTGCATTTATATTTGATACTATTAAAAGAGGGATGAAATAGACTTTTAGAAGTGCTTGTAAAATATTTATTTAAAAAAAAAGCACAGAGAAATCATGTCAAGGGGAAGAGCAGAAAATAAGAAGAAAAAAAGCCTTCCCACATGGGGGGTAGAAAGAAAGAAATGACAAACCTGCCGATTTAAACTAACTTACCTCCCCCCCCCACCCATTTCCACCTACAAAGCTGCTAAGAATAAGGTCAGCTCTTCCCATGTCAGTAACACAAGGGAGTTTATCAGACAAGAGAAATTGGAAGTATAATCCAATGGCAATCTGAACACATTACTGCGTGATAGACCACCACACGCAAATTCGGACAATGGGAAGTCAGTCCGAGCGCAATCATGGGGTTTCACGTCATTGCGTGATAGACTACCACATGCAATTTCAGGCAATGGCAAGCTATTTTCAGGCAATGGGGAGTCAGTTCGAACGCAATTCGAATTCACGTAAATTCACTAAATTAGCGAATTCACGTGAATGCATTCTGGCCCCACTTTCTTTTCATTCAAAATTAAGAGGAATTCCTCCCATGTGATAAACTCCCATGTTCTCAGTACCTTCTGTGTTAGACAGTTAAGTATCAGAAACCAAGCGAAACAAGCAGGGTGCAAGATTAAATAAAACACCAAGGACACTGGTGAAGTAGAATTGCACATGACGGAAAATCTTATATTTGTGCAGGATGGGCAGATGCAAAGAACTGGGCTCCTACCTCTTTAATATTTGTCCTGATGCATAATCTGTACTCATGACAAGATGATACTGTGAGAACAGAATAAGGAGAAATGGAGTGGTTTCCAATAGGCAAGGCTGCATTTTATCACCTTAATTTTTAATAGCCTGCATTAAATACATTTCTGTACAACCAGGTGCCCCAGACAGCATGAGCCAGATGCTTATCATTTGTTGTTGTTATGTGCCTTCAAGTAATTTCTGACTTTTGATGACAGTAAGGTGAACCTATCATGGGAGGTTCTTGGAAAGTTTTTTTCAGAGAGGGTTTGCCATTGCCATTTTGTGAGGCAAGAAAGTATAACTTGCCCGAAGTGGGTGAAGTGGGTTTCAATGGCTGAGCAGGGATTTGAACCCTGGCCTCCAGAGAACTCCAACACTCAAACTACTACTCCACAAATTAGGAACCATGGTTCTGCACAAGAAATAAAGTTGCAAGTAAGCCCTCTTCAATTTGGATCTGGTCTCTCTTGCTTATTCTACATTGTGAAAGCCTATAGACTTCTGGCCTCTGAGAAATTTCATATTGCCAGAATCTAGATTAAGTGTGGATGGAGAGCTACATTTACTTTAACTGCTCCTGGCTGAGGAATGGGGTCGTCAGCTATCAGAAGCACAAGGCATCTTACGTTTATGTGATTATTTTTATACTGTGTTTCTTGACCTTTTTGGTGCTATGCTTTGGAGCACTTTTTAGCTCCTTGTTTTTAAGGAGAAGAAAAAGCAAAGAAATGCTTGCTGACAGGCGTGAGACTAGCTGAGAGGCTGGGGCAGAGCCCTTGAATTTTTCTCATACTTGTGGCAATCTTCCTATCTCAGTAGCTGCTTAGCTGCTCTGACCATGACCTCTCTGATGCTGGGGTGCCCCTTAGCCCTTTCTCCTTTGACCTGTTGTTTTCTCCATTTCCTTGGAGCCTAACATGCACATTGCAGGCAGTGCAGTCGGATACCTCTGTGTGTGATGGTTGAGTTTTGCCCTTTTTCTCTACCTGACCTTGAGAACATCTTTCCACACACACATGCACAGTGCCTTCCCCTAGGAACATTTGTATTGTATTCCACCTTTTCAATGTAGGAGAGTACACAGTGCATACAGTATGAATATCTACCTTCCAAGCTGTTAGCTAGATTAACTACTAACCTCTGGGAGAAATGAATCTAGTGGCAGAGGCTGTACTGATAGTATTAGAATAGACAGACAGACAGACAGACCTATAGCACATGCCTCATTTTAAGAAGAATTAAAGCTACAATTTCTTATTTCTTATTTGCTTGGTGGATTTATATGTTGTCTTTCTCTTAAAGACAGGACTGTTCTTTAAATATTGTTAGTTGCTCTGGGTCCCAGTTTTGGGGAAAGAACAGGATACAAACAACAACAATAACAACACAAGAAGAAGAGTACAATGCAAAGCACAAAATGAAATCAAACTTAAAACAGAATGATTAAAGCCTCAATTGAAAACAATTTAAAACACTATTTAAAACCACATCCTGTTCCACAGTAATGAGAATGTAAATTGGACTTATGATCTCATAATTGCTTAGGAGTCATGTTTTTGGATTTGACTGAATGTGAACCTCAAAAACTAGCTTTGTAGCCTGGAAGCACCCTGATTTGATGCAGATCACAGCATGGAGGAATGATATCTGCAGTGCTCCCCTGGCTGTGGGGTGCATTGAGACAAACAGTTGTGGCAGGACTCTTTATAGCGGTCTGTCCTCAATGCACCTCATGGCTGGAAGAATGTTGCAGAGGTTATTTCCGAGGCCCCCTGATCTTCAGCACTTTGGAGACACGTTGGTTGGGATGCTGCCAGGTTACAAAGATTTTTGGGTTTTGGTGGGGTGACATCATAAAACATGACTACAGTGACAGAGTTCTATCACTGTGGTTACGCTGGTGATGTAGACATTTAGGCATCCATAACAAAAGTACAACACCCACAGGAAAGTATTTACTTTGCAATATCCATTAAAGAACGTATGTAGGCATAATTTGGACATACATAGATGGAATTTGATAGTATACATGCATATATTATCAACAGTACTCTGGTCTTTTTTGGGAGGTAGTTCCAGAGCCTGGAAACAAACAGCAACCTCCCTTCTTTTGCATTTCCATCAAATGGGGGTGTTGGGACTGAGACAAAGCCTGAGTACTCAAAGCCTGAGTATGGGATAATATTGTGGGAGCTGTGTTGTTGTTGGCTGTGTCCACCCAACAACTTCTCCTCCTCCATTATTATTATGGGCTTTACAGAGTAACATAATGCTTGTTGCAATTTCAGAGCTTTCAAAGAGAGGAACCTTTAACATTGGATAACTGTCCTTCAATAATCCTTCAAGCTGAGGATTGTTCTCTTCAAATGAGGATACATGATGATCCTTGCAGGGCAGTTTTGGTAAAAGAGGAATGGTGGCAGAGCTGATGGCACTGAATCTCAAGTATGTCCACTGAGTAATTTGGATATGTGCAGCCACTCAGTAACTTTTCTGAACTGGTGGAGGAAAGGGTATGAGGTTCAACTTGGGAATGATTCATTCATTGGAGGTGGCTGGTATTCATGGGCAGAGCTTGGATTGGTTGCTTTTTGGACTTCTTTTTATTGTTATGAGACTTCAAGTCATTTCCAACTTACGGAGATCCTATGGTGAGTCACAGGGGAAAACCAGCATGGTGTGGTGGTTTGAGCAATGGGCTATAACTCTGAAGACCAGGTTTTGTATCAACATTGAGTCATGGAAACCCACTGAGTTACCTTGGGCAAGTCACACACTCTCAGCCTCGGAGGAAGATAATTAAACTTCACTCTGAATAAATTTTGCCAAGAAAGGTTTTTGGACTACAACTTGCCAAGGCCCCCAGCCTGGATTCAGAGAACTATAGTAAAAAGGTTATTTTCCTAAGCTTTGTTAATGTGTGCTCCTTTGGACAGACTTGGAAGGAGCAAATATTGTGAGATGTGCATCTTTTTGGAGAGGTACAGTGGACCCTTGTTATATGCTGGGGTTTGGTTCCAATATCTCCCGTGTATAACAAAATCCATTAAATATAATGACATAGCAAAATGGTGTCCCTTATGAAAAATGGAAAATCAAAGGTTCGATATTTGAAATTTATACTTTTTTTTTGAATATTTTCAAACCGTGGATGCTTGAATCCATGAATAAAAAATCAGTGTATAAGAAGGGCCAACTGTATATTGGTTGGTTTCTGCCTAGGAAATACTCCCCCTCCTCTTTCCTAGTCCCACTTGTAACATGAAGAATTTTACACTGCCTTTTGCTCATGCAGTTGAACATTAACAGCCTTAATAATTCCCCTAACCATCTAATTAGACTAATAATAAAGGCTTAATTACATATCCAGTTAATCATCGAGTTTGTTCACTCTTATCGCTTTTAATTGGTAACTCAAACTGTTAATGCCTTGCAGGTCTTAAAGCCTTCACCCACTTTTGCTCACAGCTATATCCACATGGGGGTTATGATAATGATGATATTTACAATACCCACACCCCTCAAATACACATTCTTACTCAAATTGTAAAAATATCACAGACGTACAACATTACATTCATAATGTTTTACATTCATAATGATCGGGATACTTAAAAACAAACAAACAAACAAACAAAAAACAATAGTGCCTGAATGGGCAACTCTTTTCAGATCAGAGGCTTAATTTGATCCAAGAAAATTTTGGGGTAGACACATTCCTGGGACCAAAAATACCAGCATATTTCAACTTGTGGTCTTACTGACAACTTAATAGAGGTGTTTTAACCATTCAGAACTGAAGGAGGGGAATATGTAAAATGGTTTCCACAATACTGCATATCATTATACCACTTTGATACTACATCTGCCTAGTAGGAAATCCAGACATTTTTAGGTTCAGAAGCTATTTAGAATTCAATGCTGTACCATCCAACTGTCCCAGTTTGGCAGAAATAGTTCCAAGTAATCCTCTCCTGTTTCACTTTTTTAGCTGCTTTAAAAATGTCCTAGTCTCTCTATGTTCTTCCCACTTTTCTACTTTCTTTTCAGCTTACTTCAGTTCTGCAAACTGAGTTCCAAGTGCAAAAGAGGTTTGCACATAATTAACTCAACAGAGGTGAGGAAAGAGTAGAATCCTGACCTGCCCAGGCAGCTCAGGTAAAAGCAAACTGCTGCAGTCTCTCCTATCTTGAGTGCTCTTCCTTATTAATGAGTTTGCCATCTTGAACATGCTTTGGTTTTGCTTGGCCTCACGTGCCCCATCTGTGAAATGTTTGAGGGTATGCAATCATAGAGATTGCTAAGGGGAGCATGTGAGGAATTCACAACCTGGTGAATTCAGCAGGTTTATAGTCTATAAGCCAATTGCCCCCAACAAACTGAGTACTCATTTTACTGACCTAAAAAAGGATGGAAGGCTGAGTCAGCCTTGGAGCCCTGGGATCAAACTCACAATGTTGTAGCTGCAGTTTAATGTGAATCACCAGATGACCATGTCTTGGTCATCTGGAGGTGAGGATATCTGGAGAACCCTGGGGACTCGATAGGGAGCTGCAGAGGGCCAAATTCAGTGCCAGGGCCTGAGGTTCCCCACCCTGTCTTAAAATGACTGTCCAGACCAGAAACTGAGGTTGCGATGGTTAAGAAGGTTAAAATTACTATCATATGGCGGTGGGGAGGGAGAGGAAACAAGAAATCTCATTAAATAGAAATAATCTGTTTGGCCATATCTCTGAACAATTTTTACGAGCCTTTCCCCATCCCCACATACCATACATAGGTTCCATAAAAGAGCTGACCTCAGGGTCATTCTACTGTTGTGCAGCCTCTGACCATGTTTTCAATTTTAAATGCTTGAGAGTTGACCGAGAGCTAAGGAACCAAGACTCAAAAGAAACCTAAGAAACAAACTACCTACAACTGTGGAAGAACTCTTCTGCCGAGGAGCTGACATTCAAAGGTGATCCAATGATTTAGAAAGCTTTGTACCATCTGCTCTCATGGCAAACTGAATAGCAGTGGGTTCTACAAAGCTACCTAAAAAGGTGAAGCTTTTCTATATTCTACCCAGGTAGTCTCTGCAAAATGATAGTTAAAGACTCCGGAACCTGGGAGCCCCTGGGTTTTGTATGATTCAGTAATATGCCACCTAAGCCATTTTGAAAGAGATACTTTGGTAGCCCCGAGTCTTTTCTTATTATGGAAATGTACAAATTGGCTCATTGTGTAAACCCCCCTTTTTTGAGGGAGGAGGGAAAGTCAGAAAAAAACTAATTGCCTTATGGACATTTGAAGAATGGAGGTACTTCTCCTGGGAGGTTTTGCAATGAACCGAAAGATAACTGCCTTAGCTACTGATTAAGAAAGGAAAGGAGTGCTAACCTCTAAATGCTGCCAGGATTTGCTTCACATTTAGAGTCAGGTTTAACTGCTAATTTGTACTTATGTTACAAAGAACACTGCTTTTCTGACAAAACACAACCATTCCTGAATATGTTTCCTGAATCTGAAGATACTATCTTTTTCCGTTTCTTTTCTTTTCCTTTCTATCAGACTGGATTTCACAATTCCTAGAAAAGGTTTGTTGTGTAAAAAGAAGTTCATAAATCAGAACCAGAATGCTTGTTTAAATTTAAAGGTTTGGGGTAACAGATCTAGAAAAGGAGGATTTTCTCCAAACTGTCAGATAGCTACCATTGCTCAGAGCGGACATGGTAGTTAACTCCATTCGTGTACCTGGACAACCCCATTGCCTATTAACCCATGTTTTAAATTTGATTTTTAAAAATTGATAGTCTCCCCCCTCCCCCAAATAGTCCCAAACCATACAAAACTGCACTAAAATGAGGTGGTTTCATATCTTTGGCCTCCTCATTACTCCCTCAAATGGCTGAAGATAGGCTAAACCCAAAACCAGATGTGACATTACAACTGGCATCCTTTTGGTGACATAGTAGTGCATGGGCTAGTAAACTCAAGATAGGTTTCTGCAATGCACTGTATATGGGATTACCTGTGTACCAAAGTTGGAAACTTCAGTTAGTTCAAAACATGGCAGCCAGATTGACTGCGGATACATTTAGGAGTGATAATTTACACTAGTATTAAAATCACCCCACTAGCTGCCAATTAGTTTCCGGACAAGGTAGAAAGTGTTAGTAATGACCTTTAAAGCCCTATATGGTTTGGGTCCAGGATACCTACAGCAATAGCAAGTACATTTCTATATCACTTATCAGTGAACTAAGCACTCCCTAAGCAGTTTGCAATGTGTAAGCTAATTGTCCGCAATAAGCTGGGTACTCATTTTAGCAACCTGCAGAAGGATGCAAGGCTGATTCAACCTTGGAGCCCCTGGGATTGAACTCACAACCTTGTGGCTGCAGTACAGACATTTAACCACTGCACCACCAGGAAACCTACAACATTCCCTTCTTTCATATAATCCATCCTGTATATTCAGTTCCTCGTATATTCCAGTTAGCCAAGACGAGGCTGGCAAGTATTACCCACAGGATTTTTTCTTTATCTACCCCTAGATTGTGGAATGGCCTGCCAGGAGAGATTTGACAGCTGAATGCACTGACTGAATTTAAAACAGCATTAAAGACTAGTCTCTTCTGTCAAGCCTGTCCAGATTATTTTTAAATTATGAATTTTAAAATATAGGCTGATTGTTTTAATATGTATTGGTCTTATGTGTTCTTTTAAACTGATGTCCAGTTGACCCTCCATATTGGTAGGCTAGTCATTCACAAATTGGAGCATCCGTGGATGGCCCCGCCCCATTATTGTCAATGGTGGTGCATGCAAAGTTGATCCAGTATGGAAAGGGGCTGACATGGCCATTCTGTGGTTCCAAGAAGAGGGAGGCAAACAAAGAACATTAGACATAACACAAAGAACACACTGCATCTGGTTATATTCTTATAGCAGGACACACAACAATGTCACCCTTTAGGATCTCCAGATGACCTGAGAAGGAATTCTTCATTGTTATGTGTCAGGTTGTAAGAACATAGCTGGATATTTGTTGGGTGCTCCTGTCCTCCCTGAATGCTAAATGGCCATGTAAGGGGGGGCATGTGAGGAAGGTGAGTTCTTTGTGCAGGGAGGGGATGTTGCAGTGAACTTCCAACAATGCAAGACCATGGCCCATGTCTCTCCTGGAATGGGGAAATGTACAAGTAGAGTTGGCAAAAACTGACCCCATTGCCAGTACAGTTGTCCATCCTGAGCTAGAGGAATGAAAGACTTTTTATATCCCCATGGCCAATTAGTGCAATTTCAACCCCAATGCTGTAGAAATCTCCAAAGCTGAGCGTACGTGGGAATCATAAATGAGAAACCTCCATCATCTCACCTGCTGACAATTTCACAATAGCTGTTGGTACATTTCTAGGCCTGTGTGTTTGGGTCAGTTGAGCAGCATGATAAGGAGAAGTATAGGGAGTGATGCTGTTATGGTCTTTGCTAACATCTTGTTTGGCCTTTGCTCCTGCTCTCAAAAGAGAAAACCTAAGGAGACAAATGTCTACCTTTGTATTTCTTGAAGACAGCTTGCTCATACTTAGATCTGAAATTGTCTTCAGATTTTTTGGACTACAGTTGCTGGAATGTCCCAATCAGGTTGGCTTTTGGGTAGTATAGCAGGAAAAACAGACCAATGTTTTCAAATTCCAATTCTTTAGAGATTTGGGTGTGTGTTTGTGTCTCGTCCTCTGAGACAAGGCAGGTGCAGGCACTGAGCGGAAACATGACCTTTTGGGTGCTGGCAACCTATTTTTGAAATCTTTTCCTCAGAGATGCTTCTCTGGCACCTACTTTGTTATCCATTTGGAGCCAACTGAAGACACCATATTAGAAAAATCCACCCATCTTTTGAATGATGCTGTAGGCTTTATCCAGCAGACATCTGAATTGCTAAAATGATTTTAGCATCTGCTGTTAATGCTCTGCTGTTTTAACATCTGGATTTGTTATTTCAAACATTTGTTTTAGACTGAATAGCTAGATATAGACATTTGACCTTCTTTTCTCTAATGGTGTGGGTGGCTTGAGAAAAGAACTGATTAGAGAAGAGGAGATCAGATCCTGTAGTTTTGCTTTAATGGGGAACTATTCTCTGTTACCTTCTGTTTTCTCCCAATGGGGAGGGTCCTTGGGCTCACCTAATAGGATTGCCAGTTCTGGAATATCTCTATGAAGACTGTTGGCTCAGAAGATGTGAAATACTGAGCATCTGTTGGAAAAGAAAATCAGAAAATGTGGTGGTGGTGGTCCCTAAATTAAGGGCTATACTGGGATCATGAATATCTAACAATCATGAGTGTGCAACTCTTGATCACACATTTGTAACTGCTATAAAGAATGGGTCTACACTGGCCAGAATACTCTGGGCTGCTCAGGAGTATTCTGGTGCAAATGCTGCCCTGAATTCTCCCCATTATATGGGCACTCCAGGGTGAAACCAGATTGCTATCTACACATGCATCCCACTGTGCCAACTGGCGTCAGTGCTGGCACTAGTGTGAGTCACTCCTTCAAAGGTCAAAAACAAGGCACCCACTGTAGATCACATGGCTGGGTGCCTTGTTGTGACCTCAGATGGAGTGTCTTGTGGTTGTGGCATTGACAGCAGCAATGGGCAGCACAGCAGGATGCGTGTCTAGATAGCCATCTGGTGCCACTCCAGAGGGAGTTTTAGTAAGAAACCTCAAATGGTGAGGTTTCTAAATGCAATTGATGGCAGGGATGGCCTGAATTCAACAATGAGGATACAAGCCATTTTAAAAACCATTAAAAATCCTTCCCATTCTTTAATGCAAACAAAGCAGAAAGAAGCTCCATGTCTATTCTATACCTTGTCTTCTATGGGTATGAGTGGGAGTGGAAGCTATTTCTATCTCTGGTTATTTGCCTCTGTTGTTGTTGTTGTTGTTGTTGTTGTTGTTGTTGTTGTTTTGCCTTGAATACCTAGCTTCATTCAGTTTCAAAACTCAAAGTAATTGCTTTATGTGGGACTGGCTTTGGAAACTGTGCAGAAACTTGAGTGGCTCCAAAATGTCACTGCCAGGCTATTGACCAGGGCTGGTTACAGAAATCATGTAACCCACCCTTTATTGAAACAGCTTTATCGGCTACCAGTCTGTTTCGATGCACAAGTCAAACTGCACTTTCTGACTTTCATAGCCCCATACAGAGTGGGTCCAGACAATCTGGAAGACTATCCCTCTGTCCAAATGAGCTTGCTTAAGGTTTACGATTTTCTGGGGAGGGCTTTCTCTTGGTCCCACCACTTTCACACATTTGTTTGGTGAGGACACACCCTTCTTCTATAAGGTTGCTCCCAGGCAGTGGAACTCCCTTCCACCAAAACAGTCCATTTTGCCCCCTACCTGCTCTCTTTTTGCCAGCAAGTGAAGACCTTTTGATTCAGGCAGGTGTCTGAGATCTCGAGTACGTAGCAGTCTAATTTTTTTTTTATCTTTTATTAGTAATTTTATTTTAAATGTATTTTTAAACTTTTTTAACCGTGGGTAGTTTTAAAACAATGATTATGTAATTCTTTTTTAACTTTTGTAAAATGAAATTATAAACCTAATATTGTTCTAAATCCCTGTAAGCCGCTTTGGCTCCCATCTCAGGACAAAGGGGGTTATAAATTCAATCAACATATATATTAAGGGAAGCTCCATCTGTAGAAGGGCTATGTTTAATCATTTCATAAATGGCTTAATACACGCTCTATTTGTTTAGAGAGCCCCACCTTTGCAGCATTGGCCATCCTAATAAAACTGTTCTTTCCTGCCACTTATTAACAAATATGTTTCCTTTTCACCCCGTAAAAATTCTGGTTAACTGTGAGCGATCTCTCCATGTTCTCCCTTCCTCTCAGTGCTGCGAACGTCCAGTGAGCACCAAATAATGACTCTCCTTTAACATAAATAATTTCCCCTCCATGGCAGCATCTTCAAGCAGGTTTTTGCACCCTAGGGAAGTAAATGAAATATAAAAATGGAACGTTCGATGTGTTGGTCTTTAGAAAAAGGAAACAGTGCACGATTGCTTAAAAAAATAATAATAATGGTCCGGGGGTGATGGTAGAAAAGAATTTCTGTGAATTAGTAGCACTCATTATTTGTCCCTGGATCTGTTTTATTGGGTTACATTTCCTGCGCTTTGTGGGAACATAAAATAAAAAATAAATGGCAGCCTTTTTCCCTGGACCTCAGCGGCGGTCTTTCTGATTGGAGGCCACCTCCAGTTTGGCTGGTAGCATCAAGGCCGCTGTGGCTGGGAAACACACAGAGCTACTGCGTCGGAGAGTGTGCCTGCTACATGTTGCCTTTAAGTGTGTTTTTAACAGGGTATTTTTTGGTTTTGTTTTAAGGAGGCTTCAGTTCTCACTAGCAACTTATCTAAGAAGAGACTGCTGAGTGTGTATGTGTGTAGGTTATAGCCTAAAGGCTGAGAGCTTCCTCAACACACTGCTATTCTGCGAGCTGTCATCTTCTCTAAGCAGTATAAAAAGAAAAGCCTCTCCAAAATTCAGAACCATGACCGTAATCAGAGGTTGGGAAAGTAACTTTTTGTACTGCAATGCCAAGAATGGCAGACTCATTGAATAATACAGTAGGGGTCACTGAGGCCATCTAATCCAAACCCCTGCTATGCAAGGATCTACAACTAAAGCACCCCAAGAGGTGGACATTTTCTATTAAAAACAGAGAGCCCTCCACCTTTTGTTGGAACTGTTACAAGGAAACCACCTTTGTGGGCCTATATTAACTGCTAGTTTACATGTTTTCTGATTTCCTCTTTGTTTGCTTTTTCACACTCACTCTCCTCCTGTTTCACTCAAACCTGCAACCATTTTTCTCTCTCCTCTCTCTCCTCCATAAGACCATGTATTTGATTATGCACAACCTATTGTAAGGAAAGCTAATTTTATATGTTTATAGAATTTACACTGGGCTTATTTCTTTTCTCTGTTAGACCCTGTGCAGCAGCCCTGGTAATGTAGTGATTAAATGCCAGTACCGCAGCCACAACATTGTAAGTTTGATCCTAGAGGAGGGCTTCAAGGTTGACTCAGCCTTCCATCCTTTTGTAAGCTGGTAAAATGAGTACCCAGCTTGTTGGGGGAAATTGGCTTACACATTGTAAACCCCTTAAGGTGTTCTAGTTTACTGATAAGCAGTATTAGAAATGCACTTGTTATTGCTACTTGCTATTGTTGTTTATATATGGGTGAGGGACTGATTGTTGTTCAGTTTCTGCTTTACAAATTTCATTATTCTGCTACAGAGATCTGGTACTATCTCTCACATTTCCAATAAAGAAAAGTCCATCATCTTCCAAGGTAGCCTCTTCCACTGTTGAACAGGTCTTACGCTCAATGTATAGTTCGGATCTCTCATTTGAATTTATCGCTTTGGATCCTACTCTTTACAGTAGCAAAAAACTAGTGCATCCAATCATTTAAAGGGCAAACCTTCAGATATTTAAAGATAGCTATCATATTACTGGAAAGGCAGTGTGGTGTAGTGGTTTGAGCATTGGACGAAGATTATGGGAGACCAGGGTTGAAATTCCATTCTTATCTTTGGAAATCCACTGGATAATCTTGTGCAAGTCATTCTCTGTCAACCTCAGAAAAAGGAAATGGCAAACTCTGAACAAAGCTTGCCAAGAAAACCCTCTGATAAGTTCACTTAGGGTCATCATAAAATGGAAATTACTTGAGGGCATACTCACAACATCACCTGTCATATCACCACTTAGTTTTTTTCTTTATATGTGCCTAACTATTTCATCCATTCTTCAAAGGGCTTGGTTTCCAGACTCTTTACCATCTTGGTCACACTTCTCTGGTCTCTGGGTCAGTGCCTATACTGGTTAGGGGATTTCAAATGTTGTAGTCCAAATAGTAGCCTTTCCATGTTCTGGTCATAATACAGCACATAATACAGCCCACAGTATCCACAGATTTTTTTTATCCACAGATTCAACCATCCATTGCTTGAAAATATTCCAAAAATATATAAGCTCCAAAAAGCAAAAAAGAAAACAAAAACAACCCCTTCCCCCAAGGATACCAAAATTTGTGAATGCACCAGTCCTATTAAATACAACGGCATAGTAAAATGGTGTCCCTTGATTTAGCCATTTTTATGGGACACCAATTTACTATGCCATTGTGTTTAATAGGGACTTGAGCTGGTATCCACGTAGATGGGGTCCTGGAACCAAACCCCAGTGGATATGAAGAGCCCATTGTACAGTATATCTAGAGGTAGTTATAGCAATGTAGGGTTTTTTGTTTGTACAAGTGGAGCCTATATCAGAAAGTTTCAGAATAGCCTTCTCTGGTTTAGAGATTCTGCTATACCCCCTTTCTGGATATTCCATTCCATTTCTCCCTCCTAGGTTTCAGTCCTATTCCACCCACAGTCAGCCATTATTCTGCATTGACTGAACATGCTCAGTTCTCACTGGGATATTTTGGAAACTCTCTCCCACCACAAGAATTGCCCATTTTGACTTTTTGTACTTATGAAAAGCTCAGATGCAGTCTAGCCAATGTCATCTAAAGCAGTGTTCTTGAAGTACCAACTGGTGTGAGCTGGGGTTGAATATATGGACAGGGGCACAAAGAATTCAGCTTTGAAGAGCTCAGAGGGGTTTCTTGTTGAGTGCGGTGGGGAGAGATGACAGTGGA
The DNA here is from genome assembly GCF_019175285.1 of Sceloporus undulatus. Classification (NCBI taxonomy): domain Eukaryota; kingdom Metazoa; phylum Chordata; class Lepidosauria; order Squamata; family Phrynosomatidae; genus Sceloporus; species Sceloporus undulatus. The sequence continues at coordinate 13,825,533 of NC_056529.1, read as the reverse complement.
AGGAATATGATGAAAGTCTATAAAAAAGTTAAGTGGCCCAGTGGAAATAAATATTAAAAAATGGTTTGCTTGTCCAATTTGCAAATAAAATAAATTAAAATTGTGTGTGCGCATGTGTAAATGACCCAGTGTGGTTTATTGGTTTCAGCGATGGACTATGTCTCTGGAGATAAGGCTTCAATATCCTTCTCAGACATGGAAACCTATTCAGTGATCTTCAGAGAGTCACACACTCTCAGCATCAGAAAACTTCATGATATGTTTGCTTTAGGGTTGCCATAACATGGAAACTACTTGAAGGCACACACCACCAACAACAAATGTGTGTGTGTGTGTGTGTGTGTGTGTGTGCACGTGTGCCCGAATAAACAGAGTTATCCACTAAAATTGGTAGGAAGCAGAGCTTTGGAAAGTGACTCCTTGGGATGGCAATTCCTAAAATACCCCAGCCAGCATGACCACTGGCTATGTGACTGGGTTTCTGGGAGTTCTAGTCCCCAAAAGTAACATTAACAAACTCCAAGTAGGAGTTTAGTAGGAGGGATCTGTACATTTAGGATTGTTACAAAGCAAAACATGTTTTGAGATGCTGCTGCTGAGGCATGCTTTAGCTCCAGAACCTCTTCTTCCAAATTAAAGCATTTCTGTCAAGTAGAGTCCCCATGATCATGTTGACTGTGTTAATGGCTTCTTCTTCTTCTTCTTCTTTTGCAATATCAAGGGTTGCTTACAGAGTCTGCTTCATTTTCTGTTAAGAAGCTGGCATCTTCCCTACGATCCGATCAACCGACAAGTCAGTCAGGACCAGAGAAGAAATCCTTTGGATCATCACACGTGTAGGTGAGATATTGATAGGGAGACACAGTGGTAGGAATCACATGACTCAAGCCAGGCTTGAAATCGCAGCTTTTGGGGGGTATTGGAGTGGGGCAGTAAAAAGTATCCTTTGATGCTTTATCCAGGTTATTCTCAGCAGGATCCAGGCCTGATAAGCCCCCCTGGAGTCATCAAAGCCTGAATGGACCAATAATTATATTTTATATAACAATACTGAATATGACACTGAGCCGCAAAATGAATGCATTCCCAGTCTTAAGAGTCAGAGCACATAGTTATTTGCATTATGCTGAGCCTATTGGAAATGACCTCCCTGAAAGGACTTCGCTTTCCTGCAGAGTAATCTGTCAGCCGCCTTCTTGCAGTATCATTGACACAGTTAGGACTGAGCCAAAATGTGCTCTCAGATTTCAGCATTCATTTAATAACAGAACATTAGAGGTGGCATTTGAGTGATTTTGGGTGTGATGACACACAAAGAGGAGCCTCGGCGTGGTGTAGTGATTTGAGTGTTGGACTATGACTTTGGAGACCAGGGTTCGATTCGCCTCTTGGTCATGAAATCCAGCAGGTGACCTTGGGCAAATCACATTCCCTCAGCCTCAGAGAAAGGCAATGGCAAACCTTCTCTGAACAGATCTTGCCAAGAAAACCCCATGATAGGTTTGCCTTAGGGTTGCCATAAGTCAGAACTGACTTGCAGGCACACAACAACAGCAACAAGCTACACAAATGGAAGTGATGTTGTGTGCATGCGGGGAGATTTACCAATGGCAGTGATTGTGTCATTCCACCACACATGTGTAAGTTCAAAAATGGTCCCAAAGTAAAGCTGGGAAATCTGGTCTGACTTTTATAGTCTTGTGATTATGGTAGTGAGTGACTGGATATGCTATTGCCATCACTTGGCCCAAAGAACAGGCAATAGTGAAAAGGGTAAATGAGACAGATACTTTGAAAAAGTCCCCAATCCTGGTAGAGCAACAATTTCAGGCTAAGACAATTCCAGGGGAAAAATGTTTTTCCTCATTATCCTACTTGGATTCTCTTCATGATGTGTTGACTGATTGTGAGAGTTACAATTGGCTGTGATGATGGGTTTAACTATTATGCAGAGGCATGTTTTCAGTGGTTTCCATATGAGTGAAGTAGTTTTTTCTGTCTGTTCATGTTGGCATTTTTCTCTACAGCATGGTCTAGGGGCACTGTAAGATCTTTTCATGTAAATCCAGGTGCCACTAGTGTAATTTTAAATATGATCCTTTCTTGTTTGTCATGGCTAACAGGAGATTTCTCATCTTAGGTTGTCATCAAAGCACAACTCCTAGAATCCCTGGCCAGCATGGCCACAGACTCATGGATGCTGGGGATTCTGGAAATTGTAATCCAGAAATACAGGATTTTGCCCCTTGGGTAGAGAGGCAAACTGGATCGGCAGATGAATTTTAGTTCAATACTGGGGATGACACAGTGTTCTCTAGTTTATCTGAAGGCAGACAGGTAGTTAAGTGAATACCATCATATAGTCCACAACCTTCTTGTTGCATCTACACTACAGAATTAATGCAGTTTGACACTGTTTCAACTGCCATGGTTGCACTCTGTAGAAGTTTGTAGTTTGATGTGGCACCAGAGCTCTCTGACAGAGAAGGCCAAACTTCTCACAGCACTACAGATCCCCAAATTCCATAGCATTGAGCTTTGGCAGTTAAAGCTATGTCAACCTGCATTAATTCTGTACTGTAGATGTAGCCTCTGTCTTACAACAGAAGGAAATGAATAGAAGGCTCAGTAAAGAATGCTGTTGCTCTCTGAAGCTGCCTGAAGTGGGGCTCATTCTGACTGATAGTAGAGATGGTATATAATATAAAACAGATGCACTCATCCCAAGCAGCTGCTTTATGGGCTTTAATATACACTTTTTGAAGTCATTAAGATTTTCAAAAATTCCTAAATTGCTTTAAAAGTGTGAACTGTGAGAAGGGATAAATAAATGTATTTTCTTTTTTGGCTGAAAGCTGCTAATAAGGCAAATGAGGAGATAGTGTACAAAAGTATGTAGTGTACATAATAGTTCATTTCAGCTATTATTGAGCCCCATCTGGTGGTGATATGCAAGAACTGGTATGTATGCCAATGGCATTTTAGGATTCGGTGTAGTTGTTATAGTTTAGTTCCTAGCTTCTGCTTTTCAGTAGGTTTCCTTGTTAAGCCTGGAACAATGGATATAAATAGTGAATTGACATACATACAGCAAATGGAATGGATTATGTTAATGTTTAACTGTCCTAATAATAATGTTGGGAAATGTTTTAAGGTTTTGGACAATTGAATGTACACAGTAGATGCTACATCATGTGGCTGGGAAATTCCCAGCAGCAAAAGTTCTCACCTTCTTTCCTTTTAAAGAAATGCATAAACATTCTTTGAGTTGGGTTACAATGCTCCCACAGGCATCTGCCCATACTTTTGGATTCTCCTTGAATTAAACTTTGAAAAGTTTTACACTACATCTCTCAGAACCCCCCTGGGCTATGCTGGTTGAGGGATTCGGAGAGCTATAACTCAAAAAGAGGAAACAGTTTTCTTTGCTGTGGAGACATAGCTGTGAAATGACCTTCCTCTGAAGATCCAATTGGCACTCACACTGGCTTGATTTGGGCACCAAATAAAATATAGGGTTTTTTTTATCAAAGCCTTTGGGATCCAATAATATTACTTAAATCTTTAGAGGTATATGATTTCAAACTGTGGGAAAGGCCAGACCAGACACAGCCTGTTTTCCCATGGAGAGACACCGCAGCAGCCAAACTGCACGGGTCCCTATGACCCAAAAAGAACCCGGAAAAACTGGCTTCTTTTTGGGTTGCCACATGCATGCCACAAGTGTGCCATTGGTGCACTTATGACGTAAGCGATGTGCAGCAATGTCTATATACTGCACGTCGCTTACGTCTAGATGGTGGCCACCATTAGGCCACTCCCTGCATGTCCTAGGGTTCCAGAGCATGAGGAAGCTGCACGCTCTGGAACCCTAGTATCGGCAGCAGCACGGTACTTTTGGCCCGTCTGTCTCGGGCCTATTTTAACCTGTTAACCTGCGTGACATATCACATGAGAACCTTAAATCTATTTATAATTATTTTAAATCATCAGATTTTAACTGATAGCTATTTAATATCAATAAGAATGTAGTGTATAGATCAAGGGAAGTAATAGTATCACTCTTTTCTGCTTTGGTCAAGCCTCACCTGGAATACTGTGTCCAGTTCTGGGCACCACAGTTCAAGGATTATGTTGGCAAGCTGGAGTGTGTCCAGAAGAGGACAACCAAATGTTGAAAAGTATGGAAGCCATGACCTACGGGGAGTGACTTATGAAGTTGGTTATGTTTAGTCTGGGGAAGAGAAGGTTCAAAGGTGATACGACAGCCATGTTTAAATATTGAAAGGAATGTCATATTGAGGATGGAGCAAGCTTGTCTTGTCCTGTTCCATTACTGTGGAGCAATGGATGCAAACTACAGGAAAAGAGATTCTGCCTAAACATTAAGAAGAACATCTTGACAGTAAGTGCTGTTTGGCAGCAGAATACACTCCCTCAGTGTAGTGGAATCTTTTTTGGAGGATTTTAACCAGAGGCTGGATAGCCATATGTCAGGGTGCTTTGATTGTGTATTCCTGCATGGGAGGGGTTGGACTGGGTGGCCATTGAGGTCTCTTCCAACTGAATACTTCTATTATTCTATGGCCAGACACCAGTTGGGGAGCTATATTTTTGTAAGTTGACCTATATGTGAAGGGGTTAGAATTTTGTAGGTGTGGAATGTCCATATCCAGTAGAGGGCTGTTATATTATTACATAGCAGAGCCAGCAAAGTGCCAGATGAACAACAGGACTGATGCACAAAAGGACCAATGTGCATTGCATTTGTCTTGATGCACAGTGGGAACACTTGCTGGTATCCTGTCACACATACAGTTGGCCCTCCACATTTTTGGCTTTGACTTTTGTGGATTTGATTATCTGTGGCTTTGATTAATATGTCATCTCTAGGAATCTTTAGGTCCTCCAGTACAACTCTGCCAGAGGTTGACCATAAATTTGTGAGGGAAAACCTAAAAGTCTCTAGAGAAAACACTCTTTTCTGGCCATTTGTAGGTCCTTCAGCTTGATTCTATGATCAACATCTGGCTGATGTTGACCATAGAGTGGCACTGGATGACCTGGGGATCTCTTAGGTAAAAAGAATGGTGTTTTTCCCCACATTCATGGGGGTCCTTCACCCCTAACCCCAGCAAATGTATTTGCAGTTCAGTAGACAGGCTTCTTAGCACCTCTGCTTCATAGCTAGGTATATGTTAAGTTTGTATAAGTTTCCGGTGATCATTTTTAAACTATTGATGTTATATATTGTATTAAACTGACGTAACTGTAAGCTGCCCTGAGATCTTCAGATACAGGGCAGGATATTATTTTAATAAATAATAGCATGGAGTAGAAATAGTTAAATAAATAAATAACATTCACTCTTTGTCTTTGCTCCTAAAGGTCTCTAGTGTGCATAGGCTACTTTAATTTTGACATGTTCCTGTTATATTCCATCACTTTCATTTCTTTAAATAGCTATACTTTGAGTCTGTATTGTATCAGCTAAAAGTATAGCTTGAACCCCCACCTGCCTAAAAAAACCTTTCAAATTTGGCTTTTAAAAGTGATTGTGTATTTGATCTGCTATAGCCTACCTCACAACTACTTTCAGTGTCTTACAAAAGATATGTACATTGAATGTATAGTAATTTCACTTACTTTTAAATTTAAATGACTGGTTTAATTTTATTGGGTAAAAGGCACATGAGGAATCAAATATAATAATATAATAATAAAAGCCCTTTCAAATGGCAAATGGAACAAAGCATTCTTGAAAAGACCTCCTGTTTCACCTGTAGAGTGTGTGGCTTCATTTCATCATAACAGATTTAAACTGCTGGTGTGACATGATTATGAGCACTTGGAAATTCTTCACTGCTTTCTTTTAGGGTGTATGAACAGAACATTGTGTCTCACAAATCTGGATCTCCATGGGTGCAGAAACCAGAAAGCAGAGATATTTGTGTGTATGTGTGCTGCAAAAGAAGCAGCATTAATCCTCCTACATACCAACAGTATCTTCCAGCATGGGTCCTTGCATAGCCAAAACAGCATCTTCTATCCACAGGAGGGAAGTTGCCAGCCTTGGGGGATTTCCAAGGTTTTGCTGAAATAGTGAAAACAAAACAAAACAAGAACCCTGCCCAAAGAATCAGCAACCATCCAAAGTGGGTGGGTGTAAGCGAGAGAAAGAGCAAAAACAAACGCAGTTCAGTGCAGACTCAACATCCTCCCAGAATACTAAAGCCAAGATCCTATATCATAGCCAGTGCCCCAAAAGGTCAAGCAAGGATGGTGCTGGAGAAGAGTGCTGAGGTCTGTGGATGGCAAAGAAGAAGAAGACAAACAAAAATGTATTTCAGTGGTTCTCAGCCTTTCTAATGCAATGACCCTTTAATACAGTTCTTCATGTTTTGGTGACCCCCAACCATAAAATTATTTTCATTGCTACATACAAATATGTGTTTTCCAATGGTCTTAGGCAACCCTTGTGAAAGGGTTGTTCGACCCCCAAAGGGGTCCCGACCCACAGGTTGGGAACCACTGGCGTATTTGAACAAATTGAGCTTAAACACCCCCTGGAAGCCAAGATGTTCAAATTGAGGCTGTCATCCTTTAGTCACATCATGATAAGGATGACTCATTACAAAAGGCAATAATGCTAGGAAAGGTGGAAGGCAGTAAGAAGAGAGGATGACCACATGCCAGACTCAATCAGCAAGGCCCCAGGCTTGAACTTGCAGTGCCTGAGCAGAGCAGTTGAGGTTAGGTGGTCTTGGAGATGTTTTATTCACAGGGTTGCCGTTAGTCAAAGTCAACCTGAATGCAGTTCACAACAACAGGGAGAGAAGACTGAGGAGAGAGATGACGGATGCTTACAATTAGGCCCATTATGCCATTTGCAGACCGTTCTAGCAGAAGTAGTAAAGCCTGCCCCAAATCCTTGAGAGTTGATGGTGAGTCTTCAACACTCTCAGAAGAATGCCCCACTCCATTTATATGTGCTTTATGTATGACTTCATGGGATGTGAGACACAATTAAAATGGCAATATGTGCTCCCACTTTGGGCTCCATATTGTCACCTGTCTAGCTGCTGATAGATGTTTTGGTTCCACCATCACCACTACCATCATGCACATCTATAAGTTGCTGTGTTACCTTGATTGTATTCGGATTCTGAATTCATTAGTGAAAATTGTCCCCATACCAGTTTCTACAATCTTGAGGCCAAGAAACAATTCCAACCAATCCCTGCCTGCCCCACCCATAGCATCATAAGGAGCTGCCATCAGGGTTTGGGCTATGAGATCTTAGGGAATTCATAGAATCATAGAATCATAGAGTTGGAAGAGACCACAAGGGCCATCCAGTCCAACCCCCCTACCATGCAAGAACTCTGAATCCAAGCAAAGAATTGGACACTGTTAACTTGGCAACACTTAAGATTGATGCTATTTTAAATAAAAACAGGAACTACTCCTCTGAGGCAGAGAGAGTTCTCTTTCTCCCTTTTTGGGAGAAAGATGGCATAAAAATAAAATGAAATAAATATCAGGAGAGGGCCTTCTCTGCTATGATACCTTTTTTATGAAATGTCCACCCCTTGGAGGACTGCTGTTGGACAAGCATTTGAAACCAAGTGAGACCATGGGATTTATTTATTTAGTTAGTTAATGTGTTATGGAAGCTGCTTTCGGTCCCAGCTTGGGAGAAAGGTGGCGTATAAAATAAATAAATAAACATTTTGACTGATGAATTGTTTAAATTGTTCTAAACTGTTTACATCATTTAAAATTAACTTGAATTTATTCCATTTTACTCCACTCTGAGATCTATAGCTATAGGGCATGCTAAAAATAGTCTAATAAACGAACATAAAATGCTATAATACTTTCAAAGTAACCTGGGTAAATGTGCACAAATGGATTGCATCATTTAATTTGATATATTTCACGTATTTAGTCCAATTAATGACATATTTCACATGTTTGACCCAATTATTTAGTAATTTACCATTTTTCCTTGCTGTTAATTGGGAGGAAAAAACAATAATTTCAACTCACAGTTTTACTCGCAGTGAGTTCAAGATTCATTTTATCATTGCATCACAAATTCCTGCAAGAGTGCCTTACTTTCTCTTGAACTATGCTTTTGATTCCCAAGGTGGCTAGCTCTTCCAAGTACCAATGCTAGTGGAAAAATTTACAGTTTACATGCCATTGTGGGAACAGTGCCCAATCTAATTTGGGCAAGACCTCCAGACTACAGTGCTCTGCTGGGATTGGATGAAAGCACCGTGCTGACATCGATGTCTGATTCTTTCATATGTGGATGCAGGTCAATGTAAATCCCAGACTCTTTACATAACTCCAGCAATGTGTCAATATTGCTCTGAGACAAACGAAGATACCTGTGCAAAGAAGAGGAGAAGGGAAGAAGAGAAGAAAAGGAAACACACTCAGATGGTGGTATTTCTGATGGCTGGAATTTAGTATTATGGAGACTTACAGTACATCCCCATAAGTGGATTTACAGATGCAGGAAACAGAACTGGGCAAATTCACAATGTCCTGTATTCACCTAGGGGCTGCTGTAATGTTACTACAAGCATTACTTCATGGAGTGACTGATGCATCATGGCTCAATGTGCAGTGAATACCAATGCACATTGGGGAGCTCCCCAGTGCTCAACACTGGCTAGGAAATGATGGAACTCAATAGGAGTGCCCATATCCAGTCAGAAGTGTCCAATGCCCATCAGAAGTTCCCAGTGCACATCAGATGATCCCAGTGCACATCAGACATGCCCAATGTACAGTATATCAGATGTGCCTGATGTGCATTGGAGCACTCTTGCCAGTCCCCCGATATGCTTCTGTGACATGGCCCAGAATTAAGTGTACAGCTCTCCAAATCCCCAACTCAGCATGCTAATTCTGGGAGTTGTACTCCAAAAAGGTGACTTTCCAAGCTCTAATGCATAATGTTATTTTCTGACCTGCAGCTCAAGATTTCTTCAGGTTTGATCTGAGGCAATGGCTCTATCAGCTTCAAACTGTCATCTTCTTGTTCCTTTTCTATCATGGTCTTGAGCTTTCTCTGCAAAGCTGGGTTCCCAGAAACTTGGTTATGGAGATGGACCGTCGAGAGTGAAGGTCTGTCTCCTTTCGTTGACAACCTTTGCAAGGAAGGAAAGAGGGCCACAGTTTCTTGGAGAGATATGCTGTTGTCTAGGCTAGGATACCTAGGGATGCTTGCCTTCTGGGTGACTTTGCTAGGTGGAGGCACATTGTAACCACTGTTCCTAGGAACAATATGATTTCTTCCTGAAAGAGCCTGCATGGGCAAATCCATCCCACTGAATGGTGTGAGATCCTTGGAATGCTTCCGGTCTGCAGAAAAATAATGACAACATTTGTTTGTTACTTTTGCATCCAACTATTCTTCGAATGAACTCAAGGAGGCAGATGGCTGCCTTCCTTCCTACTTTACTATCACAACAACTGTATGAGGTATGTCATGCTGAGATAAAGTGGCTGGCCTGAAGCTGGGAGGTACAGAATGTTGCAAAAAAATTTTGTCCTTGATATAAAAGGGCATCTCAAGACAATGACACACAACCTTGAGAAAATGGTAAACTGCCATGACATGTGATTTCTTGTTAGTTTGTTTGGCATTTTGGTCTAGGTTTTTGTTTTTGTTGTTGTTGTTCCAAACATTTGCTTTTTGTGGAAAATATGGTATGTGCGTGCGTGTGTGCGTGTAAATATATTGGCTGTACAGTGGGCTCTTGGTATCCGCTGAGGTTTAGTTTCAGGACCTTCCATGGATACCAAAATCCATGGATGCTTAAGTCCTGTTATATACAATGGTATCGTAAAATTGTGTCCTTCATATAAAATAGAAAAATCAAGGTTTGCTTTTTAGAATTTATATATTTTTGGAATATTTTCAAGCCATGGATAGTTGAATCCATGGATAAAGAATCTGTGGATGTGGAGGTCTGACTATATTTCCATGGGGGGGGGGGGGGGGGAGGGGTTATCTGTTGTTCCCTTATGCTTTAAAAGTAAAAATTTTTATAATGCTTTTCCCCCCCCCCCCCCGCCATACATTTCAGTTAGTGCTGTTACTTGTAACGTATTACTTCCACGTTCTTGCACAATCTTCAAATATCTAAAAGCTTGTGATACTGAAGATGGAGCTGATTTGTATCTTGTGGCTCTACCACATTCATTTCCACTTCAAAACTGGAAACACCCTCTAAACAAAACAAACTCAGAAAAGCAAGCAGATAGTTTGAGAATAATGGTATTGCCTACCATTATTTAGTCTTTTAGTTGGTAGCCGCAGAAAGCTCACAAAATTTGGCAGATGATCTCCATACTGGCTCCACGGCATGTCAATAGACTCTTTCTCAGAGAATGGCTGTGTGTCTGTGGTTTCATCTTGAATGGACTCAGAATAGCTTAAGGGCTTGGAGAGAGGAAATGTTGGGGGGGAGTGAAGAGAGAGATGTTTCATTACTTATTTACTTGGGTATTACATTTCTGTCCTGCTTTCCAAAGGTCAGGTTTCAATACAGCTTTCAATTGAACAGTACAAGTGTAACACCATTCCTTACCATGTTGCAGTCATTAGTAATCCCATCCCATTATTCCACTTTGCTCCAGAAGACTGTTACCAAATATTTTAAATTGTGAATTCTAATATGGAACTACTGTATTTTTTGAAAGTGTATGTGTGCATGCACACATGTCTTGAAGCCATCTATTGACTTAAGGTGATCTGGTGAATTTCATAGGGTTTTTTTAAAGCCAAGAAGTACTCAGAGGTGGTTTGCTGTTGATTTCCTCTCCAGCCTACAGCACCTGGTGTTTCTTGGTGGTCCCCCATCCAAGTACTAACCAGGCCTGACCATGCTTATCTTCTGAGATAGATGGAATCGGGTGCCTTCAGAGTATTTAGAGTGTGTATGTGTGAGGGGCCATTTACAAAACGGATGGACAAAGTGATGTTATTGGATGTTATTGGACTGCAACCTTCATCAGCTCTAGCCAGCATAACTAATAGCAAGGGATGGCAAGAGCTGAAATTCTATAACATTTGGAGGGCTAAACTTTGTCCACCCTACAGCTATGAGTCCTTGAAAACCAAGGGGGGGAGAGATGTTAGTGTACTTCTTTCTTGATTTTATGGTGCCAACTATAATTAAATATTGCAAACGCAATCACAATTTACATCCCAATATATGTTTTTAACAACAATACAACAAATTATATATTATGGTTGACATATATGCGCTGTCAAAAAACAACAGCCTTTCAAGCATCCAATGAGGTGGCAGTTTATCACTTAATTGCAAGACTCTTCTGCCTCTGTTGCATTGCAATATTTGGATGCAAATCTAAAGCTCTTATTCAAAATGAAAAGGGGTGCCACCTTAGCTCTGACAACTGCAGCACTTCTCCACCTCCAGCTCTCCCTCTCCTTTTGAACCCAAGTCCTTTCCTTAGTATGTCCCCACACACTAGCCCCAACCAAAACTCATGGTATTTACAAAAACCGCTACATCATGTGGCTCACACTAAAAAGCATATGTACCAATTCAGAATTCAAAAATGGCTCTTAATTGCTCCAAAAATGATACTGACTTATGGGAGTCATCCCCTAAAACATCTTGAGGACCAAAACTCTTTCTGTCTTTTTTAGAGGTCCCTCCAAATGGGTAGAGTTAGCTGAAGGATTCTATTGTATCTTGTCCAAGATACAACAGCAGCCAGTAGTTTCCACCTGAGCAATGCAATGAATCTGCTCTGGATTTTTGTTGTTGTATTAGCTGCCTTCAAACTGACTTTAACTTATGGTGATCTTATGAATAAGAGACCTCCAATTCAAACTTTTATAGGTGCTATTCAGGGTCTCCTATGTTTGGAATAACATGAAAGCCATTGTATCTCATGGTCTGGGGTACAGCAGGTTGGGGAAAGCATTTGACTTCTTTTTTCTGGAAGTGGAATGTCAGGCATGATGACATTTTGGTCTGTTCCAATGAGACAAGTGTTTAGAAGTTCTTACAAACTGTAACAGATGCCTGATCTTTATTGTGATACATTTTAAATGGAGAACTGTTAGGCACTTGAATGCTCCCCCTTCCCGCACACCCAAATTGTAGACACGCTTCCTCTTTTGGTTGGCAGCTGGTGGTAGGTAAACATGCTGCTTTTTAAAGAAATGTTTCCTTTCCCCCCAAAGAAAAAAAGACATGTTCATAAGGAGAAGTGAGAAACAGATGGTAAACACAGACAAATACTCCCCAGGAGACTAGGATCCAATACACTTAAGGAAAATATTATCTAAAGGCCTTAAGGGCTAGTGCTGAGACCTTTCTCTGTTTCAAATGGAGAGGATTTTGGTGTCTTCTCTACAGTTATCTTCATACAAGGGAAGGAATATTTGGACCGTGTTCAATGGAAAGGAAACATCCGTTGATTTTAATTGGTGCATTTTAACACACTACATTTCAATGTTGCTTTCAGCAAAAGCTGGAAAGGGTGATGCTTAACTTTGAAAAAACAGTGCTTTATCTCAGTTATCTTTATCTCTCTCCAAGTTTCTGGACCACCCAGGGGAAGGAATGACAGGCTTTTATCCAACTTTTGAGCGGTTTATGCTAGGTGAGGCAAATACAGAGCTAAGAAAAGTTACCCCCTTTTGCAATATAATTCTCAAATCCTGCAGTCAGCATGGTCAGAGATCATGCTAGCTGCTGGATTCTAAGAGTTGTTGTCTGAAAAAGTATCTTTTACAAGTTCTAATTTTTGCATACACCCCATTTCTCTGCCAGTGAGAAGAGCCAGGGGTGGCATTTGCTTGGGTTTGATTTCTTTTGGAGAAAAATCAATAGAAAACTATTATGTAATATTTGAGATTATGTCCAAAAATACAAGTAGTGCACAAATTGAGCATTAGGCAGTCAGCATAGCATTTCTATGAACAGTGAAACCATTGTCCTAAATTGTTATCCTAGGTCTCTTTTATACTAACCAATTATATTTCTTTGATTTCACTGTATAGCAGTCATGGCAACATCCAATGGAATCTTGGGCTTTGTAGCCACTAGAGCTCTTTGGATGAGAATTCTGAATACACTGCAAAACTACAAATCCCAGCATTCCACAGGATGAAGCTATGGCAGTTAAAGTGGTATCCAAGCTGTGAAAGTCAGGCATCCTGGATGCCTTCAGTGTACCCCTGCCATCTCTACTTAGTCCTTTGCAGTCTAACTTCAACAACATTTTATCATATCCTATGTTCAGTTCACACACAAACCTAGCCTACAACACTGTAGCTGGGGACGGAAATATAAAATCTGGACGTTTGGCCTTTCTTTCTTTCTTTCTTTCTTTCTTTCTTTTTTGCATTCACATTTCTTAAACATCAACTCCTTCCTTTCTCAGTTATGAAGATGTTTGTGAATTTTAGTAAATTCTAATTTTTCTCCTTTAAAAAAACTCTTTAATAAAATTCTGTTTCATTTTTATTTACCAAATCCTAGTCTTCCAGAATCTTAGTCCAACGCTCAGCTCACTACACCACAGTGGCTCCTATTTTTCTTTAGGGGGTAAAAATTAAGAAGTCATTGACTTCTTCTTTCTTGTGGGTGGGTAGGCAACTTTCCTTAGGCAAAAAAGATGTTGGTACCCTCTCTGCAAATTCAGGATTAGAAATTGATGCCAGTTCCTAATACTATAAGTCATACCAAAGTGTGACCGAGATACAGGACAAAGAACAGGACAATGCAGAGAGATGTAGCCTTCCTTCCTTCCTTCCTTCCTTCCTTCCTTCCTTCCTTTCTTTCTCCCATTTTCTCTCTGGGTGCATCTACACTGTAGAAATAACCACTTTAACTGCCACAGCTCAATCATACAGAATCCTAGGATCTGTAGTTTTGCGAGGCACCAACAGTCTTTGGCAGAGAAAGCTAAAGACCTTGTAAAAACTACAGATCCTAGAATTCCCTAGGATGGAGCTACCCCACTTAAACTGGTATTAAACTGCATTGTTTCTACAGTGTAGATGCACTCTGTTCCCCTCCATGTAGGAAACATTTCTATATTGCCAACCTGTCTTTCTGAAATGCTTCCTTACCTTGTAGTATAATGATTTATAGGATCCTGAGGGTGAGACCTGTACTTGTTTCCTGAGCCACCACTTCACTTTTCTTTCCTCTTGTCTCAGCAAGTTCTCATTCATTACCTTCATGGAATCAAGGGATCGCCTAATCCTCTTTAACTAAGTAGAAGAGGCGGGTGAATGTGAATTTTGAACTTATCATTTAAGAAAGAAAATAACATTACTTATGGAACCTTTCTTTACAAACAAGAAATCCTAGCAAAGTCATTTTTAAAAGGGGGAACTCATATTTTAATTTTTATTTTACAAAAGTGGCTTAGAAAGGCAGAGACATGTTCAGAAATAGGCATGAGAGGATTGTGATGTTACGATTGAGACTAGAAACAACCATATATGACCTTTCACTCCAACATATTCTCTTCCCACCACAACCATTCTTTTTCAGCAACAAAATTAAATTTTATTGATTAATTGATGGATTGGATGTATATTCTGTCTTTCTCTCAAGATGAGATTCAAGGCAACTAACAATAAATGTTAAAAGATCCAGTTACAACATTAATTTACAAAAGTTGGAAAGAGTTAAATATCAACATTATTAATAACATAAGTAAGACAGCTAAAACACTGAAAATGTATTTAAACTATAATTAAACAAAAGTACAGCACGTCCTAGGACTAGCAACCATCATGAGTTATAAAGTAGGATATAGAAGTCAAGGTAACATCAAAGAAAGAGGCAGATGCTGGGAAAACACATTTGAGAATAGTATAGGCTGAAGCAATTAGTCCCACTGATTTGGGTAAATTTTGAGAGTGGGGCAAAAATACCTCTTGAATACTGCATTAATCCTCAGGTTGTGGGCAGATCTAAATAATTTCCCAGTATGTGATACTTTGATCACTATCCCCATTGTATAAAATGGAGGATAACTTATCTCTTCCCCATGAAGAAGACAATATGCAAAGGGATCTTGTAGCATCTTTGAGACTAACTGAGTGAAAGAAGATTGTAGCATAAGCTTTCATAGACTTGATCTTGGTGCATCTGAAGAAGTAGATCAAGTCTATGAAAGTTTATGCTACAACTTCTTTTGCTTAGTTAGGTCCAGTACATACCGGTGCTTTGCTGTTTGGGGTGTGGTGCCCAAACAGTGCCGTGCCGTGCGGACGTCATCGTTGCATCCAAGTGTGGCAAAGGCACCCCACGTGGCAGAAAAAGAACCCACAGGGAGTAGGTTCTTTTTAAGCCTCGTGGAGGCCACACAATTTGGTTGGTGCAGTCTCTATCTGGGGCAGAAAGGGGCAGCATCTGGCCGCCCCTTTCTGCCCATGTGTATCCCCCCTTTGTCTCAAAGTTGCTACAAGATCCCTTTGCATACTGATATTCCAAACTAACACAGCTACGTCTCTGAATTCTACCCCAAAGAAGAAGGCACTTCTTTCTGGGAGCATTACAAACTGGGTGCATGGGAAGACAGTTCCTACTGGGAGCATTACAAAAATAGGGAAGAATGACTGCTATATGTAATAAAGTAACAACGTGTGTTTGTTGTTCTTTTAAAGAAGGAAGGAAGGAAGGAAGGATCCTTGACTACCTATATTTTAAAGGTAAGGTGCTTCCCCAGTTCTTAAAATTCAGCCACTTCTGGAAATTAGTTAATTTCTTTCCCCCTTGAAAGAGGTGGTAGTGGACTTTGCCACAGCTTTCTTGGAGAGTGTTAGTTGGCCCTTGTCCTTGAAGCAGATCCTGAGAGAATAAAAATGTGGTACAAAAAGTGTAGTAGAGAACAAAAGGTACTAAGAGTACAAAAGGTTAATAGGAGAACAAAATGTGACTAGCTTTGGGTTTGACTTTGATGAGTAATCCTCTCTAGCAATGGTTCTTAGCATCTGCCTCTTTTCTTTACATTGCCATTCCTTCTGCACACTCCTTAAAGCTTCTTGATGGATGCCACCACTCAAAAAACTAGTTGCTTGCAAGTTGCAAGATCTTAGATCTGAGCTATCTAAGCATTTCAGATCAAAGCAGACTTTTGTCACGAACCATCTGACAAATAGAAAACACATCCAGTGAAAACAGATGTCACTTTCCCTACCTGAAGTGCCTCCCTGTCATTGGACACCCTGAGAGCTTTTGCCCTTTTGTTGTCAAGCCAGTCCATACTCCCCAAAGGTTTCCACTTTCTTTCAGCCATGGCTTTAATTTAGAAGAAGCAAGGATTCCAATTATGGTGACTTTACACTATACAGATACCCTGATAGTACCTATGTAGCAACTGCATCCTTTACTTAAAACCTTTGTGCTGTGCTAAAGCCATTGGTTGTCCTTGATGAAGATGAAGCAAACACCAAAGAACTGTGATGTAATAATCTGGTGTTCTTCCATGACTCCTTGGAGTGTTGTCTTGCCAACCAAGTTGAAAACATTAAGGGACTGTGATATCATGATTAGAAGATTAGCTATAAAGAAAGGCAACCCTTGGTCTTCAGTGAAGATTTGAAATAGGTACATTTAGGTTTGTCATTCAGGATTTAACCCTAGTACTTGACAGAGAAGCCTGGGAGTGTGGATGGTTTGATGAAACTGGATAGCATTTTAAAAGCTAGGAGCAGGCAATCCAATAGATAGGGAAAAGGCTAGGATTGGGATAGGCAATAGGAAATACAGTTTGGTGCACAGCGGATAGTCTCCTTATGGAACTTACTGCCATAAGATGTGATGATACAAGGTCAGCTTCAGGCATTAGGTGCCTAGGAAAAGGAAGTAGAAACAGCAAAGTGTTGCAACAACTGTGTAGTATATGTCACACGGCAATATTCCCCATAAATCAATTTACTGACCTTAATTGCAAACCAGTTATCATCCATTGATTCCTATTAGTTGTTTCTGGGGAGTAATTCATTGGAGTTACTCACACTGCAGTGCTTAAAAAGGAACATACTGACTAAGATCAGGAGACAAAGATGTTTATCACACTGTACTCTTAAAGTGCTACTATTCCACTTTGACTCCTCTAGCTGCCTCCTGTTGCATTCTGGGATTGGCAGTTTTAAGGAGGGGTATTTAGAATTCTCAGGCAGATTCTCTGAGTCAGGAGTCAAAGTGGAATAGTAGCACTTTAAGAGTATAGTGTGATAAACATCAAAGTGTGAAGCCGGGAACTATTCCATGATTCCCTTCTCCTCTCCCATTGGACTTATCTTCCACCTGTCTGTATTCCATTATGACGTAGTGGCAAAGGGCCCTGAGATTTGGAAATACAGTCTTTCAGGCTTGACCCTATGGGGCTTTGTGAGTTGTAACAAGTGCCTGGACACAAGATCTGCAACAAAATATTCCATTGATACAATGGGGGAAAAACTTAATTAAAGAATAAAATATACAGCTAGTTACAAAATTAGAGAAAACTACAGTACTACAGAATGCAGTACTGTTGGTACATTACGCCAAACAGATTAGCAAGAATCTATAAAGATCTTGACCCTAAATGCTGGAAGTGCAATAAAGCTCTAGGAACTCTTTTTCAATGTGGTGGAATTGTGAGTATGCAAAAAAAAATTGGAAACAGATTCATGGCTGGTTTCAGATAATTTTAGAGTGTAAGTTTCCTTTACATCCAAAATTTTATTTATTAGGTATGATATCAGATGAAGAATTAGAAAAGGCAGATGGAAAACTGATATTCCACATGACAGTCACAGCAAGGATAATGGTCTCTTCCAACTCTATGATTCTATGCAGCAGATTGAAAAATGATAAACATACAAACTGTGGCAAATGAATAACAAAACATTTACACCATTTAGAAATGGACAAACTTACCTGTTTGGTGCAGGGAAATTCATGGGAGTACAAGAAGAAAATATGGACTGCATGGACAACATTCCTACAAAGAGAAAAAATATTTATGTTATAATAAAAAATATAAATGAGAGGTGGGCTTTTGATTTAAGGTATATAATACACAGAAGTTAGAAATACATGATAAAGAAAGGTGGAAATATATGTTAAAAACTTGAGAACTAATATATGAATTTGGGACTTTTAGTAAGGTATATTTATTTTGCATATACATCTACAAGTTTTGTCCATAAGATGTTGTGAAATTATACAATTATAAGTTTAAAGCTGTAAAGTAGGTAAAAAATATATAAATAAGGAGATGAATTATCTATAAGATTATAAAATGAAGGAAATACGGAGCGCAGGAAGATTTATGTCAGTCTAAGGTATGCGACTTAGTATGTGTCTATGTATGTCTATTTGTATGTATGTTTTCTGTGTGTGTGTGTGTGTGTGTGTGTGTGTATTAATATAATAAACACTAATTTGTTAAAAAAAAAAGAATTGTGTCTGGAAATGGATTGGAAACAGACTGTGCTTAGTGGGTATTTTTCCAATGTCATGAGGTTGTGGTGAGGGAAGGTAGACAAATTCTGCTGACTTCTCATTTTTTAGTTTCTAGAAAAGCCACTCAGTACCTCGAAATCCAAAATCCCATCGTCTTTGTGTCCTCCTCACCGCACTGAAAGCTCTGACAGATATTCCTTGGGGAAGAAGGAGGCATGATCACATAGGAGGCTGAACTGCTTCTGCAGGCAACAGGTCTTGGATGGGGAGGAATGTATCCATTTTTTGGAGTGGCTGTTAAATTAAACCAATAAATCTTTGGAAATGGTAGAAAAATCATTCACCTGTAAACATTTCTCTGATGGGAAAGAATGGAAGCTCAGACTTTTTTCTTTTTTCAAAAAAGTTCAGACCTACTAATCTAAGCCTCCAAGGGGTTTTTAGACATCTTAATAGCTTGATGAAACAAGTTGCTGGAAGAGATTCACTTCCACTGGGAACTGGAGCTATCACTGGTATTGGGCCTCTGTTAGAAATATTGGACAGGGAAACAAACTAATGGTTGAAAATTACAGGAGTTGGGCAGAAGGTTTAATGGCCAGACCTCTTTCTTTCACTCTTTTTTTCTTTTAAGGGATTATTTGATTTTCCAGATATAACTCTTCAGAAACGCAGTGCCATGCATTTGTTACTAAATGAGGCGCTCACTTCTTTGGGCCAATTTCTGGAATCACTAGTCTTTTCGTGCCAAGTTCAGTTGCACCTGTTTGAAAAGTTCCTTTTTTGGACTGCAACTCCCAGAATTCTAGCTGCCCCTAAAGTAACTCTTAGCCATAACTCTAAGATGTTTATCACACTATGCTCTTAAAGAGCTACTATTCCAGTGTGACTCCTCTAGCAGCCTCCTGTTGCATGCTGGGATTGGCAGTTTTAAGGAGCTGAACTTCTCTGCCTGAGAATTCTAAATACCCCTCCTTAAAACTGCCAATCCCAGCATGCAACAGGAGGCAGCTAGAGGAGTCACACTGGAATAGTACCTCTTTAAGAGCTCGTCTGATAAACACCTAAGTCTGGGAAAGGCTATGCCAGCTCTTTCAACCTGCACCCATGCTAAGTGCCATGGCAACATGCTATGGAATCTTGGGATTTGCATTTTAGAGGACTATTTAGCATTGTCAGCCAGAGAGCTTTGGTGCCTCACCAAACTATAAATTCCAGTATTCCATAGGATGCAGTCATGGAAGTTAATTGGAATCATTATGGTGCTATAATTAGGTAGTGTGAAATATGTAGTGTGCTCTACATATATATTAGATTACAGCTCCCTTTGGTCTTACTAAGCACTTACTTGAGATAACTACCTGATATTCTGTGAACCTGGAGATATCCTGTGAACCAGAAGAAGACCATGTATAGGACCCTATCCATTTTGTCTCAGTGTTCTGTGTGCTTCTTTTCAGTGTGGTAAAGGAATTACGTTTGGAAACGTGCTGAGCAACACAGCTGCTTTTCTACACACAATTACTTTTGCATCACTCCCAGGTGGCCATTTGAGACATGTTACCGACAATTTATTTTCACAATCACAAATAAAAAATACTTGGACCCCCTTCATAAATTTTAGTTTAAATTAATTGGAATTTTGTGGGTGGCTGATAGAACCACATGTGGAGGATCCCAGACAGAGAGAAAGGAAAGATTGGGTTAAAGATTATTAGCCCAGAAATTCAACTTACAACAGACTTCTTTTTAGGAGTTTCTGATACAAGGAAAAGGGCCTAAGAAGTATCTCCATTCACCAGGGGCAGACAACTTCTTTCAGCCAAGGGCCAAGCTCATTGTCAAATATGTCCTTGGGAGCTTCATTATAGAGACATGTGGGGTCAAAGGCAAAAAGTCTGGGATCAAAGCCACCAGCATATTTTAGTTTTAAACTCTTGGTGTATCCATATTGCACTGTTACATGTTGCAATATTGACTTGCATGGCTCCATCCTATAAGATCCTGGGATTTCTAGTTTGGTGAGATACTTAAATGTTCACAGTGCATCCCCTTGACCTACAACATTACAGTTCACTGGCAGAGAATTCTAAGTGAAACTACAGATTCCAGGTTTCCATAGGATGAAATCATGGCAATTAAAATTATGTCAAACTGTTTATGTAATGTAGATCCATACCACATCAAACTGTATATGTAATGTAGATCTGTAATATAGATCTATATTTGTGAAGTATCAAAGGATCCCTGAACATATCAAGTTATTCAGATATCCTCTGACTACCTGTAATGAAATCTTAGGTGAAGCATTTCATCCTTTTGGAATTAAAATTTAAAAAAAAAAACCATACAAAATCTGAATAACCTGCTATGTACAAGATCCTTTGATACTTTACAAGTGCAGAGCTGTGATTCTAGTTGAACTGCCATGGCAAGATCCTATGGGATCCTGGGGTTGGCAGAGGGAGGTATTAAGAAAGGTCCCTATCTGAAGGATCCCAGAGATATGGATTAGGCTCCTGAGGTTTTCCAGCCTTGACTTCCACAGAACTCCATTCACAGCTAGAGTTGTTAAAGATGCTTTGCTCTGTGGTGAAGGACAAGATGGCATTGCATCTTCCATCTCAACATAAAGAATCTTACTGTACTGGCACCTGACCCTCACTTTAATATTAGTGACTGATGGAAGTCCCCTTGCCTTAGCCAATGATGTGGGGCAGACTCTGGTATCTCTGGGATTCTTCAGGTAGGGCCATTTCATGCTTCACAACTGCAGTGCTATAATTGTACTTCAGCTGCCATGGCTCCATCCCATGGGATTCTGTACTTAGTTGAGGCATAGAGTTCTTTGGCAGAGCAACACCTCTCCCTGCCAATCTCAGAATTTCATGGGATGTTGTCATGGAATCATAACTCTATACTTGTGAAGTGTGAATTGGTTCCCTGGACATACCAGGTAGTTCAGGTTTTGTTTGAGTTTTTAGTTCCAAAAGGCTGATATGTTTCACTAAAGATTCGGTTACTGGTAGCCAGAAGGTATATCGGCTATAAACAGTTTGATACTACTGTATTTTAATTGCATGATTTCATCCTATGGAATTCTGGGTTGTTTCTCCAATTCCATCCCTTGCTCTCTAGGAGGCACAGAAAGGCCTTAAGGGTCCATTGTAAGTCCAGCAGGCAGCTGTGTACTGCACTATGCTGGGTCATAGAGGATTCCATCCCTAGTGTGCTATAACACACCAGTGTGATCCACAGATTATGTGGGAGCAGAATTGCCCCCCCCCCACGCAGCTGGCCATCCCTGCATTGTTTGCTCAAGGCACACACTATTCTTTTGTAGGGACATCCTCAGTTCAGAAGGGACTAGAAGAAGAGCAGTGAACCCCAGTAGCAGATCCCAGAGGTTTACCTGAAGTAGACTCTAGAGAATCACTGCAAAGAACCTGCCTTTGGTCTCTAATATCTCCTCTGCCCCACACCTTGAAGACAGCTTGGCTGCTGGCATTTTTCTAGTACCTCATAATTTAATTTAGGAGTGGAGAGGGGGGAAATAAAAATAAAACTCAGTAGGGTGTCTCAGAACATGGCTAGAAATTGAAGGGTATTTGTCTCTGGCAAATGTCTTGCTGTGACAGAAGCAGTGCAGTCTCCTGTATATGACTCCCTAGTGTGGCCTTAAAACTGACTGGGAGTTAAGAGATTCATTTTGCGAACCTGAACTGATCAAAGGCTCCCCATTGTGCTTAATTGTCTGTGGGGTCTGGAAGGTCTAGGAGGCAACTGGGGACCAAGAAGAAGCTTCTTGACCTGCTTTTGTATTAGCTGTAGGATTAAATGCCCAGAGCTTGTACTGAGAGCCATTTTACTAGAGATGCATTTCCTGGGCCTCTTTGGAGAAATCTACATATACATTTCTCAAAAGTTAACTGAGGGTGGGTCAAGACAGGGAAAAGATTTAGAACAGGCCAAGACACTATCCCAGAAAGTTGCTGATGGCAGACACACTGCATCCAGATAAGAACAGTGGTCTTCTGCCATGGTTGGAATAGAAGTGGGGGATCTGTTCCAGGACACAGCAGAATGGAAGGGGGACTTGAGAGGGACAGGAACAAAATAGTGTGACTTCTCCCTGGAGTTCCTGGAATCTGCCCCAGGATGAGTGGGAATGTCACCTGGTCCTTTAAAACAAAAGCAGTAACAAGATGTACAAATACTGCAACCTCCAGAAAACTTTGTCCTGTCCAGATCTGCCTCAAATTAATCATTTTTTAAAAAGTAGGAATGCAAACAGTTCTGCCCTTCTCCTCCTACTACAGTGAATCTCAAACTCAGGCCTTCTGGTTGTTTTGGAAATCAGCTCCCACAGTCCCAGAGATGGATGAAGCTTCTGGGAGCTGAAGTCCAAAACACCTGGACCAGAGTTTGAGAATTACTGTTCTAGTGTTTGAGAACAAGAAACTACCATTGTTACCTCCTTGTGTGTGTGATGGCAAGATATTAGACTAAATCCAATTGCTACTCCCACCAAGAGCTGAGCCACTGAATCAACTGTTGAATGTTAAGTCAACATTTAGGTATGTTCCTTTGATTCAGTGGCTTTGATCATGATGGGACTATCTACAACTGGCGTTAGGCTGTTTACTGCTGGTATTGATAACAATTCTTGCATGCGTGATCATGAATTTTGTGCAAATTACACCAACAGCACAAATTGCACAGATGTATGACAGCTGCTGTTTTGCTGCATCATCTTTTTAGAAAGAGAAGCATCAGTTGGGTAGTTTGAATCATTTTGATTTCCCAGTCAGTCCTCCAGTGCCTGCTGTGTATATGTGTGCTTTGCTTCACCTAGGAGAAAGACACTAATTCTACGCAGAGATATTCTTTGCAGATTATGGATCCCTTGATACAGTGGCATCAATGTTGGATTAGGACTCAAGGAGATCAGTGTCTGAATCTCTGCTGATCCATGAAAATGCACAGGGTGGCTTTGGGCAAGGCACACTCTTTCAGTCTAAGAGGAAAACAATGGCAAACTTTCTCTGAATTAATCGTTCAAGAAAACCCTCTGTTTCCCAGCATCTCAGATACACTTTGGTCAGGGCACTGCAGGGCTGCAATAGTAGATTTGGTGGGGGGCACCGACAGTATTAATTTGGGGAGGAGGAATGATAGAATTCTGACCTCCACAGTGACCAAAAGAAGACGTTGTTGTTTGTTTTTGTGAGCCTTCAAGTCATTTCTGATTTATGGCAACTCTAAGGCAAACCTGTATCATGGGGTCTTTTTGGCAAGTTTGCTCAGAGAGGGTTTGCTATTGCCATCCTCTGAGGCTGAGAGAGTGTAACTTGCCCAAGGTCACCCAGTGGGTTTACATGGCCAAGCCAGAATTCGAACCTTTAGAGTCATAGTCTAATGCTCAAACCATGACACCAGTTAAATTGGACTAACATTTTGGGAGTTTATTGCATGCAATTTTAACGCTGACCTGGGCACAGGATAGGATCAGGCTGGAACAAGTTAAAACTACGGAAAGCTTTCATAGTACCAAAACTTACTGCCAGAGCACTGCTGGAGGATGAATGATGGTCGGGAAGCAGTGCAGCAGTAATTTTGCATGCCATAACATCAGTTTTAACCCATTCCAGCAGAATCCTGTCCTGTGCTCAGGTTGGTGTTAAAATTGTATGCTATAAATTCCTGTGTATGCTGCTAACAGAATGATAGGCATTAGAGGAGGTATAAATGCATCTTTTAACAAAAGATGACTGTCGTAGTATCATATATTTGATGTTTTTGGCCTGAATTTTATTGGAAGTCACAAGTAGAGCCTTTGAATCCATGGGATTTACATAAACGTGGACTCAGCATTCAAAAACTCTAGTTAGGACTACCAACTAGATACAAGCTTTTGTCTGTAGCATGTTGTTGCATGGAATTCCGTTATGTCCACTCCCCATTAACTGAACTCTTAATTAGTGAAATAATTTGATTATCCAGATCTATTGCCTTTTCCCTCCAGCAGCCCAGTATGGGCTTTCATCCAAACTTCCGGTTACTTCAATCTTTTTTCCCCTTTACTAATATGCCCTCATGTTGTCTGGATGAATGAGATTGTACTGCTACCAGCATGCATTTTGTGAGCAGAACTCCAATTTACTTGGTCAGGGTCCTCTTCATGGCTGGTTTTGAAATCTGCAGTTACCATAGTAACAAAAGTTAGTCACCTAAGTGACAACGCTGTCACCGGAGCTGAAAGTGTTCCAGGAAACACCCTTGAACTGGGTTTATAAGTGCGTTGTTCAGGTGAGAAATAATTAGAGTTGGAAAAGAAATGCACGTATTTCCTCCATATAACAAACACTTATTTTCCAGCACAAGAATGAGAGACCTTTGCACTTGTGCTGAAGAACCTTAAAAGGAAAAAAAAACTTCTACCAACACCACCAAGTGATAATTTGAACTTTATTTGCAATGTGCTTGCCAACAGGTCGGAATATATACATTAGAAAATTAGCATCACCAGCAGCAGTTGTCAGTAACATATTCAGGGGTAGCTGTGTTGGCCATATAGCAAAGTACAATAACATCCCTAATCCACCAAACAGTGATACCTTTAATCAGCCAACCAAAATGCACAAAACAATTGATGCAAGCTTTCAAAGCTCCACTGGCTTCTTCATCAGGCAAAGGTGTTAAAAATCATACAGGAGGAAAAATATTATAAAATGATGGTGTTAGTGATGATGTTGATTTTACTCAGATGGTTTTTATCAATGTTCCTTGGAGGTATATCTATGCAAGATGGTACCTCCTCCTTCTGGCTATGTGGCATTGGAAACAAAGCCTTCCAAAGTTGATGAGATAAAAATTGAATTCCATTAGCAATACAAAAAGGTGCTTCTACTGAGATCCCAGATGTCTCCACACTTTGTGAGGTCACTGCCCCTTTTGTTAGGCAGAAGACACTGAATCTCTCTAGAGAAGCCTCTATGGTTGGTGAATTTGTTTTCTTGTCTATTAGCAAGGTACAGCAGCACCATCTAGACATTTCCCCATTGTGTTCCCAAGACAGATATTCTAGAGTGTTTGCAAGTTACAACCAATTGATTGAAATCAATTAATATCCCCCCCCCCAAATGTCTTCATTTGGCAGAGACAATCCCAATTAGTCTTTGGTTGTCCCACTCCTGTAGCTGGTTTCAAAATGTCTGACAGCTTTTCCACACTGCAGAAATTAAGCAGTTTGACACTTTAACTGTCAAGGCTCCATCCTGTGGAATCCTGGGATTTGTAATTTGGTGAGATATTCATCCCAGGCTATCAGAGAGGTCCGGTGCAGTTGAAAGTGGTGTCAAATGGCTTTATTTCTGCAGTGTGGATACACCCGCAATTTCACCGACTTTCTCCCACTTTCCCTCTTTGTTCTCAACTTATTTCCATTGCTACAAACTGAGTTCAAAGTGCAAAAGTAGTTTGCATTCAATTAACAGGGAGGAAGGGAGAGAAGGGGGAAGAATCTTCCTCTTCCCAGTAGGCTCAGGC
This sequence comes from Sceloporus undulatus, assembly GCF_019175285.1. Taxonomy (NCBI): domain Eukaryota; kingdom Metazoa; phylum Chordata; class Lepidosauria; order Squamata; family Phrynosomatidae; genus Sceloporus; species Sceloporus undulatus. The sequence continues at coordinate 13,799,506 of NC_056529.1, read as the reverse complement.
AAAAGCAACTGCTGTAGTGACTCCTAGCTTGTGTGTTCTTCCTCATTAATAACTTTTGCCATCTTGACCACACTTTGATGTTGCTTGGCTGCATACATGTTATATTTTCACCTTGCATTTTCCAATGATTCATTTCTTACATTGGTTGTGCTTCTTTTACAGCATCTCTTGCTAAAATTATAATTAAAAAGTGTATATACATAAGAAGAGGAAAGAGAAGTAGACAAACTGTATGGTATTTTGGAGCATCTTGTATAAAAATATGCCATTGGAGATTTAAATCCTGTGGGTTATTCTTAGCTGGAGTAGACCCACTGAATCGGCTGCTCAGTGAAGGATCAACACATCAGCAAATTCAATAGATTTGATGGCTCTACTTTAGTAAGAGAGAACCAGCAAGGGGTAATGGTTTGAACTATATGACTCTGGAGACTAGGGTTTGATCTGCTCAGCCATGGAAGCCCACTGGGTGAATCACACATTCTCATCCCCAGAAAACCTTGTGATAGATTTACTTTAGGGTCACCAAGTCAGAAACAACTTAACAATATGCCACATAACAACAAACTCCAGCAACAATTAACAATAGGATTTAGGTTGGAATGTTGTATATTCCTACCCTTTACAGAGGTGGATGGGGGTACTGAGACCCGGCATGATGTAGTGGTTTGACTGTTGGTCTAGCACACTGGGAAACCAGGGTTCAAATCCTAGCTTAGCCATGGAAACTCACTGGATGACCTTGGGCAACTCACACTCTCTGAGTCTCAGAGGATGGCAATGGCAAACCCCTCTAAAGAAACTTACCAAGCAAACCTCATGATAGGCCTTAGGGTTGCCATAAGTCAGAAATGACTTGAAGGCATACAACAACAACATTGGAGTACTGTAGAAGGTGTGGTGACAATTTTTACCCCTATGCCTCCTGGCAGGCCATCTTTGCCGCAAAACAACTGCCACACAGCTAGAAAAGGTTTAATCTTTGGATATGTGAAGCTGATTTTGGGGATTTTAAAATGGAATGAATGGGAGGAGGGTCTTGTTTTTTGCCCCTCTTGGAAGTTACTCCTCACTCCACATGGAATCACCCCCAGAAGCAAAAAGCCACTCTTGGAGGCCATTTGGGGCAACTTGGAGGGGAGGCAATCAGACAGATCCAGCGAGGTCTTGTTTGGTCCTGGTGGGCCTCAGAAAAGACCCTGGAGGGATGTATTGTGGCCTGGGACCCCCAAATTTCACCACCCCTGCTTTACAGAATACTATGAGCATAAGAAATAGGAGGATGCATTCACTGGATTGTTGAAACATGTTGCAGATTGGAACAATCAGGATCAGATGTGATCTCCAGAACAGATGTCCAGCTAGAGCTGGCAGTTAATTAAAACCACCATGTACTTAAATGATTAACTAATCACAGCATGGCGGCATTCAACAGAGAACTTTCTCTGCTGGAATCGGCAGAGAAGCTCCTAATGTCTGCCTTCAGGGTACTGTGTGCCTACTGCCGCTTGCCGTCTATGCCGCCAGCAGAGACAACGCAAGCGGTTCGTCTCACAACTTTCATTAAAATGCTGCTTAGTTAGAACTTTAGAAATGGACTCAGACAACTGTTTAGCTGTGTCTCCATCACAGAAAAGGCTTGGCCACCTGCTTATTCTTTCTGTTAAAAAAAAAGAAATCCAATTAGTGGGTTAAAAATACATAGTTAAAAATAATTAATCCTCAGTGTATTTCCTGAGAACTGTGGCAGCATTTTCCTCAACTGGGCTGATGCATACCATAGACCTTGTGAAAAACATACTGATAGAAGTGGGTGGCTCTGATGACAGTAGGGTGAGGATAATTTGCCTCAGGTTTTAATTCTGAACTCTGAAGAAGCGGATCGGGGTGCTAGCCATCTCCACAAAAGACATTCAGCACCTTTCAAGTTTAGATTTGAAACATTAATCACCCAATTGACATCTTAGCCAACAACCTCCAGTGGAACATATCAAATCATATGTGCTTATGCAGCAAAAACAGATGGCAGAATCCTGAAATGGTAGACCAGCTCTAGATCTGAAGCCAGAAACGTGCTTCCCCTGGGCAGTATGTACCCAACCTGCTTTCTCAGTCCCCCAAAGCCCTATGTTGGAGAGCCAACATGGTGTAGTGATTTGACTGTAGGACTAAGGCTCTGGAGACTGGGGTTTGATTCACTGTTTGCTATGGAAACCCACTAGGTTGCCTTGGAGTAACACTATGATTCTATACCCTTTAAGCCCCTGAAAGCCCTGTGATATGGCCTTAGAGAGTCATCATAAGTCAGAAATAATTTGAAGGCATACAACAACAACAACAACAACAACAACAACACCCTGCCCTTACTTAATTTTTTGGAAAAAAGTGAAAAGGGGGGTCATCAGTGGTGTCATTAGGGGGGTGTGTGCAGGGGATGTGGACTGCACTGGCTGACACTCCAGAAGAGGGGTGACATCCGGTTGGACCTCCTCCCTTCAAACATTCATCCAGTCACCAGTTGTTCCCAATATTCCAGACTGTCTCCCTTTCCCAACAGATCTTTATCTTATACCTCACATACATAACCATCCTTTACCTTACTCTGATAAATATTTTAAAAACACTCTTCAAAGCATAGGACCACAGCTTACCCCTATTAAGGAATTTTAACCAGGGCAAGCATTCAGAACCTCTCCTCTCCTGAAACACACCCCAGCAGAAGAAAAAGGTAATCATGGTCAGTCTGCCATCTCATATTTCTGCCACTACATTCTTCTCCATGTCTAGATCAAACTGGTAGGTCAGGGATGGTGGACAGGTGTGTCCCTCCAGATGTTGTTGGACTGCAGCTCGCAGCTTCTCATGCCATTAGCCTTGCTGGCTAAGGCTTGTGGAGATTGCAGTCTAACAACATTTGAAAGAAAGCATATAGTTCACCCCCCAAAAATCCTAGAGCATGTGGTAACCCCTCATCTCTGGCATAAGGCCCCCTAATGTGATTGCCAGATGCCATACTTTCACAGCATCATTCCCATTCTTGTCAGCCCATGTCTATGTTGGCCACACATTACCCTCCATTACCCTTTCCACTCTAATATCAGAAAGTTACCTTTAAGGCAAGTGAACATCATGATAGGTTAAAACCACCCACCAATGAGAAGCAGAGGGATAAGCAAGAAGGGGAAAGAATAGGCTATTTAATAACAAGGCCAAACTATTAAAAGCTAAGAAAGGTTTTTTGGTTTATAGCCATTGCAGATTTTGCATGAAAGAGGAGCTTTGGTGTGCAGACTTGCAACGGTTTGTATAGAGTAGCAGCTCTGGTGTGCAGACTGCCCATGGTTTTTTGAAAAAGCAACAACTGATGTTAAAAAGCAACAACCAATGCAACAAATTAATGAAACAAATTATTGTTTGGAAGCTATTGGTCCAAAATCTGGAAAAGGTAGGAGTGCAGAACTGATGGATAATAAGCAGAATTGGGGAGGCTCTGCTACTCGAAGTAGCCAGGGCTATTTCTGCTTTATTGTCAGAGCTGCCAACTGCTTAGCTGGCCAGAGGAGTTAAAGATAAATGGCAGCTTCACTTCTTGATCTCTCCTGCCATGTTATGGTGGTATGGCATCTGACCCAGTTCATTAGTAGCGATTTGACAATGTCCCTCCAAAGAATGGAAGACCAGTAGGAGGAGAGCCTTGGAACAAGGAAGGGAGCTTTTTCAGCTGGTTGTGTTTGTTTATCCCAGCTTTGGTGTTCAGGTCATTCTTTTCTTTCTTTCTGAACTCCCTTCATCATATATAACAGCTGGCTTGTGGGCTGAAAGAAAAACTAATAGAAAATCGATGTTTGCCCAGCAGAGAAGGAGAAAACCACTAAATTAGCCATGAAAGAACACTGTAATTCCAAATCTTCAGACAAAGGAAACTGAAATAAACTGCAGATAGTGCTTCAGTATTACCACTCGAGCTCTGAAAGCTGGGGGAAAGATGGAAAATAAGCATGTAGCTATAAAACAAGTTGATTTTAGGTCAATATTTGTTTTGTGACAGGAATTCCACAAGACTCCTGGTGGGCAGGGTGTCTGCTTTTTGTGTGAGAGAGTGGCGGAAGAAGGGCCCAGGGGGACATCAGGAATGAGACCATAAAGAGAACCTCTTTAGAAAATGAAACTAAGGCAGGCAAAGCAAAAAGTTCTAATCTAGGTTCTGGTAAAAGGACAGATTAGTCATGTTGTTGCTAAGTGCCCTTGAATCCACTTAGACTCATGGCGATCCTGTGGATGAAACATCTCCAAGACCAGCTATCCTCCACTGCTCTGCTTAGGTCTTGCAAATTCAGACCCACAACCTCCAAAACTTTCTTCCTTTCTTTCTACATGGGTTCTTCCTTTCTTCCTATTACTATCTACCTTTCCAAGTATTACTCTCTTTTCTAATGAATCATGCCTTCTCATGATGTGGCCAAAGTATTACAGCTTCATGTCTGATCATCTTGGCTTCCAGAGATACAGAGTGGGTACAGAGGGCCAACTGTACTTTCTAAAGCAATATATATTGTACCCAGAGTGCACCATCCCCTGATCATTAGATCCAGTGTCTAAAATTACCTAACTGCACCACTAGCATTAAGCATGCATTTAAATCACTTAATCTGTGTATTTGAAAGCAGCCTGTAACTGATGAGGATTGTTCAGCTTTAGAGGGGAAACAGTTTTAATTGTAGTTTCTTTGCTCTGATTTCCTCTTTTTGTCATTGCCACAATGTGTACGCCTGCGTGGGTTTCTAACTAGTAATTTTTTCACCAAACACAGCTAATCGTTTGAGAGGGGGGAAACCAAAACAGCCTCTATGACACTAATGTGTCTTTAAAATAATAATAATACTAAAAAAGCCAGCAGCTTAAGGATTTCACACCTCACTTAGTGCCAAATTCAATTTGGTATTATTCATAAAGATTAACTCCAGAAAGAGGAAATTGCTGGTCTAATTCAGGGCCAGAAAGAACTGGAGCATTTAGAAGCTGCAACAGAGCATGCCAAATTAGGCTGTTTTTCTAAAGACAAGCCGTTTCCTTTTCCTTTTCATTAATTTATTTGCTGTGTAATTATTTAAAGAATTAGACATGGAGCTAATAGAAACAACTCTGAATTGGTCGGGACCCATCCATGTCCGCTTGAACAGCGATGTTGCAATTATTGGGAGAATAGTGCCTCTAATTATGGGAGGAATAGTCATCATATTTGTGTTATTTGCTGCAGTAATCCAATTGAAACTCAGGACATATGCTTATTTCCATTATGATCCTGGCTCAAATATAAGCATTTATTTAAATGTAGATATTGAATCCAATTTATCCCATGTGCAGGAAGCTGCAATGAATTTTATAGTTAGGTTAGGAGTGACTGTACAATTCTTGTTGTAGAATCATAGAATATGTTGACAAACTGGAGCATGTCCAAAGGAGGGCGACCAAAATGGTGAAGGATCTGGAAACCATGCCCTATGAGGAAAGACTTAGGGAGCTGGGGGTGTTTAGCCTGGAAAAGAGAAGGCTAAGAGGTGATATGATAGCCCTGTTTAAATACTTGAAGGGATGTCATATTGAGGAGGGAGCTGACTTGTTTTCTGCTGCTCCAGAGACTAGAACCCAGAGTAATGGATGCAAGCTACAGGAAAAGAGATTCCACTCCAACATTAGGAGGAACTTCCTGACAGTAAGGGCTCTTCAACAGTGGAACAAATTCCCTCTGAGTGTAGTGGAGTCTCCTTCTTTGGAGGTCTTTAAGCAGAGGCTGGATGGACATCTGTCAGGGATGCTTTGACTGAGAGTTCCTGCATGGCAGAATGGGGTTGGACTGGATGGCCCTTGTGGTCTCTTCCAACTCTACGATTCTATGGTTCTATGACTCAGACTCGGATTTCTCCCCATTTTGTGATGGAAGGCTCAGTTCAGGAACTGATATACAATATATAAATATAACAGGGAAAGGCTGGTATCAAACACATATGTTAGTGAACGTTTCCTATCCAAGAGTGTATATTAGGGAGGGAAATGCATGAAAATTTAAATATTGGGGATAATTGCGTCCAATAATGCATATTTGCATGATTTTTTTTTAAATGTTGCAGACTGATTCAGAAATTGGATGGCATACGAGTGAAACTGGCACAAGCCAGAAAAAGACGTATTTTGTCCATTCATAAAAAGGCTACTTTATTTGATCTCACAAGGATAACAGAGAGCCTTGCTCAAATCTAGCCAGCAAACTGTACAGGTGACTAGATGTGCGAATTCCCATCCTTCCTCCCTGTCTAACTGCCAACCAAAAACCAATGGCTGTAATTTCTACTTTTGTGAAGAGTTAAGTAAACAAAAGTAAATTTCTTGATCAAGAAACTTTTTTTAGCTCCACCTCCTGGACAGAGAGATACAGGGCTGTTTCTCATAAGATTCCAGGCACTGCTGCCACCTAGTGGCCAGTAGGGACACTGCTCAGATAAGGAGTTGAAGCCATATAACAATCCTGGGAAGAAACAGAGCTAGGTCAGTGTTTCTGGTCCAGGCAACTGGCCCATGATCATAATGAGTGTGGGTAGCCCAGTCCACACTGCATCATGTTGGCTCAATTTATCTAGTATGAAAGGGCCCCTGCTTTCAGTCATTATACTGGATCAAGGCAATCACAACTTGAAAAAGGCCATAAAGAAGAGTAACGTTTCAAGCACTGGGCTATAAGAACAATGAAGGAAATGGAAATAATTATAGCCATCCATACGGTCCTCCTGGGACTGAAAAATCCTTTATGTGGGCCAATGCCATTCCTGCACATGCTTGTGTGCTGTATCTATCTCTGCAAATGTCAGTTTGCATAAATACAGTGGTGTTAAATTTTGAGAAGTCTTTCAACAAAATGTGACAAAGTTGTAAAATATTTATTTGGCAGTGGCTAATCACTTTCTTTCTCTTTCATCCATTTTGATCACAGGTCATTATGGGCTCCTTCTTCTTTAAGACTGCAGGTTTGTTTGTTTTTTTAAAATACAAAACAGAGATCATTTTGGCAGCATGCTCGATCTGCATAAATTAAGCTGCCCATGATGCTTAATCGTCCCTGACAGCTAATTGCCTGATTTTGCCTTGCATCTGATCTTTACGGCATACAAACAAACAAACAGCTTTATACTGAACTAACAGTGTCTAAGCGGTTTACAACTGTAAGCTAGTTGCCCCCAACAATCTGGGTACTCATTTTATTGACCTTGGAAGGATGCAAGCATAAGTTGAGCTTGAGCCCTTTCGCTGGTATTGAACTTGCAACCTTATGGTTTTGAATGAGTGGCTGCAGTACAGGCACTTAGTGACAGGAGTGAACATAGAATGGTATGGTTTTCACACACCTCATATCTATTTTAAAAATCTATTTAGGTCCCCCCCCAGTAAAATAGATATTGGAGGGAAATAATTAGTTTAGGTAGGTAGCTGCAGATCCATCAGAATCTGCATTGTGCAGCCATGTTGCATTCTGATCCAAAGATTTTGCGGGGATGTGCTGTGGATTCCATTGTGTTTCTCAGTAAGAAATATAAGGACATGCTCACTATACCTGGTAAATCTCCACCTATTTCAGTTTCTTTTTGTTTTTGTATTTTTAAAATAATCTGGATGGGTGTACACATCATATTTTTTAAAATGCTGATAATTTCACAAAATACAATCGGCCCTTCTTATACACAGATTTCTTATACATGGATTCAAGCATCCACGGTCTGAAAATGTTCAAAAAAAGTATAAATTTCAAATATCAAATCTTGATTTTCCTTTTTTATAAGGGACACCATTTTGCTATGTCGTTATATTTAATGGGACTTGAGCATCCATGGATTTTGTTATCCACGGGGATCTTGGAACCAAACCCCCGCGTATAACAAGGGTCCGCTGTGCAGCAGTTGCATTTTAAGGATGGTATTCGGGAGATCCAAATTCAGCTGTGAAACCCACTGGCTGCCCTTGAGCTGCTGCTCCACTGCAGAATTAATGCACTACTTTTACTGTCATGCTGCAAGCCTATGAAATCCTGCAATTTTTATTCTATTGTGGTACCAGAGCTATCTAACACAGGAGGCTAAATGTTTCACAAATCTAAAAATCCTAGAATTCCATAACATAACATAAAGCAATGCCAAACTGCATTAATTCTGCAGTGTAGATGTAGCCTTGATCTTCTCTCTCTCTCTCTTTCAGACACACACACACACAATCTTAGTCTTAATCTCAATCCCAACCTTTATCTTTCAGCCTGGCCTATCCTACAGGATGATTGTGGAGATAATATGGAGAGGAGAAGAGCTGTGTGTGCCAACTTGAGTTCACTGGAGGGAAATGTGGAATATAAAATTGATAAATAATAAATCTCATTCAAAATTACCAGGGTCAGCTGCTAATGGTTACAGTCCAGGCATTGCCTGGCTGAATCATCATGATAATCACCACCACCTTCATCAGCATTTTTGTCAGTTTCTCTCCCCTCTTCAATCAATTTCCATACTACTTTTTGTATCTAAGAGCATTTTAATGTTTTGTGAACTCCATCACAGCTGACACCTCCCATAAGTAAGAGAAATCACTTCTATTTAAGCTGTTCCACTGATCATCACTATTATGGGAGGTATGCATCCTCCCTGACAATCCTGGGCTGAGATGACTGAAGGAAGCATGCAGGGACATAGCCAGGATTTTAGGATGGGGGGGAGTCCAGACTAAGTGCCACCATTATAATGGGGCTTGGGTGCAACGGCACAGCAACGCATGCCATTCATTTTTCCAATGGAAAGGGGTGTCCGGACCCCACACACCCCCGGCACATCCCTGAATCATGGTTTCATGATGAAACCACCTGGAAAAGCATGTAGTGGCAAATTTTGGCAATCACTATAGCTATGCCCCTAAGGAGAGCCCCAAAATCCAGGTACATATATTCACCCATTAAAAAATAATCACCAAAAGCCAAGAAGAAAGTCTTTTGTTAAGCTAATAGCCCTGAACTGCACACTCAAAACCAAGGCAGCACAGAATATGTTGTGATAGTGACAGCTCTCTAGAATGCATTAATATGAAGACCACACATTCACAAGAAACTGGGAAGCCTAAAGTGGTTGGAAGGACAGATGATGTCCTCACTCTTTTAATCAAAACATACATTTTATGAAGTTTTAAATATTTTAATATAAATGTATGCTTAATGCGTTTTTGTATGCTTAATAGGTCTTTCCTACACCTAAAATAGTTCCTAAAGTAACTCTCAAGTCAGCTGAGACTGGAAAATGTTCATGTCCATGTAGGAAACATTTCAAAAGATGCTGGAAAGGAGTCTGACTAAGTGGCTAAGTGGTGGTTTGGAACAGGACGAATGAAAGGACAAAAAAAGAAAAAGAAGAAGAAAAGATTGTAGCCTGCCAGCCACAAGCTCTTATTTTCTAAACCCATTCTTACTTTGTTCCCTTAGGTGGCAGTAAATACAGTTTTTTAGATCAGGGAAATGCTAGGGAGCAGGCAACAGTGTTAAATCACCACTGCCAATGCTTGGGAGCGTAGGCTGGATCTGCTTCAAGCCATTTCGCTACTTTGGGGGAATGAGCGAGCAGAGTTTAGAAAAGTTACAGCAATTCCCATGGTTCCTCTAGCCAGCATAGGGGGCATTCTGGGAGTTGTAGTGCAAAAGTCAATTTCCCCAAGCTCTGTGGTGAGTAATCTTTTGCCATATGTATGAATAGGGCCTTGGATTAGAATATTCAAAAGACTTCCCATTGGAGAAAGGTCCTGTCCTAGCTGGATCATTATTCTGACTTCATATAAGGCAGCTCACTATGTTCCCCATTTATGATTCAGTATCTCTGAACTTCCATCTACAGACACCTCACAATCTTCCCTTTTCAGACCACTTTCTGTCCTGACACCTTGAAGGAATTGTCCAGATTGTTGTTTTTTTCTTCCACATCTCCTCCACATGTTCTTAGAATACTGGAATGTGTAACCCATACCACCAAAGTAAATAAAGAACTTGAAGGATTTTTTCCCCGTTTATGACTCACACAAATTGCCCTCCAAATAGGTTGAAAGAATTCTGTGCATTGTAACATATGAGGCTTCAGAGATGGCTATTAGTCAGGAGTAAGCAATCACCCACAGATCTGTTTCACTCAGCGACAGCAGGTTGCAGGAGAAGAAGCCACTGGAGGAAAATGCCCTTCCCTGTGGTGGCCATCATCAAATGTGCTTTTTGTAAACTGAAGCATCAGCTGCATTTAATGAGACCGTCACTATGCATAACCAAACTTGCCCTGTTTGAAGGCGCAGGTGCTTAAGGCTTTAGCTAAGAGTTGTTAGATCAATGTGTGTTTGTGTGTGTGTGTGTAATATGAGGGTGCCTGTTCTATGGAACAGTAGTATTCTGCAATGAAAAATATGTATTCTCTACTAAGGAACTCTGGTGGCATAATCTAAGGCAGTGCTAGTCAAAGGGGTAGTCCCTGAGCCATCCACTGCAAGTATGTGATGAGTTTTGGGGGGAAATAGATGTAACCCATGGACACAAATATGGTACCAGTCCCTGGCAGCACATCAGAGAGCAAACTTCCAGATCCCCCAGAGACAACAGCCTGAGAAGCACTGGTCTAAGAGATGGTTCCTCAAGGGTATGGCAATGCAAAGGCAAAATGGGGGCACTACCCCCAAAATAAGATTTCTGCCTTCCCCAGTGATTTTTTTTCCTGCCAAGCATTGCAAAGAGTGAGACACTGAAGGTCATCTCACATCTAGAATTCTTATCTTTGCTGTGTTCGTATTCCCTTGGTAACTTTGTCTTCCTCCCCCTCCCCCTTTTTTTTGGATGCCTAAGCTGTATTTCTAAATGCACCACTGAGGTTTTAGCTTTCTGCAATGCTAGAAATTGGGGGCTGAAGAATAAAATCATGGGCTTATTTGGGGGAGCAGTTCACTGATTTTGCTCTTCCCCACATTTACACTGTTGCAGTAGCTTAAAACACCAAGATCTAGTGAGTCTCGTGGCTAAAATGGTTAATTGTGAATTTGGAAGTCTCAGATCATGGTCTTTGATTTGCCATCAACTCACCAAAGTGGCTTTAGTGAAACCATTTATATCTGCAATTATAAAAAGTCCTTCTTCTTTTTAATAATATTAATATTAGAATTATTTTCTTCCCTCTCCTTTGTTATCTGATATTATTAATCCTGTCATGTTTTCAACTATCTTTTTCTAATACAATTCATATATATTTCTGAGTAAATATATATCATAATATATATATAATACGTACGTATATTAATGTATATACTATATTTGACATATAAATGCTTAGTCCTTTATGCCACCTACACTATTCATCCATTCATTTCCAGTTATTCCTGCGTATCAATTTCCATGAGATCGTATAATTTAACACATTCCATTGTGTTCATTTTTCCTTTGCTTTCCATTTTTTCATGTATATAATCCTGGCTGCTCTTACTATATAAAACAGCAATTTTCCCTATTTTGTCTCTATCTCTTTTTTAATTACTCTCAAAAGGTGCATTTTAGGATCCATCTTTATGGTACAAAGGGTACATTTATGGTCACCATATGTTGACAGGCAGCATGAAGGCACATACACATAGTGATAGAAACCTATCCCTATTCTTTCCATATTATTTCTGTCTCTGGTACCAAAATTCCTGCTGAAGAAGTAATGCCCAGGAACACATCTATTGCACTGGAAATAGAAGAAGAGAGATGAATTACACTTCTAGCCTAGACTCATCTATTACACCATTCTGAACTCATCACTCAGCTGCCCTTGAAAGCTCACAATCAGGACATAAAGGCAATGGCAGCCACTTCATATTTGTCTTCAGCAACTAGTACCTAATGTTATACAGTACTGCCTTTGGACATGCAAATTTTATTTAACAGAATATAAATTGCAGGATTAGAACGACTGTTGTGCTCAAAAATCTTGGTTTTCAGGAGGAGCTGTTGTGTTCTCTATCTCTGTAGACAATGCTCTTGCTCTCTATATATATGGAGGGGAAAGAGAAAGAGAGAGAGATTGAACCAAACTGTAACCTAATAAATTGTGGGGTGGCCATCAAATAACCTACCTGGTGAGTTCTGCTTGCACAGTCAGATGCTTTTGTGCAAGAAACAATGTAAAAGTATCTGTTGTCCTGACATGGTTTGCCATGATCTTCAGCAATTATAAACTGAAGCACCCATTTCATTTTGTTTTCGTGTAAACACATTTCTCTTTCTGTCTCTTTTTATCTTGGTACAGAGAGATCTGATAAAACCTTTCAGGAGTCTTCAAGAGTTACAGTGATTCCTAGGGTATTGACAGCTGAGAACATGGAATGAGATCTTGGGTTGGGCAAAACTTTTAAGCAGCCAAACACATTTGTAATGGGGAAAGGGAAGTATATGTTAGTTTTCACTTTGGACAAAATACAAGGCTGGGATCCTGTTGGTGTTTTATGTGTATGTAAATTCCCTTCTGGTTGTGTAATTCTGTGTACATAGATTTATGCTGCACAACCCTGATGTAGGATTTCAACCACAGCCTTTAAAAATGAATGGCTGGCATCCATTCATCCAGTGCAGCCAGCCAGCCAAGCTCTTCTAGTTGTGGAACTGTATCTGGAGGATATCTAATAACCAGCCACCCACATCCAGCCATTGAAAGCTACTGGGGTATGCTGTGGCATTGGGAAGCTGCCTCCTCTCTGTGCAGAGCTGCTGCTTCAGGAGGTATTGAATATTTCCTTTTGCAATGACACTTCAAATTACATATGCTGTCTTATTCCCTGGTTGACCTGGGTATATATCAGTATATATCACCAGCAGGATTCCAGGCTTTGTCTCCAAAACTATGCCTCCCAACTGCATCAAAATCACTGTTGCTTAGGAGGAGGGATATAGTGGCTGAGGAAGGAGACATGACTTTTTCTCTTCAGTTGCTTTGCTGTTCCTTGTTGAACATGGCTCCCAGCTTGCCCTGAGATTGTATGGCCTCCTTCCAGTCAGTGCACATCGCCAGCGCACATAAAACCAAGGATGATAGCTTTCCCAAGCACGTTCTGATACCACTGACTGCACAGTCAATGAACTGTGAACTGCTCCGTGCAAAGAGCGTTAATGATCATTTTCATCTCCACAGCATGCTCTTACAGATGGTCAGAAATATGGCGAAAAGAGATGGGGCAAGAGACACACCTATAATATTGCACTCTTTTACTGAGATGGAGCCATCTGTTGAGATTTGGAATCTGGTTGTTGTTGCTGTTGTTTCTGTTATCTTATCCTACTAGACTGTTGATTATCCTCATCTCTCTTTGAAAAACAAACGGTCAGACCCTCTTGCCATGCAGCAGGCAAAGAAATTGATATCAGTTATTCAACCATTTTTTTTCTCAAGTAGTTAAGCAACACATTGTGTGACCAGTTTTTTTTAAGCAGGAGATTTATATATTTGACATACAGCATATTGCTGACAATTGCAGTGGGTCTTTGGTATCTTCTGGGGTTTGGTTCCAGCCTCCCATTCCCATGGATACCAAAATCTGGGGATGCACAAGTCCCATTATATACAATGCTATAGTAAAATGGTGTCCCTTATATCAAATGGCAAAATCAAGGTTTGCCTTTGGAACTTAAAAAAAAAAATCAAGCTGTGGATGGCTGAATCCATAGATGCAGAATCTGTAAATGCAGAGGGTCTACTGCACTCTATTCTTGTGTGGGGTTTTGTTTCAATGTTCACACTAATGAATCATATCTAGACACGCAGTCCTAAAGCTATTTAATGGCCCCCAGAAGCCCATAGGGAGTTGAATAAATATATCTACTCTAGTTGGAACTAGCATTTGGATTAAGTCAACGTGAGCAAGCAGTAATTTTGACTGAGCGTGGTGTGGTGGTTTGAGTGCTGGACTCTGGAGACCAGGTTTTGATTCCCCAGTTGGCCATGACTTCCACTGGTGACATTTGGCAAGTCACACTCTCGCAGCCTCAGAAGAAGCCAAAAGCAACTCCTCCTGAACAAATCTCACCAAGAAAATCCTGTGATAGATTCACATTACAGTCCTCATATGTCGGAAATTGCTTAAAAACACACAACATCAACAACACTTATGTTATGTTTAACTTAGGCGGGGTACAGATCACCAAAAAGAGGCACCTCCTCAGCGCCTTTCTCTCCTGTGCAGCTGTGCCGCAACATATAAATTGCACAGCGCAGCTGCGCATCAAAGAAGGAGCTCCCCAAAGCGGCTCCTGTTTGTGGCACTGCAAAGCGCCGAAGACGGTGTGGTTACATCACAGCTGTGCAGCACCATTTAGAGGTGACAGAGCTGTGACGTAATCGTTGCACACCATATGTATGGTGCTGTGCAACTACTGCGCATGCATGACATGCTAGGGTGGCGGGGCATGTGCATGCACCACCCCGAGGCAACCCTAGCATGTCATGGACGTGCCGCAAAGGACCCATCTGGACAGGGCCTTAAATTGTTTTAAGAATGTTACTTCACTCTTTACTCTCTAGCACACTGAATCATAATATCACAGAAGTCGAAAGAACCCCAAAGACCATCTACTTAAAATTCCTGCATGCAGGAATCTGCTGCTAAAGATAGCATCTAAAATTTTCTTTGTGGACATTAGTCCATGCACGTTGTATATCTATGCACATTACACATATGATGTGTCTGCACATTTTCTCACACATTCAAATGGGCACTGATGCAATTTAGTAATGAGGCGGTATTGCTGATAAAAGCTGTTCTTAAAAAGACCAGTCAGCAAGCCTGGATCATGCCTTTGAGATTCCAAGTCTTGCAATACCTGTATATATTTTAACAGAACAGTCACTTTTAGGAGCACAAGACTAACTGTATAACATAAAACATGACTTCCAATCTTTTTTATGTGATTGAATGTAAGTATGCAAGACATCATCTGCAGTACATGGGGAAAACAACCACGGGCTTAAATACATGTTTTAGAAATCACAAGGCTGCAGTCCTAACCAAGGAATGTGAGCAAACAATGGCTAAACATTTTAAGACTGAACACTACAGCCTCTCTGATTTGTCCTTGGAACTGAGGTGCCATTTCTTTCATGTACTTTGAATAAGAGTGAAAATTCCTGAATCCACAGACTTAAAATCTTAACAACGACATGGTTTTAACCTCGGGAGTAAGCACTTCATACCATCATCCACAGAAGAATGTTGACAATAGAGACTTAAATTCTATTGTCAGTCCTGACTACAGTAGACCTGATTAATCAATTGGATTTACCTAGGTGCTGAATTACCATTCAGTAATCGATTGCATGGATCTACTGTAGTTGACACTAGCCAACAGGATTCCTGCATGATGTTCTAAATGGCTACTTTGGATACATCTCAGTTTTATTTTGAGCAACTGAGGGAGGCAGAAGCTGATTCATTTTGCTAATTCGTTTATAAAGTTTTGCTTGTTAAACTCTCACACATATGCACACAAATAATATTAGCTTTCAAGCACTGGATTTGCAAAGAGAAAGATGAATAGAAGGCCCTTGGTGCAACAGTCTTTGGATATGGGAACTGACTGCCGCTACCTTTCTGTAAACACATTCAAGGCCTTCTATTCATCAAGTGTTTTGAGCAAGCTGTGCTCTAACCCTTGTCCACAACCTGCAGATATTTATTTCACCAGTTCTGGCTCCGAAAGTAGCTTCAGACAAAAGATGCACTCGGTGCGTTACAACCAACAATTGTGCCTCTTGTACATTTGACTAAGGGCCTTTTGTGTATAAAACACCCCCATCTCTCCCTTTTAATCATCCACTTTTCTCTATATGGCAACATCTCTCCCTCCCCTCCTTTTTTATTTAAAGCTATTTGTAGTCTTCCAGGAACAAATCAGGTTACACAATGACGTCATCCCAAGTTGTGCTATTGGGTAAATGTGACCTTTTCATCACTGAATATTTTGCTGTCCCTGTACAAAAGCCACCACTTGCTGTGTTGAGAATGAAATGGCCAAAGGAACCCAACTGGGTTGATTGCCTGGAAACCAGCGACCAATTCTGCACAGCGGTGGCTTTGTCAGTCTGCCACACTTTTTACTGTTATTACAAAGAGGTCAACAAATAGCAAATATTCATAATAAAGCTATCTATCTATCTAGTTATCTAGCTATCTATCATCTATCTATCTGTCATCTATCCCTCCCTCCCTCTTGTCTCACAGCTTGGAAATGTTACTTGATTCGACTACAGTACCTAGAATTCCACAAGCAACATGGTTAGTAGTCATGCTCACTGCAAGCTTCTGGGAGTTGCAATTCAAAAAAGGCAACATGTTCCAAAGTCTGCTGTCACTGTTCCTCATGGTTCTGTCACACTTGACCAAAGGACTGGGCAACTGTTTCAGGTCTAGGAGCCAATTTTCTGTTCCTGAGGGGTAGGGATATAATCCCGAGGGGTAGGGAATATAATCCTTCACTGGTTTTGTTCATGAAGGAAAGCTCAAGTAATTTGTGCAATTTTCTTCCCAACGCAAGAGAATCTTAGCAATTTGGGGTTTATTTTGTGCAAAATTCCCATATGATATTCTTCCACAGACAATTATTATTATTATTATTATTATTATTATTATTATTATTATTTACATTCTGCTTAATCGCAGGGAATCCAAGAGGATTACAGCATTAAAACAAACACCGTTAAAAAGGTATATATTAAAAATACCCAAATCCCTATCCCTCCCCCCAGTTATAAAAACATAAGTAACGCTAAAAAAGGATTAAACCAAAGGGACATTAAAAGCAATAATATAAAATAACAATTAAAATAAATAAAAAATGTTGTAGCAGGGTCCGAATAGGATAGAGATGAGGATGGAAAAAAGAGGAGAAAAGGGTATGGAAGGGGAACAGGGAGGTAGGTAAGGAGGGGTGGTCTGGTCTGGAAAGGCCTGCTGGAAGCTATCCATCTTAATAGACTTCCTAAAGGTTTCCAAGGTGGTAATCTGACAGATCTCATCCAGAAGGCTGTTCCAGAGTCTGGGAGCAGCAGCTGAGAATGAACACTGGTCCTTTTCGGTTGAAGCAGATTCTTCCCAGCAGAGCGAAGAGTGTGGGGAGGACAATATGGGAGAAGGCATTCCCACAAGAAGTCAGGACCCGAGCCATGTAGGGCTTTAAAGGTTAAAAACAACACTTTGTATATTGCCCAGAAGTTAATAGGCAGCCAGGGAAGAAATTTTAAAATTGGTGAGATATGGGCAGGTTAACCTTTGAGACTAACTAGTATGCTACAACTAGTTAGTCTTGAAGGAGCTACAAGATCCCTTTGCATACAGATATTGTAGACTAACATGGCCATGTCTCTGAATTCTACCCCAATAAAAAGTTTGCTACCTTGTATGAACTTCATTGGTATGAATGACAGCCAGTCAAAGGAGCTTATTGCACTGCCTCTGATGCCTGACTTACCTCTTCCAAATTTGAGCCAAATATGGAAGTTAGGCTGATTTTACCACACAGACTTTCCCCTCAAAATGGCTTCCCATTTCCTTCAGTGTTGAGTTTTGGCCCCGTAAGATGCTTCGGTGGCCATTTTTTTCCAAATCAGAAGCTTCCTATTTAGAAGGTGGTGCGTTAAGCAGACACACAGGCTGCATCTACACTGCAGAATTAATGCAGTTTGACACCGCTTTCACTACAGAGGAATTATTATGTGGCGAAAAACACATGGGGGTTTATGTGGCGCAAAAAGCCTTTCCTTCATAAAAAGCCTGTTTTCTATACAGAAGATAATGTTCCCTGTTCACAAAATTATTTTCTGCAGAGAAAACAGATTTCTGTACAAATCCCACCCCCACCCCATGTTTCTTTACAATTCCTCTGCAACATTTTGAGATATTCAAATATGGAGAAAATACTGTGGAGAAATGTTTGCTTTCTCTTGCAGCAGGGAGTAAACTACAATAATTATGCATCAACACATGCAAAGATGAAATAGCTGAGGATTTACATCCCTAGATCCCACATTTTGTTTGCTCCCAACCCTGGAAAGAGTCCCTGAACAAATTCTCTACAACTGAATTGAACTGAAACTGGGAAACACTCAAAGGGATGGTCATTCAGTTAAGGAGATGCATAGATGGGTTGAAAGACTGTGTTGGATTCAACCTACATATGCCATTCTCCTGGCAAATCTGAGGCACACAGACACAGAGAGGAGGGGGGCAAGATAACCCTATTGCTCTACACTTGATTCCCTAGGTCTCAGAGCAGATCTTGGCAAATTACTTTTGAAAGTAATTTGTTATAGTTATAGTTTCAAGGCCCTCAGATGTAGTCAGGTGGTAAGCTATAATAAATTATTTGGCATCATGTGAAATCTTAAAATGTCTTTTGGTATAAGCTTTCATGTACAGCAGACCATTCCTTTGGATGCATAAGGTAGTGCCTCTCTTGGCATATTATTGTCTACATGCCGGGCTGAAAAAGTTGGCGAGGATGGAAATTCTGAAATAAGAGAAATAGAAATGCAGAAAGTACAGACACTGCTTCTTTTGTGATCATTAACAGAGCTGAATGTAGCACACAGACCCTGCTATATATTGTTCTTACACAACACGGTTGTATGAATTTCATACCATTCTAAAGGCCAAGGCTCCATCTTAAGGATTTCTGGGCGTTTTATTTTAGTGAGTACTGTACTTAGAACTCTCCGATGGACAGCTCTAAGGCAATCTCCCTGAACTTTCAAAGCATCAAGAGAAGAGCGGCCATGTTGTAGAAGAGTTTGTTCCTGACATTTCACCAGCATCTGCGGCTGGCATCTTCAGAGAATGCAGGCCTAGAAGAGAGCTCGCTCTGTGTGTGTGTGTGTGTGTGTGTGTGTGTGTACATACACATGCAGACATACACACACACTGTGTGACCCTGGGGCTGGAGGAATTCCATATGAATCCATGCATTGTTCTGTTGTTGATGGTAGGGCCCCAGGGTGAGAGGATATGCAAAGAGGATTAGTGTCTGCTAATTGGTGACCATTATCTGCTAGGAAAGCCCCTGACTCTGGGTGGTTTCTCATTTGCATTTGCTGAGTCCTCATTTTGCTGTTCTTCAGGTGTGAAAGTCACATCACATTGTGGTTGTGAAGAAGACAAAGGGTGTGTGAGAACTGCATAGTTAAAACAGCTTAATGCCACTCTGCTATAACTCCAACCCATAAAATCCTGGGATTTGTAGTTTGATGAGACCACTGAGAGCCATGTGGCATAGTGGTTTATAAATAATAGAAAAGCAGAGTCAATGTCTGTCTGGTTCTCTCTCTCTCCATCTTTTAAATGAATTTTATTTCTCTGTCTTTTTATAAGCTTACTTCAAATCTATGAATTGCATGTGTAAATTCAGAACTCTTGCTAAGACTGCTGCTTTATTTTTGGCATTCAGTGGGAATATTAAAGCTGTTATTTTCTTTCAATCATGTTGGATCAATTATATTTACACATAAATACTCACAAAACCTCTTATAAAGGACATGTGTCCATATGCTTTTTTTCAAATTTAGCATCAAATGCTCAATAATCTGGCACATGTTCAGACACTGCAAATGCAAAGCTGCTGTGGAACAGCAGATGGCGATGCTGTTACAAAAACTAAGGTGATATTTTTGCTCACCTCTAAAAAACAAAAAACCCACCCTCTTCTGGAAAAGAGGAAGGTAAAAGTTCAGATGAAGAATGAGTAAAATGAGTGTATATTCTGCCCACCCCCCTTTCAGCCAAAAGAGGCGTTTAAAAGTTGCAAGCTCAGTGTATATCTTCATTTACAGTATTGGGATTTCCTGATGGAGCAATATGGCTTTAGTTATTGTCTAGGCTCTTTTAAAAATACTGTTTGGCCCTTGGCATTTCCTTTATTTTCTGTTCTGTGATTTTACTGCATAGAATTTTATTGTTTTAAAAATGCTTTGGGGAGTTGTTATGGTGTCCAGTGGTAACCAATTTTGCCACATTGAAGTGATGTGTTGATGTGGCAAGTGGTTTATACAGTGATAAAATTCATAAATGATGTCTTCTGTATGCAATCCTAACAACAAATCTGTAAGGTAGAGCAGTATGATGATCTTTAAAAGAAGGTGGGAGGATTGAGATTGAAAGACAATGGGTGACTGAAGACCACAAAGAGTTTGTGGCAGAGGTGAGAACTAAACCAGGAGCTTCCCAGCTCACACAAAATCAGCTCAAAACAAAATTACAGTTAATATTGTATATCACCAAAAAGGTTGTCCTGCAAATCATACATAGGAACCCCGGGGGGAGAATTGCACAGTTATGTAGCTTACAAGGTATTTTAGAGAAGTGAAGTGTGCACAAAACCTTTTAAAATATTAATGGTTAACCATGTATACAGTTGAAAAAAATACACATGGACACCTTTGAATCCATGAAGGTGAATGTACACATTAGAGGAAATATAGAAATAAATAAAATAAAAATAAATACACATTCAAAAATAAGTGAATGCACATACAGTGAAAAAAAACCCATAAAAATATGGATTTCAATATGAGAGGAAGAAAGAAATCTGGCGATCTAATATAAAATAAAAACAAGAAGAAAATGCAGGGAATGTTTCTTTCAAAATATAGTGAAGTCACAACAAGAGAATATCTTTACATCCTGAGTAAAATGGCAAACGATGGCCAATTCTCAAAATCCTCAAAACCCAAAAGTTTTGAGGTGGGTGGTTTTGGGTTATAAACAGATAGATGGGATCCAATTTCCATTCAGTCTAACATTCCAGATGAAGCCAGGGTACAGAAATAGATGTGTGCCTGTCTCTATACACAAACATACCCATGGCCACACAGTCTCACACGCCAACGCCTTCAAACACTTACTAAGGAGAGCCACAAAGAAACTGCACTGCTAATCTATGTTTTGCCCAATGAACCTCCTCAAACATGTGCAAGGTCACTGCTGCAAGAGGGAGCTGGTTTCCAGGATACCAATGCTCTCTCTGATCCTATAGCTGCCTTACAAAACAACCTGATCTGTAGAGTTGTATGTCTCACTAAGAGAAGGTCATGTAAGCAGGAGTGGGGCTGTCCTTGGCCACTGGAACTCTATTCAATGTAACCCTGGCTTTCTTGTGTACTACAAACATTCATTTGATAATGAGATTTTGGTTTAAAAAAAAAGAATTGTCAGCAAAGATACAAACCAGCTGATGTTTCAAAGATAATGTTTTAGTTTCAGTGGTCTCAATCTCTCTCTGTCACTCTCTCTGTCACACTCTCTCTCCCTCTCTCATACACACACACACATTATTATTATTATTATTATTATATTAATTCAAATATGCATATTTTTATTAAAATTTTATTAGAAACAATTTATATATAAAACACAGCTAACATAAAAAGAAAGAAACACTAACCAAGTAAACTACATGGAGAAAGAAAAAGAAATGAAGAAGGAAAAAACTACATACAGACATACACTGATTTCCTTCCCCAAAATATTTGGCTATACAGTGGCTCCTTTTTGCACTGTGGAAAGGGTGCATTTGCTGCCGTGACGGGACCTTCTGGCGATCCTTTTGGTGCTGCATTTTGGTATCTGGATGCAGCACCAAAGGAGCACCATGGTGCTGCCTGCCATGCGGTTGGGCGCACTGCATGATGGCAGTGTCGGGACAGCGTTGCATCATGCGTTGTGTGAACACCACACCCCCACTCTGCCTTGAGGCTACCGTATAAGTGAAGTT
The DNA here is from genome assembly GCF_019175285.1 of Sceloporus undulatus. Taxonomy (NCBI): domain Eukaryota; kingdom Metazoa; phylum Chordata; class Lepidosauria; order Squamata; family Phrynosomatidae; genus Sceloporus; species Sceloporus undulatus. Next base: position 13,777,677 of record NC_056529.1, on the reverse strand, counting down.
AGAACTCTCTTATACTGTTGAAAAATACATCACTGTAGACTGCATGAAAAACCACAAAGAAAATAAGAATCAATACCTACACTTTGGATTTAATAGGTGGGCTTTTGATTTTATTATAAGCTACTGATTTTTATGATGCTCCCACCTCTCCAAAAGGTCATAAACACAATCTACTGGTTGCAATCATGTTTGTCTCTAACTGGAATGTATTCTTCCCCCATATCCCATCTTGCTATCTCAGTCAGTGGAAACCACAATATGTTACACATATTACATTACTTGAGAATGAAAAGAAAAGAAAATCGAAAATGCAGGCGTGGATCCATCATGCCTAGGCCAAGAAACAGATGAAAGGCTCCCCCTCCATCCCAACTGCTACTGTCCTGGCCTGAAGGGAGAGAAGAAGAGACAGGCATGGCTCCATCATGCTGAGACCCAGAAGCAGATGAAAGGCCCTCCCTCCATCCCAATTGCCACTGATGTGACTGTGGAGGGAGAGAAAAAGAGACAGGCAAGATCCAACATGTTCATGCTAAGAGGCAGGTGAAAGGCCCTCCCTTCATTCCAACTGCCACTGCCCTGGTCTTAGAGGGAGAGAAGAAGAGGCAGATATGGCCCCATCATGCCTAGACCCAGAAACAGATGAAAGGCTCTGACCTCCATCCCAACTGCATTGCCTTGGCCTCAGAGGAAAAGGCAGGCATGGCTCCACCATACCTAGGCTCAGAAGCAGATGAAAGCTCCTCCTTCCATCCCAATTGCTGCTGCTCTGACCATGGAGGGAGAGAAGAAGAGGCAGTATTTACTAGACCTAATCCTCCCATTGTCATCCCATTTCCATGTGTGCCATGTCTTTAGACAGTAAGCCTGAGAGCAGGGAACTTTTCTTTTCTTGTGAAGTACCACACACAATATGAATAAACAATAACAACAACAATAATAAGATCTAACCCATCTATCCTTCCATGGAGCTGAAGTGCTAGTGGGATAAAAGGTATGCTATTGGGAGTTGCCTGCTGTAGGTGCTGGTTTGAGACTCATACCCTCAGCACTGCTTTATGTTATGTGGATCTCACTTCACCTCTTCTGCATCCAGCTATCTCTGTTCCAGTCTATTTAAGATAAGAGGTACAGTACCACTTTTAAAATTCATCTTGTAAATGGATGGGGCTGTGGCTTGATAGAGTCTTTAGCTTAAGCTTGAAGTGTATTGTATTTGTTTATGCCGTGTGTATTCCTTCCGAACATATACTTCTAGCATCCTCGAGATACACCTGGGACAGTTAAATCTAATAAGTTAATCTTGACTCCTGGAAACAAGATTAAATTTTCAAATACAGTAAAGGCACAATCTGACAGCTAAGGCATAAATCTTTTATTTAAAATAGAAAAATGAACCCATTCAAATGCAATCAGAGAAGACAGATGTAGATAAAAACAAGCCACGATGGGCCATAAATACATAAATTGGTTAGACCTGTAAGATGTATATAAAAGGTGACCTTAAAATGTTTCATGAAGATCAGCAAAAAACAGATTTGCATATCTTTGAATATTTGTTTGCTGTCCTAAGTGATGAGGAAAAAGTTGGCAGAGCAATAGATAGATAGAGGTTAAAAGTACAAAGGAAAGGGTTATACTACTATAATAATCCAGTTTAACTGCCATGCCTCAATGCTATGGAATTATGAGAGTTGTAGTTTTGTGAGACATTTCTCCTCCCTCAGAGAGCACTGGTGGCACAACAAACTACAAATCCAAGAATTCCATAGGATGGAGCCATGGTAGTTAAAGTGATGTCAGCCTGGATTATTTCTGCAGTGTGGATATAAGCACATTGACTGAGATTATCTAGCCCAGTATAGTCAACACTGACTGACAGCATTACTCCAGAGTTTTAGGCAGGAGATTTCCCAGTCCCACTGTGAGATGCTAAAGACTGTGCATGCCCTTAGACATGCACATGGCATTTAAATTAAAATTCCCTCCATCATCTACTGCCTGCATTTTCTTGGTATCTTAATTGGATTTGTTTTGCTGATCGAGGCCAAGGACCAAGATCATAGTCAAAGATTTTCAGTTTATCTTTGGATATCAAATGGAAATATCTTCAGAGTTGTAAGGTTTGAGTGCCAAATCAACATGGAAGACCCGTTACCTTCTGACAACTGGCCCTTCCACACATTTTGGTACAATAGCTGTAATATTATCAGTTAGATCCTAGATGAGTAAACCCACTCAATCAATTGTTAAATGGTGAATCAACACACAGGTAAAAACAATTGATTCAGTGGTTTTATTCAAGTCAGGATTAACAATAAGATTTAGGCACTCCCCCCTTCATGTTTCTCTGACTCAAGAAAGACTAGAACCCTTTAAAGCTATTCTCATGGGAATCAGTTCTAATGAAATCTCAGCAGCTGCATGTGTGGTGATGACCCTTAAATCACACAATCGGGGGATAAAGGCAGAGACTGGTAAAGCTACATTTTGGACTATAGCAATTCTATGGGATGCAGCGCAAAGAAGTAACTTTTCCAGGCTGTGGAAAACATTGCCATTATTCTCTGTCTTTAATAAATGACAAACAACCTTGCAATGGTAGATAATAAAAAATGCCATTGTGGATCTGAGCAGCAAAAGCTCTGAATGAAAAGTGAATCTCTGATTGACATATTTTGACCAATATGGCTTCATTGGGGTCATGAGGATTTATACAGTGAGGCCAGCTTATCCTATTAGGAATTCTTGACTGAGCAGGACTTGTTAAATTGCATCGCCTGAAAACACACATCATTTCAATGTATGGCCATCATTCTTTACTTGCCCATCTTTGCCTTTTGGGCCAGCAGACAGATCACTCAGCAAGCATTTCTCTACCTCTCCCCACTCCTTGTGCTTGGCAAATAACCAATTGGTTTCCAAGCATTATCAGTGAGAAGTGACTATTGATTATTTTGCATTCCTCATGTCTAAATTCTCTCATTTGTTTTCAGACATCTGTCATCTTGATGTCTCTTTATGCTGGCAGACTGTTGGCCCATTTGACTCAATAATGTCTCCACTGGTAGTCCTGGGTTTTGAGTACGGAGATATTACTAAGCTTCAACTCCATGAAACTCTAGCCACTGGGGTTGATGAGGATTGTCAGTATGATTATCCAACATATTTGTTTCTCCATTAGAAACAGACCTTCAGGGTTGAAGATAGGGGAAACTTGGTAATCCTGCCTGGAGAAAACAGGGGATTAAACCGGGACCCCTTCCCCCCTTTTTCCTTTTCCCCTTTTTTAATATTAAAAAGTTTATTAAACAAATCAGTTTTAAAATTTACATCCAAACAATCACATTCAAAGCCATTTTACATCAATACCATATCATATCATCAACAGATGGAGGAAAAATATATAACTATAACTATAACTATAACTATATATATATATATATATATATATATATATATATATATAGTTATAGTGTGTGTGTGTGTGTGTGTACACCAATTATTAAAGCAAGAGTTAAAACATTTCAAACTGGGACCCTTTTACAAACAAACCATGTATTCCCATACTAATCTATGGTTCTTTATGTATGGGAAATGACAATGTCCTATCTCCAATGCAAATTTTGCAACTCATGAACCATCAAAACAAATGTAGCCCTTTAGCCCCATGCAATTTTCCATAAAGAGTTCACTGAGCTTCCTTTCTTGGTATTCAAATCCTGAGAAACCCTGATAAGAGGGATACTGGACTAATAAGAATCTTTTCAGTTTAGGACATATTTTGTGCAAAATTCACATGTGGTTGTTTTGCACAGAAAACAGCATTTTCTGGGCAAGAAACCATCAGACAAACATTATTTCATCTACAGAAAATGCTATAATTAGGGATTTATTCTATACAAAATTTGCATGTGGTTGATTTTTTGTACAGGAAACAGCACATTGTTTCTCACATGGAAAATGCAGTTTTCTATGGATTTTGTGCAGACTAAGTCTTGCATTGTGAATAGGCTTTGAAAACAGAGTGGTTTTCAAAGACTTTCTTGCAGAGGGGGAAAATGGCTAAAATTGCCCCATAATAATAATAATAATAATAATAATAATAATAATAATAATAATAAATTATTTGTACCCTACATCCCCCTGTGGATGAAGGTGGCTTTCATACATAAAACATGTTACATAATAAACAGAATTCATAAAATAACCAATAAGATAAATTAAATCCTCTATCCCCATATCCAAACAATCCATTATTTAAATTCCATAAAATTAACACAATAACAACTTTAAAATCTATTAAAACCATTGGGACATTCATGATAGGGCTTCATGGGATATGATAAGGACAAACCTCATATTGGGGTTCTAAAGATATAGGTGCAACAGTCAGTCAGGGAAGGCCTGCTGCAAGAGATCCATCTTGATGGGGTTTTTTTTTACACTATTAAGATTTGTAATTTGATGGATCGCCTCCAACAGGCCATTCCATAGGTAAAGACCAGCTGATGACAAGATCCTATGGGAAACCATAGCCAAGCTTGTTTTAGTAGGCTTTAGTAGGTTCTTCCCAGAGGATCTGAGTGTGTGGGATGGATTATAAGGAGGAAGGTGTTCTTTTAGATAGACTGGACTCAAGTCATGTAGGGCTTTAAAAGTAATGACCAACACCTTGTACTGAGCCTGGAAACTAATAGCCAGTGGAGAGAATTTAAAAGTTGTGTGGAGTTATGTGGTCGCTTTGTAGTCACAGAATCATATAATCTTAGAGTTGGATGATACCACACGGCCCATCCACTCCTTAAAACCATGTGTTCCCCCATGTTTGATTGTGGAACACACTCCCCTGAAGGATAGTGGAGTCTCCTATTTTGGAGGTTTCAAAATAGAGGCTACCTGGCCATCTGCCAGGAGTGCTTTGATTGTGTATTCCTGCATGGCAGGGGACTTGATAACCCTTGAGTCTCTTCCAACTATACGATTCTATGATTCTATGTACCCATAAGAATCATGGAATTGGGATCTATGGCAATTGATAAACTTAAAGACTGTGCTCATCCTTGAATGATATGCTCTGATCCTAATTTGTCCAGTTGGAACTTCTTTGAGAATTGGTGGACCCTCCTTTGCATTAATACACTGGAATACTCAGATCACAAACTGAGTGGGATTTGACTCCCCAACGCTAAATAAAAGTCATCCAGAAAAGAAACTTCTAGGCATAATATGTGTATCATCTCTGGCTATAATGAGCTTTCTTCCATCACCATAAATCAGAAAGAAAATCTGGAGTCCTAATGTCTGATTATTCAGCCTGGCTCTATGAAAACAGCCAGGAAATGCCCTCCATTTTTAATGGCTAACATTTAGTCAATAGTTTAAACAATGGTGAAACGATATCTTCTTGTTGTTTAATTGTTGGTAATACTTTTCTTTTCTTTTTTCTTTTCTGAGCGACTGGAGGAAAGTATTGCTGAAGTTCATGCACAGGCCCCAGCTGCAGCCAAAGTCTCCATAGGAGGAGTGAAGAAGCTGTAAAAACTGAAAAGGTCAAGAATGACATTCATTTATTCCAGCTGTCAAATCAACTGAATGCTAACATAATGAGGGGCTGGTATAAAAAGATGATTTTCTGCTTGTATTTTTTTTCCTCTTGATTTGATATCCTTATATATGTCCTGTTCTAGCAAGAGAGAGATCTGATGTTGTCTAATAGCTAAGAAAGTTTCAAGTTCAAATTTCACCCCACCTACAAAGACCCTTCTAGACAGATACACATACACACACCATGAAGCTTACTTGTGCAAAGTCATATCAGATCTCAGACCACTTGCGTTTCTGGACTATATATCCCAGACTCTCCCAGCCAGCATGGGCACTAAAAGATCCTGGCAGCTGTCGTTCAAAAAAAGTAACTTCACTAAGATTTGCATCACATCATCAGTATAAAGATCTTATATTAACATGTGGGAGGGGCACTCCTAAAGCCCATAATATGAGTTTGGAAATGGTAATTTCCTAGAGACTATAATTCCCAGAGAAATTCTGGGAATTATAGTGTCAAATTCTGTAATTTTAGTGCCCAAAGGTATAATTTCTAAGTTCTGAGCATAACAACTCCTTTTAATGTTGAATAAGGGTTTTTTGTACCACCAGGATTGCAGCCAAAACTGCATCACAAGATTTTCCACGGCTTTGTTTAGTCCAGAACAAATTCAGATTAAGAACAAGAACCCATAGATACTCCCCAGAAATCACTGTATGTTGTCAGAACTGCACTGGGGATGAGTACAGCACTTTTCACTGGAGCAGACAAGCCCTGAGTCTTTATTACTTCTGGAATACTGTATCTTTCAAGTATTATCCAGCCATGAAAGTCAGAATCTTGATGTGAGCCGCATCAATAGCACAAAACAACCTTCATTCCATGTATAGTTTCTCTTTTGCTACCTGTCTTTCAAAAATTGACTTAGGAGTTTATCAGACAAGGGAAATTGGAAGTATAATCCAATGGCAATCTGAATGCAATCATGGGGTTTAACGTTATTGTATGATAGACTGCCACACGCAAATTCGAGCAATGGGAAGTCAGTCCGAACACTATCATGTGGTTTCACGTTATTGCGTGATAGACTGCCACACGCAAATTCGGGCAATGGTTTGCTATTTTCGGGCAATGGGAAACCAGTTCGAATGCAATGCGCATTCACGTAATTGCACTAAACTAGCGACTTTAAGTGAACGTTTTCTGGCCCCACTTTCTTTTCATTTGAATTTAAGAGAAATTCCTCCCATTAACACTTTCCATTCTGCCCGCTGTGCCAGATATTCACAAATCTCTCGGCAAAGTGGACGGATAACAACAGAACTCTGGTCAATGTACTGATGGAGAGAATATGTCATTCTTTAAAATCACCTCTTTGTACCGTTGATTTCTGGAAAGGTTATAATTTGTCTGAGTCATTGATTAGTGACAAATGGCATCTTTGGAGAAGTTTTCCTAACCTTTGGGATATTTCCACTTGAATGTCAGTTTGTTGTTGTTTAACTGAAGTCTCATTTTTTGCAATGCAGCCCTTTATGTTTTGTGAGCTTTCGTGAACTCTTAACAAAGTAGGATGTTTTCACACTATTGGAAAAAAGATTAAGCAAAAAGGCTAACAAAAATAAAAGAGTCCCCCTTCCTAAATCCCTAAATGTTAAAAAAGATATCAAATTAAAAAAATGAAATAGGTTATAAGAACTGTGCAGTCCAGCCACTTTAGGGAGAATTAGGTGAATTTCAAGAGTCACCATGATGTAGTGGTTTGAGTGATGGACTAGAACTCTGGAAGACCTGGATTCAAATTCCACTCAGCCTTGGAAACCCACTGGATAACCTTGGGCAAATCATACCCTTTTAGCCATAGAAGAAAATGATCATCTTAATGCTATGTGCATGTGTGTTTGGATGTGTGTGTATATAATCTGTATTAACACAAGCAGATATATATTTGTGTTAATAGATATATATATTACAAAAAAACAAACAAAACACATACTAAAAAAACTAACAAATATTAAACCCATATAAGCTTAGGTGAAAGTGAGAGAGACATTATGAAAATAGGGAGAGAACAAAGGAGAAAGACATTAAAATAGAAAGAACAATGAGATAATTGGTAAAACATTTGGATGATCATAAAGGTTTAAAGAAATGATGGAAAGACTAGATGGCAAGTTGATATAATCCTATGTCTAAATGGATTCATATGCTTTAATCTATATTGTACTCCCCTCGAGTCTTGAAAGGAAGCAGATAAGAAATAAAAAGTGATGATTTTGATTATTAATGGCAAACCTCCTCTGAATACATCTTGCCAAGAAAAATGTACCAGTGGGTTGCCATAATGTCAGAGTTGATGTGAAGACACAGAAGAAGGAGGAGGAGAAGGAGAAGAAGAGGAAGAGGAGTAGGAGGATTTCATTCTTTCCAATCTTACTACAGTATGCAATAGAATCATATGAATGCTGAAGAATAAGAATGAAGTCCTATTTTGGGGCTTTCTCCCCAGCAATGTATAGCAGCCTTAAACTTTCCTCACTTTGCACAAATCATATATATTGTTTTTCCCCGATCAAAGGCGGAAAGCAGAAGATGCATGTTGGACTTCACCCTTAAAAGTGAAGCTTAACACCAAAATTATTTGAGTTTGAGTGAAGCATAAGGTTTCACAAGCATAAGGATCACCTGGTGCATGCTTTGTCCCAAGGACCACCACAAAGCCCTGAATTGAAGTGATGGGCTGCTCTGAAACAGAACCAGACTCTCATGGGAAGGATGGCTTAAAAATTGCTATGCCTTTTCAGCCAGTGATTCCTCAAGTCATTCCTCCCCATGCCCTCTGGCTCCAGTACCTGAAGCTTGACATTGAACTGGTAGGCACTTGGTGGTTCTGTATACATTCCTTGTGCAGAGTTGTGTCCAAGAAGTGGCAGCAACACAAAACTATGGTGGAGAAAGAAACAGCCACTTGGCACATGATTCCCAACACAGGTAGTCTCATTCTTGCTGCCACTGCTTGGACACCTCCCTGCACAAGCAATGAAAATGTCCAGCAGTGTAATGACTTTATATCTAAATCTAGGTGACCTAATTCTGTGTAGAAAATAGGTTGTCACTGCTGCCCTCCTGTTCCTGCTCCTCTGAACAGTATATAAACTACACACTGTGTCCAATGTAGGCCAGTGCTTGTATCACTCATCCCCAAACAGTATCAGCATAGCTCATCTATCCATCATGGGCTCCATTTGTAAAAGTGAGTTCAAAGATTCAGTTTAACCCCCTGGGCATAAATTAGCATCATTTAATTTCATAAGTGAGCCAGCATGATGTTCATAACTGAGCCAGCATGACGTAGTGTTTTGAGTGCTGGACTATGACACTGGAGGACAGAGTTCGATTCCCCACTTGACCATGAAACCCACTGGGTGACCTTGGGTAAGTCACACACTCAGCTTCAGAAGAAGTCAATGGCAAACCTCCTGTGAACAAATCTTGCAAGAAAACTCCATGATATGTTGGGCTTAGGGTCAACATAAGCCACAAATGATTTGAAGGCACACAACAACAAACAACTATAATGCTGACTTAACACCACCTGCTCTTTCCTTAACACAACAAGAACAGTAACAACAATAAAAATACATCAAAAGACCATTTCCTCTAATATGGTCAAAAGACAAATGTCATGCATCAAAACACTACAGAGTTTACCTGGAATCATTTTTCTTGCCCCCTCCCCCCCCAGTAACATCTTCAGAAAAGAAAGAAAGAAATATTACATTTATTGACACATTGAAACGGAAACATTTCCAGAAATGATGTTATTTTCTTGTAGAGTAATTTGCAAGCTAACACTGATCTTTTCAAGCAGGAAGGGAGGAATATTAAAATGTGGCTGATGTAGTTCATCTTGAAAATGTTTTGACAGGTGTCAGCATCCCTTTGGGGAGGAGGGAGGTTGTTTGTTTCAAGCTTGGAGACGATCTTCTGTTAAGAGGATTAACACCACTCATTGCATTACAGTGCCCACTTTGATGGTAGGTACTGAATGTAATAAGTGTAATACAGTAAAAATGAATCCTCCCTTGCATCAACACTGTTAAGCTCACTGCTGACTGTAGTGCAGGATATTAATATGTTTGTGCATAGCCTTTTTGTTGTTGTATTCCTTCACATTGTTTCCTACTTATGACAACCTTAAGGTGAACTTATTACAGGGTATAGGAAAGATCTGATCAGAGGAGGTTTGCTGTTGCCTTCTTCTGCGGGTGAGAGAGTATGACTTACCCAACATCACCAAGTACATTTCCATTATTGAACCCTGGTCTCACTAGTCCAGCATTCAAACTGTTACATCACACTGGCTACCATGTGCTCGCACTCACCCTTTCTCTATTGCTCTGTCTTTTTTGGCCAATGGAAACAAGGCAACAGAGAAGGACCCAAGGTTGACTGCATGCACATCTGCCCCTCTCACCTTCCCAGGTGCCTTGGTTGTCTTGTGGCTTGACTTAGCAGGTGGCTGGGGGGGGGGGCATTGCAGGCCACCACTTGCACCCCACCCACCCACCCACCCACCCCCCCATAGCCCCAAGCTTCTGCACCAGGCAACACCAACACTAGGAATGCCACGCATGGCAGGCATGTGAAAAACTCTTTGTCTCAATTTTGTGATATTTCTCTGAATCATACTTGCATTTTTACCCTTATCCTTCATTCATCCCAGACTGTAAGATTTCGTTTTGCTGCCAGCAACTATTTTGGAACTATTCATTTATTTATGTGAGTTAAATCCTGCCTTCCACTAGGACTGGGATTGAGAAAGGCCCACTATAAAATATAGAACAATACCATACTACACTGTTATGACACTATTATTCCACTTTTACTCCTATGGTTGCTTCCCGTGGAATCCTGGGATTTGCAGTTTAGAGAAGAGCATTTAGAATTCTCAGCCAAAGAGTTCTTAGGCATTGCTTAACCACAAAACCCAGAATGCCACAGGAGGCAGCCATAGGAATAAAAGTGGATTAATTAAAAAAAGGGGGGGGGTAGTAAAGGGGAAATGAAAGTGATAGATGTTGTTGGTGGCTGTCAATTCTCTGGCACTAGTGTCATGGGATTAACTATATATGTGTCATTGCAGGGACTTCTGGAAGTGGGGGCATGGAAGCTATTTTCTAAAAAGAGTACTGGTGATGACTCTTCATCACGTCTTCATCTTCAAATTGTCCACTTCCTCCTCCAAAATCCACTAAAATGAAACTTGGCTGTTTTCCATTGGCAGAATCATCTTCTATCATGCATCATCCCCAAGAGAATGTGGGGGGAAACAACTTCTCAGAAAGGTGCACATTTGCACTGTACATTTGCACCCTAACCCCCACCCCCACCCCCATTCATCTCTGCTATGAAACAGTCTCCAAAACCTGGCCAACTGTACTTAAGTGCCAGATTTTTCTTTTTAATTTTTAGGGTTTCACGTTCTTTCCTTTTTTAAAAAAAAGTTCCGTAGTTGTTGTTTAAACGTCACTCAATAACTGTGAGATATCTGTTGCTGCACCCTGCAAAAGCACATTTTGATTGAGGGATAAGTTTGTGGCAGGACAATTTTTACTAATGGGAGGATGTAGTGTTGGAATTCTATATGTTTATACAATTTGGACTTTTTATAGCATAACATTTTATTTTAAAAGGAAGTTAAATTAAAGTTGATTTAGAAATGAAGGTAAAAAGGAAGATAAAACCTAACAGTATTAACAAGATTAATAATTCAGGAAACTCATTAATTACATTCCTTAATAACTTGTGGGTAACTTTGTGGGATAATTAGAACATGGCAGTTTAAGGAGCATGGTTCTTTGAATTGTTGGATTTGAGTCCATTCCTGCAAAGAGGTAGCATATGCTCACAAACAGCTACAAGCTTTAGATGAACATTTCAGGAGGAAGCCATGGTACCATGAAAATATCTGCTTATTTAAGGAAGCTTTCTCCAACCAATGCTCTTCAGCTGTGCAGAACTGTAAACATGCCTACCCCAAAACCTTGTCACTCCAGCATGCCAATGGCTGTGCTGCTTGAGGATGATTGGGATTGTTGTTCAGTGCATCTGGAGGGCACCAGATTGGAGAAGGTTGATTTCAGGATTTGCTCCCTTCGTCTGGTGCAACCATCAGAAAGCTTTGAGGCTTGCACCCAGCCTTCCTCTAGCTTCATTTCTTTCTGTACAGCAGGAAAAACTTATCTACTTCTCCTTCAAGGCATATTTGGGATTAAGCTTTGATTGTTCTGACAAGGGGAAGTTGTCCCGTAACATGACAGCTCAATGAGCTTGCTGGAATTTAGCGAGATACTTTAGCCCCAAATCCATCTCCACTTTTCTGCTCCCACTCTAATGCTGCAGTGATGGTAATAGTGATGGTTGAAAGGACCTTCTGTTGGAGATCTATAGATATATACACATTTTGAAGGAAATAATAGCAATCAATTGCTACAGAGCTAATGGGGAGTATTCAGAATACAACAGAAAAGGCCCTGTCTTCAAACATGTTTTGTTTACCGTATATACTCAACTATAAATCAACCTCATATATAAGTCGAAGGCAGATTTTGGGGCCTTTGTGACTGTCACTAACGGAATATTTCAACTCCTCCCAGCCAGCATTCCATTGGCTGATGCCAGCTGACTCTTGGTAGGCTGTTGCTAGCCTTGCTTAAATCTGCCTATTCTCTACAGTTACCACCTTCCTCTTTTCTGAAGATAGGGCAGCTGATGGCTCTAATGTCATGGAATACTGCATCCACTCCAGGATTTTAGACAAAAGCTTAAAGGAGCTGTCCAATGTGCTCAATATTATCCTATAAACAGTTTTAGCACCTTGGATAGTTCCTCTGATGTTCAGGCTAAAATGAGCCTCCAACTGCCTGTGTCTGAAAGGGAATGTTTGTCGATCACAAATGACAGTAATTTTAAATAAATAAATAAATAAAGTCCAAATATTACAAACTGAATTGGTTTTATTTTACCAGCTTGGATAACATTAATAGTCTTGAACTTCAAACTGTATCATTCGTAAGTCTTCTCTTCCATAGCATAGCATCAGAGATGTTCACTATACAATGGATGCATTGTGTTCCATCATACAGACATTAACCCACACACCTTCTCATCTTAAGAGACCCAAATGTTTTCTTGAAACTAATCATGGCAAAGGGGCATTTGCGTAGAAAAGGCAAGTACAACGTGCTTAATTAAATCCATCCTTCTCAATGCTGAGAGCAAAACAAGAGAGACAGTATTGAAGAAACACCGCAGTGGACTGCAGCTGTTCCTCCAACATGGTCTACAGCAAACATAACCCAATGGTGTTGGTGTACTTTTCAAGGAGTGTTTGATGTATGACTTTGAGGCCAAAAGCCATTCAGTAGGCATCAAGAAGATGTCTTCCTTATTTATCTTCATTTTTATCACATAAGTGGCAAATGTCCCTTCATATTTTTTAACATCTTATCATCTATTCACAGTGACAAAGCAATGTGAAGATTGCCAAGTATCATTTGAACCCCATCTTTCTGTCTGAATTGATTTTTTTTTTCAATTAAAAAAAATCTTAAAGAAGAAGCTGGTATAATCTACTTGGAAGATCTATGCAAGCTTAAGATGCTGGCTAAAACTTTTTAATGCATGATCTAAATCAACTAATGTGACTCTTCTTCTTCAGGAAGATAATTACATCAACCAGTGGTCTAAGGTTATCTGAGATACATGAAAAAAGAATAGGTCTTTCTGATAACTGTCTCTCTGTGCAAGACTTTCCTAAGGTAAAGTTTATTCTTGCTAGTTGGATCAAAAATATTGATACCCAACATTCTTTATCCACTGTTCATACTACCTGATCCCCAATTTATCTAGGTCTGTTGTTTAATACTAATAGAGAGCCTACCTTGATCTTTGTGTTTTTCAAGTTCATTTTATACAACAGAGCTTTTTTTAAAAATTGGAACCGATGCAAAGATTGTTAACTTCTGCTGCAGCTCGAACCTCACCAGAATTATTACAACTTTTAATACATTGCATTTGGAAGGCAGATTTCCCCTGGTTAAACGCTTTGGAATTCATGTCCTTTTTAATTGCCTGGAATTCATGACATTAGTGTGGGAAAGCAATAAACATATACAATCATAAAAACACATTTAGACACCCCAAGCAAAATCAATGGCGTATTATTTTTCTTTATTATTCCTTGCGGAGCTCAGATGGGTCTTCTTGCTTGCGTATTTATTTATACCAAAGAACTGCAAGAACACAAATGCTACACTTGGGATGATGCTAATGCTGGGATTCGGTGGGAAGGGGGAACGCCTCGCCTCACCCTCCATTTTGTAATAAAACATAATAGTGTTTAGCCATAAACCTTGTAACACAAAGGACAAAGTTGAAGATCAAGTGCAGTTGGAAGAAGGGATGAGGATAGGAGGAAGCACTCAAGAAAAGAAGCTACCTTGTACTGGATGGTATTCTTGTAATAACAAAACATGAAGCAAGAGATGAATTAAAATGAGTAAGAACATCTTTTTTATTATTATTATGTGAGGTCTCTAAGAGATCTATATCCAAAGAAACTCCTGTGCTGTTCAAGATGTTGCCGAGTCTCTGAAAAATTAATCATGGGGCCTCCCTCCCCTCTCCATTGCTGGTCTATTTTTTGTTCATCTCTTTTATTTTTGCACCTGATGAACAAAGAAAGACCCTTGTGCAGATGGAACAGCCCTGGCAGGAGAGAGATATCTCGCTGAGCCTGGTTCACAGCTTCGTGCCAGAACAGTAACTGACATGGGAAAATGCCCACTTTTATCTAAAGATGGCAAAGCGGAGAGGCTGTGCAGCAGGGCCGAGTCCAGCAAAACAGCAAGGAGCAGATCCCCAACAAAAGGAAATGTCAATCCAAATAAGTCGGGAGAGTAGCAGTCGGGTCAAGCCTGCGACGTGCCTGCAGGCTGTTTGTGAGCCTGCAGCAGAGACAAGTGAAAGGCAGCACTCCTGTTGGGCATTGTCTAGAAGGGGATTATTGACTCATGAGTGTGAGATGTCAGATGGCCCAAGAGTAGTTGAAGACTGGAAGAGAGGATGGGATATACCATTAACCATTCTGCTATATGCACTCTAGAATGAAATTCAGGAGTGGTCTAGTTGGCATCATTTGGATTACTCAATGAGAAATTTGCACCACTCCATAAAGGGAGCATGAGAAGGATCATTCCTCTCTACTCCAGATTAATTACACCAAATCAACTGCCACTTATGTGCTTTGTGTTGAACCTGGATAACAGATTTATATATAGCTCTTTGGCATGTCTCTCAGTTTAGGTCTGCAGCAGCTTTCCTCTTAAACCAAGAAAATAGATCAAGGGGTAATCTGCAGGATTTAAGGAGATATTATTGAATGTTTTTCTCTGGGAAGCCCACCATTAGCATGTCAAAATGAACCTTTTGGAGAGAGGCCTGAGGATGAAGCTGGTCACTGCTGGCCTTCCCTTTCTACCTGTCTTTTGTCTTGCTAGGAAGGGGAATGTAGGAATAGCTACCAAACCGCATGGTTTTAAGCAGGGATTAAATAAATTCTGGGAGCATAAGCCTGTAAATAGCTACTAATAATAGCCACATATTACTTCTAGTGTAAGAAACATAGGCCCAGTACAGATTGGTGTTTTGCACTGGCCTGGGGCCAAAATTAGGGCTCGGTAGGGCTGGGTGTCCACACACACCCAGCCCTACTTTCAGTGCCCGTGTGCCATATTGGTGTGCCCCCATCCACACGGGGTGCATGACGATGATGTGTGAGTGTCCGAGCTCCCAAACAGCACTCACTGGACAAGGCATTATGGCACTGCATCATGGCACTTTTGATGCTTCTAAAAAGAAGCTACTCTAGGGAGCGCGTTGGTGCTGCACTGTGCAGGTGGCATGGCACTGACGAGAGGCAAAAACTATCTGTATCCTCCCATAGTCCGCTGTATACCAGTTGCTCAGGAATATGAATGGGAAAGCAATATTGCACACATATCCTACTTGTGGTTTTCTCACAGTTGGCCACTGTAGGAGAAACAGATGCTGGTTTAGCTATGCCTTTGGTTTGATTCATATTCTTCCCAGATTAGACTGCTAGCTAGTTCTGCATGATGTCTTTTTTACTGTTTTAATGGTTTGTAAATTCATTCAGTTTACTGTTCACATTATGCTGTTAGTGTTTTTTTTTTGTAAACAGCTAAAAGAAAAGAAAACATCAAGAGACTGAGAGATGTGTGAGAGAGACAGTGTAGAAGGGAGGTAGAGAATAAAAATGGATCCATGTTACTTGAATACAGTCCTCTCCACTCTGTGTTCTCTGCCTCAAGTAATGAAAACTTAATCAAGGCTTCCCCAGGTCAGTACTCTTTAGACATCTGAGACTACAGGTTCCACAAACCCCAGCTGTGAAAGTCTGCTTTATCAAGTGTCTCCAAATCTGCTCTGCATTCTTCCCAGTCTTGTTTCATACCCTGTTGTGAGACTTTGTGGTTCCTCCCTGCACTGACATTTATGCACACCTCTCCCAAGGTGTGCATTTATTTGCACTTTACACCTAATTAATGCATTGTATCTCATTGAATGAGGCACCCCTGTGATGATGATGATGATGATGATGATGATGATGATGATGATGGTGCCCATTTTTAGCCACTCACATTTGATAATATGCACCTTGTTTTCTGTGAACATGGTTTTACTGAAACACTGTAAGACACATGCGTGGATTCTTGTGATGAGGTGCATTTCTTCTCACAAGAAATCTCAGGAGGTGGGAGACTGCTGAATACAAGGAAATTTGTTTCCATCCTTATATCCTGGTGCTGTTGTGATCATGCTAAAAACTCACCTGAAGTCCAGCAAAGTTAAAGGGAACCAAATCGGTAGGGCTCAGAAAATGACAACCTGTCAGAACTGTCTGGCTTCCTCTGAACTGTCCAAGGTGCTGAAAGTTCTGTCACAGAATGTCCTTTTTCTTTGATTCAAAGGTGCTTACTCTGACCCATTTTTTGGCACGCCTTTACTTGCTAGGCATACTTCATCGACATCAGCCATCCCAGGACTCACACACTGAACCTTGGTATGTAAATCCTCAACTATTTTGTCCTTGCTGTAGGAGAAAATGAATATTCTTCTACAGCCCCAACTATATTTGACTGTGCTGGAGTGTTACTCAGGAATCATTCTGTATAAAAAATCATGTGGAATCCCTTCACAACACTTCAGAGCATCCAACCAGGAGAATACTGCAACATTTTTTCTGTTCTATTAATCTTCTTGATGGCATTGTCCAATTGTCATAAAACCTGTTCTTGACCTGGGAGTGAATGATTGCAACTACTCCTTCCATCTCTACTACAGTAGAGACCTGCCAGAAGAAGCTACAAAAGAGGACAATGAAACGTACCAGAAAGGTGGAACATCTGCATCCACATCTGACAACCAGGAAATATTTCCTTCCAATTCATTGGGAGTATGTACTGAATTGCTTTTCCATCCACTGGTCACAGCTGGTGGTTAGCATGTTAGACTTAGCCCAGGTTGAGCAGATTCAAATCTCTTTTATTTCATAATCTAGTGAACCTGGCCCTCTTTGCTAGTGGTTGTGAGTATAAGATGTGTATGCTGCCCTGAATTCTTTGGAAGAAGAATGGGATAAACAGACTAACTTTACTGTTGTCAGAATGTACCACTGTATACATGAATAACATACAGCAATGTATCTCCATATCTACAACCTTCCCTACTCCTTCTGGAATTAAAGAAGCAAAACTTCTCCATCAAAAGACACAGGGTGAGATTCTACATCAGACCTGAACACCATGAATTCCAGCACTTGGATTTTACTTCACATTAATTATACTAAGTAAGTCTTACACTGAATAGCAATGTTGCACAAACACTGGAATCAAGATGTTCAACTGACTTTACATCCCAATGTTAATGCACATCCATGTGCAATGTAAAATGTACATCAATGTCAAATGTGAGACTATGTGCACTGTGTATTCGCATACAAGGCACGTCCATGTGCAATGGAACCACAGGTACAACTCCGCTTCTGCAACCTTGAAGTGTATACGACCAATCTGCTTTAGACAAAAATGTCCCAACAGTTTCACTGGGGAAGTTATACATGTATAAAATGTCAATTGTGACTGCCAGGAGCCCTGGTGGCGCAGTGGTTAAATGCCTGTACTGCAGCTGCTCACTCAAAACCATAAGGTTGTGAATTCAATACAAGCAAAACAGCTCAAGCTTGACTCAAGCTTGAATCCTTCTGAGGTCGATAAAATGAGTACCCAGATTGTTGGGGCAATTAGCTTACAGTTGTAAACTGCTTAGACACTGTATGTTCAGTATGAAGTGGTATATAAATGAAGCTGTTTGTTTTTGTTGATTGTTGGACTAAAACTCTAGGCCAGAGTCTGAATCCCTCTTCAGCCATGGAAACCCACTGGCCAAGTCAGCCAAGTCACATTTTCTCTCAGCCTACACGGAAGGCAATGGCAAACCTCCTCTGAATAAATCTTGCCAAGAAAACCCTAGTATAGCATTGCCATATGCTAGAGTTGACTTGAAGGCAAATAAGAACAACAAGAAGACATCAATAGGACTATGGCCACAGTGTCGATACAGTAGAGTCTCAGTACTTCTGGTTTTTAGAAAGTAATCAGGGATGCATCAGAAGCAGAAAACAAAGGAAATCATGTTAAGAAATGAGATGTATGACAAAGAAGATCTTTAATATAGAAAATACAACTTTTTACACCAACTAAGGTGTGATCTCACATAAATAAAGTGAGTACAACCACTTTCTAGAAGCCATATTCCCTGTGCTCCAACCCAAATCTTTCCTTTGCATTCTCACAAACTTCTCTGATGCTCTAGATGAGAAATGTTCAGCCTATAGATTTTGGGGGCTCACTTTGTAATCCAAAAAATGGCCCACAAAAATGTTCACTGTTCCTCCAGAATGATCAGACAATCCACCATTACTGTTCCTCTTGTGCACATGAAAACCATCATTGATGTTGCAGTCACTGGCTGATGAATGTACCTGTGTGAATCAGCCCTAAACTCTTTCCTTGAAGTAGGCTGATGGGAATCATTTCACTAAGTGAAGCCTTTTATTCTGGAAAGATAGGTGGAATGGCACTAGTTCTCCAGGTCTTTCAAGATCAGAAAGGGCAATCCACTGCTCATGTAGCATGCGGAGATCAATTTATGCATCTTTTTAATCTGTGAAAGGCCAGTGCATGGCCCTGAAGCACATTTCTTTTTTTAGCATCTCTATTTTCCTGGATCAGCAGAGGCAAGAACAGCTTCATTTTATCTCTTTCTAATGCAAGGTATATTTTTAATTTTGGACATGCCATAGTCTGATAATTGGTTGCAACTGAAACAAACTCCCTCTTAACACCAAATCCCCCCTTTCTTTTGAATGATGAATGAAGGGAGCAGATATGCTTGGGGCTTTGATACTTGAGGGATCTACTCTCTGTGTATATCTGTCCAAGAAATTAGGTCTGTTAGAGTGGTCCTCATTCTGTTTCCCATCAGTGGAGGCAATATTTTCTGGGAGGTTGTGGAAGGATATGGGAGAGGGCCTTCTTTTTGTGGCACCCCAACTATGGCCTGATTGGCACCAATATGGTACCATTCCAATGTCAACTCAAAACATGGCCTTTTATTAAAGTCTTATTTTTATCCAGGTTGCACATGTGTTATGGTTATTGCAGGTAATATGCTTTGAAGTCAATTCCAGATTATGGCAACACGATCCTAAGGTTTGGTCAGTAAAACCTGGTCAAAGGAGGTTTGTCATTGCCTTCCTTTTAGGCCAAGAGAGTGTTTCCATAGTGGAGCCAATATTTTACAATATTTTAAATTGTTTTAACTGGTTTTAAATTATCTTGTTTTAAGTGTCAAGTGATTTACTATGCTTTTAGTCTTTTGAAATTATTCTTTTTGTTACTAACAGTTCTAATCAGAGTTTAATATATGCCAGTCTGAGATCCTCAGATACAGGGTTAATTTTAACATAGAAGATGTTCCATTCCAAGAAATAGCTATATTGAGCCATTCATTTCCAAACCCAACTTTGGATATGTTTGCTGACATCTTCATAGCTAGCAGATGCACTAGCTTCAAGGGCCAATGACAAAGGACTTTGGCAACCCTACTTAGAATTGGAAATGCCAGGGATATGAAAGGATACTTATCAACTGGCTAAAAGTCTCTTAGCAGGTAGGAATCATCCCTAACAACTTATTGCTGCATGGCCAGAAGGAGGAGGAGCCTGCCTGCATAAAATATATCCTCCCCAATATACCATCTTTACTAAGGACTGAAACAACATGCAGGCATCTGACTACCATCTCCAACTGTTTTTTCTTTCCTGTTTGGTTTGTAACATCTTATCTGACGAAGAAGCCCATAGAGTTTGGAAAGCTCGCAACAAGTATATTGTGCATTTTGGTTGGACAATAAAGGTATCACTGATGGATTTTTGTTTGCAACCTAGCATTCATGTTTTCTTGTGGACCAATTATGACTACTTAGTTGATTCTTGGTCTGTATATTTATAGCTTAAGGTTGATGAACCCTTTTTAGTCAATCCACAAGTGACCTTGAAAGACGCCCCCTGGTGGCCCAGTGATTGTGCGATGGTTGCATTGCAATAGGCAGCACTACAGGGGGGAAAAGAAAGTACAGCCCTCAGTGTATTGGAAAAGCCATTTACCAGTATAAAACTCACATGGAGAAATACAAACATTTCATAAGGATAAGTGTGGAAGAGCTTTTTCACTGTATTGATCTGATTTTCTGGGCAGCTGAAAAGCTACTGGAGAGGGCAAAGCAAAGCAGCCATTATGACGAGATACTTTGGGGTTTATTGATTAGGCACAGTAACACTAAACAAGCCAAAATCAATAAACAGACTGATTATTCTTTGGGGCTGTTATTGCTTGTCGTATAAAATGATACTGCTTCATCAGGCAATGTTGAGTCATTGTAGCAGATTAGCAGTGCATGCCCCATAATTGATCTTCAGGCTATTGTGTCTTTCCTCCTGCCATCGTGTGGTCAGGTTTAGGTCCTCCTGCCTAGAGATGGGACTGGATTTTGTTCAGTTCATTTTTGAGATGAACTAACCCAAGTCTCATTTACTGCATCAGTCTGCAAACTGGAATGCTGTTATTCTTCAGCACGCAACACTTTTCTCATGTGCCCTTCTATGAACAAGACAAAATGCATTCCACAAAGTGTATATTAGGGAGGAGTGCACACTGAGGCAAAAAACACAGAGAAAAGCATCACATAAAGGAAACCTGCTTGCAAAATGAACACATATCAGACTAAAATGAATATTAAATTAGTATACTGGGGGAAATGTGCATAAAAATATGGAAAATTTTTAGTTTGGACATTTTTTTCCCAACGTGATGAGGAATCAGGATGGAGAAAATGAAGGAAGAAAAAGAGAAACTGGAAGAAATTGGCAGAATCATCCATTCATACTTTAATGTTGGATTACCTGTAATAGAAACAACAGGCATAGTCAGTGCATATATATTTGGCTTTGGTGTAGAAGAGTCAACTTTGAACATTCCATCCCAATGGGGAAGCCTTGGTTGGACATGCAGCTCACCTCCACTAGACAACAGCCATTGCTTAACATAGTGATGTTCTAAGTCAAGGTCCAACAATACACTGAAACTTTCATATCAGTCCATTACTGAGCTTTCCAAAATATGAGTGAATCTGTGTATGATCTATGGTTCCCTCTTGCTCCACAGCACTGAAAGTCAAAAGATGAATGGCCTACCTTATGGTTCCCACACAAGTTTGGACTATTAAGTCAACTGCTATATGTGTAGAATGCATGTCTTATCTCTTGCCTCAAAGGCATCTTCAATATTCATGCCACTACATAGTAAATAATAAAAAATTGGCATCCTGTTCATGTCTTACAAATGCGTAAGTTACCTTATGCGTATGCTTGCATTTTTATTTTATTTGGTTGATGCATAATGCGGGTATTCAGTTGAAGATGCCAAAGAGGACCTATGGATGTGATGCCACTGCACACCATTTCATATTGCGTGTTATACATTGTACATCATTGTACATTGATTGTGTAGTTGCATGTAGGTCTCTATTATACATCAGTGTGAGCTAGGCATTGATTTGTCTAACACTGCAATTCTGTAATGAGATGCTTTCTCCCTCTCTTTGGCACAGCAAGGAACCCTGGGAAATGTGGGAACAGGGAGGATCATGGACTTGGTTTTCAGACTGCTGCACTTACATGAAGAGAGTGAATTTGCAAATAAAATGGAAATGCAAATACGGTAATTTGGGGAAAAGCTTATTTCCTGATTCACCTCACTTTCTGACTGGAGTCTGACCAGTTTGTGCGCAGCATCATCTGAAAAGCAACTGTGAAATTGTTCCTAATGCCCTCAATGACCCTGCATTGTGACCAGTTTAACCTTCCAATTTTCCCCGTGTGGCAAAGTCCAAAAAGAGAAAAGCTATCTCAGGCACCAAGAAAGTCCTTCCAAAGAACAATTTTTTCCTGCTCTTGTCTTTGCTCCTGGAGGAGAAAGGTTATAAATACCCTAAAAGCACCAGATCCCCTCGGATCTTGAAAATCTGGTTAGTACATGAATGGGAGACTGCCAATGAATACTAGGTGCTGTAGGCTATATTTCAGAGGAAGAAACTGGCAATACTGCCTCTGAATATTCCTTGCCTTTAAAAAAAAGAAAACCTATGAAATTAATGGGGTCACCATAAGTTGACAAGAGACTTGAAGGCACATAAACACAGACAACTGAGAGCTACTATCATTTTGCAAATCAAAAGGTTTTCTCTCTCTCTCTTTTAAAAAAAGCTGTGGCAGGATTAAGCTATAAAACTGACATGAGGAGGCATCAAAACTCCCTAAGATGCTTCCAGTAATGTGCTTGTTCCATCGTGCTTCTCAACTTAACATTGGCTCAGCAGAAACCAAAATAACAGGTCCGAATCAGCAAGTCCATGTCCTCGAAGTGAGCATAACTGGCCATCAACAATAAAGGAGCAGAGGCTTGCAAACTTGATTTATCTGACTTCAAGATGATTGGTAATTGGCACTTCTTGGCAGTTGGGGTGGGTTATGAGTAATCTAGGTACCTTGTAAGAGAGACACATATGCCATAAATCTGCCATTTCATCTTATCAAAAACAACATCTCCCTGAAAATTTTCAATGGCTGTTAGTAGCTACTGAAGGGCATACCAGAAGAATACTATTTCAAATGTATTGAATTTGGAAGGAAAAGAAGCCAAATTTTGTGGAAGTAGACAAGCAAATATAAGGAAGTTGGGCAGGAGAGGGTAAGAAAGCATGAGTTAGATCTGGCAGACACAAGAGATGGACAACTGTAGGTAGGTTAGGAGGCCCCATAGACATCCTCAGAGACCTTGGAAGGCCACCCCAAAAACCTCCACTAGCAACCCCCCCCCAAAAAAAACCAACAACATAGGGAGCATTTTCACCACATTTAATAAATAATAATAAATAGATAAACTTTATTCTTATACCCCACCTTTCTGCTGCAGCAATCAAGGCAGCTTACATGACTAGAATACGTTAAATAATGCATACTCTCAATAAATAAATTGACCCCCCCCTCCCCTTGAAACAGGATTAAATACAATACAGTTTAAAAATTAAACCTGTTCAAATGGCAGCAATTTTCTAGTAGAGGCAGTGGTTACATAAAGCAGGGAAAGTACAGAAATTAGACTGAACTATTCTGGGAAGGCCTGCCAGAAGAGATCCATCTTGACACCTTTTTTGAAGCTGTCTAGGCTGGTTAT
Organism: Sceloporus undulatus; assembly: GCF_019175285.1. Classification (NCBI taxonomy): domain Eukaryota; kingdom Metazoa; phylum Chordata; class Lepidosauria; order Squamata; family Phrynosomatidae; genus Sceloporus; species Sceloporus undulatus. The sequence goes on along the minus strand of NC_056529.1, from coordinate 13,754,187 downwards.
TTGACGGCTCTCCTCCAGCAAGGCGTTCCATAGTCTGGGAGCAGCAGCGGAGAACATCCTCTGGGAGGTTGCCGTTAGTCTGGTTTTTATGGGTTGCAATAAATTCCTCCCAGAGGACCTGAGGGTGCAGCGCGGATTGTACGGAAGTAGGCGATCCCTTATATAGGTTGGAACCAAGCCATGTAGGGCTTTAAAAGTAATTACCAACACCTTGTACTGCACCCAGAAACCAATAGACAGGCAGTGAAGAGATTTCAGAATAGGTGTAATATGATCACTTCTAGTTTTACCAGTGGGTTTTGTTTGTTTTTGCAAGGTTTGTTCAGAGAGGATTTGCCTTTGTCTCCCTCTGAGACTGAGAGAAAGTAACATGCCCAAAGTCACTCAGTGGGTTTCCTTAGCCAAGTGGGATTTAAACCCTGGTCTCCACAGTCATAGTCCAGTGTTCAGACCATTACACTACACTGCCTTGACAGACAAACTTTTAAATGGTATTTAACTGTAAAAATACCCATAAAATTATAGGAAATGGGTATGATCTTTCAAGTAGCATTTATTCTTTTAGTGCTAAACACATCTAATCAATTAAAGCTGTCATTCTCATGGCTTGAAAGTATTTTTTTAAAAGGGCCATTCATTTATATGTGGTCAGAATTTAGGCCACAAAGTGCTAGGTGGAGTAAAAAGCTTTTCCTGACATAATTAAGAGCTAATAGCCAATCTATACTGAGTCTGTGCTTTCCAAAGCTAGGCAGCAATAGGATTGTGAATTGCCAAGATTGGTGGACAAAGAAACCCTCCACCTGAACAATGGCATTCACAATGCAAGATACTTTATTCAAATGGCAAGGTTGTGATCCGTATTAAAAGGCCAGATTAGGCTGAGGACTCATTCAACGAATTTGGGAAGACGTGGTTTGAGTACAATGAGAACAATTAACGCAACACAAAAAGAACAAGTGGTTTGAATACATTTGGGAGCCAGCATGGTGTAGTTGTTAGAGCAGTGGTGGACAACTATCAGAGACTAAGGGGATGCATCTGTCCCCTAGAAGGTTACTCAGATGGAGTAAATTATCCTGGTAAAATGTGAGCTGAATCTGTGTTGTTCACATCCAAGTTTTTCTGAAAGATTCACATTGTTAGCTGTATGAATAACCAATGTGTGTCTTAAATGCAGTTTGAATTCATCCTCATCATTGACTCCATCTTTATTCGCAGTGCTGACACATGTGGGCAATGGTACTTGCAGAGATGTGCATAGAGGAGGTTCCAATGAAAAAAATAATATGAACAACAATAGAAAATGTGTGAGAATTCTGACCCTAATAAATGTAGCCTAACTCTATTGTCATTAACCTTTGTTTACCTACAGGTGAGCCTACACCTCTCAGTTGTGTTGCCTGAGATAATAGCAGAACCCATTATCACACATGGAGCAAAGGTGAAGAAATGATGAAGAAACTGGCAACATATGATGAAAAAAATGGCAAAGTTGGGTATGTGATGGGACCATACAGCTCCACCAAGAAGAAACCATTCCCATTCTGCAAGACTCACAAGGCTACAGGTAGTGTGAAACAGCTTGCAGTTTTGACACTCCATATCTTCTAGATTAAGGAAGGAAGGAGCATTGCCTGAATACTCCTCAAATTCTAGGACAAGATTAAGTACCCCTTCCCAAATTTCGCTCCAATGTCTTCCAAACTTGGGTCTCCAGGTTCAATCAGCTTCAGTTCCCAGAAGCCCCAGCATGGCCAATGCATAGGGATATTGGGCCAACAGCTGTAGCCCAACATCTTTTGCGGAAACAAGGTTTGGAACCACTGCTTTATGGATATTCTATTTTTAAATACAACAGAGAGATACTCCACAGGATGTGGAGGGCAAGTACAAGGAACACTCCCCCCCAATTTATATGCTTGGTGATCTCATAATTAAATGCTTCATACTTGATGAGCATTTCCTCACAGCCCTCAAGGCCAATTTAGCTGTAACCATCAAAATGTCTTCTTTTCATTTGCTCATGAATGTATTGTACCAGTAGGATTCAATGTCATTACAAATGGATTCTCCTAACAATGCTTAGCTGACTCATGCATTTGCTAAAAGATGTGCATAATTACAGCTATGGGCGTCCACAACCAAACACATAGTTCCCAATGTTTTCCAAACAGTAAGACAGTTTGGCTTAGTGTGAGTGAGAATACCTGGGCTTTCTGGCTTTAAACGTCATGGTATTTGTGTCTGGAAACAAAAGCAGTTTGATTTCATTATAGGAACATGTATGTCATTAAATATTGTGTCATTTTTAACCATTTTTTTAAGAATCACAAAATGTAAGGAAAGGCGAAAGGCAATAGATATGGCCCAGTGATTGAAATGGGGAAATATTTGATAGGGTTGCGTATTATTTGATTCAGATTTTTTAATAATAATAATAATAGATTACAGCAGAAAATAAAAAGTAGTCATTCATAAGTACATAAATTGTATTGTCATTGTGATACATTAATGTTGCTATATAAATTCATGTTTTTATTTACCAATCACAATGGTGTGTTTTCTTCAAATATGACTTCCACTGCCAGAATGGCATAGTGCAGTGATGACGAACCTATGGCACACGTGCCAGATGTGGCACTCAGAGCCTTCTCTGTGGGCACACATGCTGTCTCCCTAGCACAGAATTTGCCAGAGTTCCTTACTAGAAAGCCAGAGGGAGGTGGCACTTTGCAATTAATAAGTGGGGTCTGGGTTGCAGTTTGGGCACTCAGTCTGTAAAAGGTTCACCATCACTGGCATGGTGTTTTGAGTTTTGGCCAATGACTCTGGATTCCCAGCTCAGCCATAAATCCCATTTGGTGATATTGGGCCTATCACATGCTCTCAGCTTCAAGGGAGGATAATGGCAAACCTCCTTTGAACAGGTGTTGTCAAGAAAACCTCATGCTATGGCCTTAGGGTTGCCATAAGTCAGAATCGACTTGAAGGCATGCAACACACACAGACTCCCTTCCCTCAGAATTCAAGCTGTGTCCAACAGTCCTTTCTAGAGAGGTTCACAAAGACCTACACTTCAAGAGCCAGATCTTATGAACAAAATAAAAAGCCCTCTTGTTTCACTAAATGTGTCCTCTTTTTGTCCTCATAATGACTTCAGTCAATTTTTCATTCTAAGCCTAGTCCCGTATTTTCCACCAACACATAGACATATCAATTTTCTCTTTTGACTTCCAGTGTTTAGTTACCATTAATCTTGTTAGGAATATCCACAGAAAGATTATTATTTTTGTATTCTTAAGATCTTTATTCTTTCCCATAAATAGGAAGAGTAAAAAAAAGGTCTATTGTTATATACTGGGTGATTTTTAAAATGGTCCAAGATAAAGCTGTTTTTATTTGGTTTTGCACCATGCTTTTTGAGTCACCCTGACTGTTTAGTAACCCAAGTTATGGTATAGTTCTTGATGCCAGACGTCTGTTATATTGGGGCATGGGAGCCTTTCCAATTGCGTTCTTGCCAACACAAGTAGGAAGGCTGCATATCAGTATAAAACCAAAGAAGATCCATTATGTGCACAGAAATAAATAAATAAATAAACAAACAAATAAATAAATAAAATCCAAAGAGAAAAAGAAAGAGATCTTTTCCAGTCTCTGGGTACACAGTGGATTGGACATTTGACTGATATGAAAGGGCAGCCATCTTTAAATTATTTAGACACTGCTCATCCAGTGGTAGATTTGACCTATCCGCTTGCTACTTGGACACATAGAGGATGACCTGGTATGAAGATATATGGAACATGGATCTGAGGGTATGGTAACAGGTGCATTTTTACAATGTACATCTTTCCTCTACTTAGCAAGAGCTAGTTTCCTGCAGAAGGATGAATAAGAATTAGGGGATGCTCTATGATTGGCCAGTGGGGCATTTTTTTATGCCTGCTCCTTACTCTTCTCATTCTTGTAATGTGTAATTGCTTTCCATTCTGCCAACTGGTTTGCATTGGATAGAATCCTCTTGATAAATGAACACTGGCATAACTGGGGTTTATATCTGCTTTTTCAGATGTTGTACAAGGAGATATCCAGCACCTCCTTGTACAACACTTTCCCCAAGATTATGCAATGAAAAATAACTGTCTCCAGTGTAGCTCTGTCCCCAGATTGTCTGGAAGGTGCACCAGTTCAGTTCCTTTGTGCCATTGCCCTTACTCTCCAACTCTCCAACTGCTATGCAACACTGGCTCTCCATAACATCTTGTCATAACATTCTGTAACAAGATCTGTTGTGCATGTGTATATCTATGTGTATATGTGCAATTTAAAAGACCTACAGTTATTTGGAGGTTATTTACCTCCCTTTTCTAAAAGGAACATCTTATAAATTCCCCACCAGTGAGCTCATTAGTATAAATGATGGAACCTCATATCAGATTTCAAGTCAGCAGTTTTCTCTTCCTCCCCCCCACAACCTGCATTTCCCAAAGTTATCACTTGCTATTTTTCACTCTAACAGAGCTACAGAAGACTATTTGATAGCTGGCAAATTGGTCCCAAGAGCAGGAGAAGAAATTTTAGGGGGAGGGAATGTCTCAGCAAGACATACAGGTCTACTCTTGGAGATAAATAAGATTAAATAGTACCCAAGCCATGCTCATTGACAGCTAGGGATACTTATGCAGAGCTGGGGAAAGATACATTTCAGGACTACAACTCCCAGAATCCCCCATTCAGCCTTGGGCTCTAATAGGTGTAGTATAGAACAGTAATTTTCCCAACCTTTGGTGTTATGGCTGAATGAGCTTCCAGAAAGAGGAACATGTTTGCATATGCTAGATCTACCTCTTTGAGCTCTCACTCTCCCTGCATTGAAATAGGGGTCTGCAGAGGGTCTGGTTGAATGTAAATGGTGAAGCAGGGCAGGAGGCTTTCCACATGCCTGTGTCGACAACAGAGATAGAGACAAGGCAAAATATTGTTCTCTCCCCCAGAAGAGACTGATGCACAAGCAGGAACTGATAAAGAGGAACAATAGACAGAGTTTCCTGTAGTTGGCTAATTTGGGGCTCATGAGAACTGTTTAAAGAATTTATTTCCCACAGCCGACTAAAAGTTTCTAAAGTGCAGGGTAAATTTTATGGAGAAAGCTTGCCCACTAGTGGCTGTGATTCTACAGTATCAATCCAAGATATGCTTGGGAAGCTAAAATGGCAGCCAGGATCAAGAGTGAGGAGGCAGAAGGAATCCTTCTAGAATTTCAGCCCACCCCTCATTCCTATGGGATCTGGGTGATCAGGTCAAGGATTTCCTAAAAGGTCTTGGGTGTTGGTACCAGACTCGGGATCCATGCTGCCATGATCAGACCAAAAACCAGTCTAGTCCACCTCTCTGTTCCTATAGTAGTTAATCAGAAGTCAATGGAAACCATACAAAAGTGGGACTTGCATGCAAGAGCACCCTCACAACTAAGGTGTCCCCAAAAATGGTACCCAGAGCGGCATACTTTAATCTAATTATATTTAATATAATATATTATACTATGTACCCATCATGAGTAGTAGCCACTGATAGATTTATCTTCCCAGAGGTTTGTAAAGTGATTTTTCTTCACTACACCTCTCTGAATCTCCACAGTCATCTGATTAATTTTGGGAGCTACAGTTCTGAGAAATAATGCTCCCAAGCTCTGTGCATTTGCCACATCCCCATTACAAGCCATCCAAACTGTTGGCCATCATGATGCATGGAAGAAGTAAACTCCATGGTTCCACTATGCATTTTCAGCTGAAATATTTCCTTTCAAGTATCTTGCTTAAGGTTTTATTTTGCTTGGATAAGCCTCCTTTTCTTGTTCTTTTTTGGGAAAGAAATCACTTTTCCCTTCCCACCTGCTTAAAACGATGTGACTTTCTTTAACTCCAAATGAAATTTTCAATTTGCACAGCATTTACAACCTCTGAATTTCAAGCATCCGGAATGTTTTGCAAGATTGTCAGCCATCAAGAGAGAGTGGCAATTGCTCTGGTCTTGTTATTCAGGCATAATCAATTTCTGCCTTGCTTGAGGGTAATGGGGCCCACTCCAAATGGCTCCCCACCTCACTCTGCATGATGTTCTTTGCTAGGCATTCTGCAGTGCCTCGTGCTGGTGCCTCTGGGAACAGCTGCCAGGAAGATGCGACTCTTTGTTGACCCCAAATACAAGCAGAGGCTTAAGACTGCAAGCTTAGCCCACAGTTGGGATCATGACCCAGAAAACATTGCATCTTCCAAGGGGGGGGGGGGATCTTTCCTAATAGAAATGTGAATGCATTTGAAATTATAAGCAAGGGAGGAAGGGAGACAATTAAAAGAAGAGGTGTGATTTTATGCATGATAGAGAAGGCACATGCTGTAAAATGTAGGCCACACATTCTCCAATCTATGGCAGTGAGTTGTCCTTGCTCAATATAATAAAGTATCTGGGACATCTGGTGGCTCCCATATCAGTAGGTTGATGAATCTGTTCCGGGTTGTAGTCTGAACTTTAGAGCACCTATCCAAGGGGATGAATCTATGGGGGGGGGGTATGGTTTAGTACCTTGGACAGCTCTTTTAAAGTTCACTTAAAATCAAACATGGACATGGAAGCCACCAAGCACCACTGCTAAGTATATGAAAAAATCAGAAATGAATGGATGGGGATGACTTGTTTGCCTAAATTTGTAGAGTCTACATGTATATATGCTGGATCTCTGCAAAGTTCTTTCCTTAAACATGGGGAGAGAGCATACACAGATATAGCATCTCTATGTAGGTTCTGCTCATAAATTCAGATAAACAGGTGGAAGACAGGTCCTACTCCATCCTCTGAGTATTTATTTCTACATAGATCAATATGTGAAGAGGTCTACTATGTGATTTATCTTCTCCTGCTGTGACAGCATTGGCCTCTGCTCTGGCATATGTTTGCCCCTTTTTCCACACACACAGATGTTGTTTGACTGAAATTGTCATCAAGCCTAGAAAACAAAGGCATTGGTGATGAATGCAGTCCAACAGCTTCTGGAAAACTATGTTTCCCCTCTCTGTTACATATGGATTTTTGTTATTCTTCTTCTTGATGTTGTTCTTGTTGTGTGCCTTCAGGTCCCACTCTCTCAGCCTCAAAGGGTGGCAAGGGCAAACCCCATTTGAAGAAACTTGCCAAGAAAAGTCGAAGTCTTCTATGGCTAGCATCCATAGTTTTTTGTGGGTTTTTCGGGCTATATGGCCATGTTCTAGAAGAGTTTCTTCCCAATGTTTCACCAGCATCTGTGACTGGCATCTTCAGAGTGCTTGCCTGGAAAGGAGTTGGGTGATACAGTATATATACCCAAGTTCTTTCCAGGCAAACATTCTCTGAAGATGCCAGCCAAAGATGCTGGCGAAACGTCAAGAAGAAACTCTTCTAAAACATGGCCACATAGCCCGAAAAGCCCACAATAAACTTTGCCAAGAAAACCCCACATCAGGGTCATCTTGATGTTGTGTGCCTTCAAGTGATAGAGATGAACCTATCCTGGGGTTTTCTTGGCCAGAGTTGCAATCAGAGGATGTTTGCCACTGCTTTCCGCTAAGGCTTTCCTACCCAATTAAATATGGCTCAAGATAATGACTCAGTATATGTAGAACGGCTGTTATGGCTTTATTTTATTGATCTCTATTTTTTCTCTTCTTGTGGTTGCTCAGATACTTTGTTGCAATTCTTAATTGATACATCAATTTAACATTTTCCATATAATTAGAACAAATCTAAATAAACAATTTTTTTAAAAAATGATATGGCAGGAACTACTATTTAATTGACATTTTATGTTTGAATTAACTTGCTCAAAGCAGTCATATGAACTATGCATACTGTAAACAGTGATAGGAAATCCTGGGAATTGTAGTTTATTGTGGCACCAAAGCTCTCTGACAGAGAAGGCTAAATGTCTCACAAAATTACAGTTCCCAGAAGTTCCTTGCATTGAGCCAGGGCAGTTAAAGTGGTCTCAAACTGGATTATTTCTGCAGAGTATTTTGGACCTTATTTCTCAGACATGTATAAAACCCACGTTCAAAGTCACCCACCCCAAGCTGCTTTTCTTCCCCAAGAGTGGGGAAAACATCTGGGAAAGAAACATACAGCCATTTGTCTCTTCTCTGGTTTGGATTTAAGAAACTGCTATATATAAACATCAGTTAATGTAGTCAGTTTATCGACCAAGCTGGTTAAAAGGCATAAAGTTCATCAGCTAAAACATCTTTTATTGACAGCTCAAGCAGCTACTGTGTCATGATGCAGGTCTACTGTCCTAGACAGGAGAACAATGTCTTTAAAAGGATGGACACTGCTAGCAATGGGAAAGATAAGGAGACTCACCAAAGCTCCATCTTCTTTGAACTATAAGCTGTGGGGTGTGTTTCAAAGGTCTCTGGAGTATCACCTGTTTCTTAAGCTATATCTTTCATCCTCTACTGGTTCCATTTCTAACTCTAGACTAAATTAATTTCTCCTTGCTGCAAGGGTTATACTAGCATGGACCTGATCTTATATAAAAATTGGCATTTCTGCATTCAGTATCATTAGATCACTA
>NC_056529.1:13676235-13745569 GCF_019175285.1 Sceloporus undulatus | reverse complement strand
TACAGTGGACCCTTGGAATCCACTGGGGTTTGGTTCCTCCCCATGGATACCAAAATCTGTGGATGCTCAAGTCTTATTATATACAATAGCATAGTAAGATAGTGTTCCTTATATAAAATGGCAAAATCAAGGCTTGCTTTTTGGAATTTATATATTTTTAAAATATTTTCAAACAGTGAATGCTTGAATCCATGGATAAAAAAATCTGTGACTATGGAGGGCTGACTGTATGAGCCCAATAATAGGGATCATTTTACTTTGGCTCTAGGTTAGACTACACAGACTAGAAATGGACAAAATTGTTCAATTTGGGTTTCTAACTTTCCCAGTACTGAGCTTGTTCCTCCTTGTTCCTACTGCAGTTTGATACTTCTAAAAAAAAAGGCTACCCTAAAGCGAACCTATCATGGTGTTTTCTTGGCAAGATTTGTTCACAGGAGGCTTGCCATTGCCTTCCCCTGAGGCCGAGAGAGTGTCACTTGCCCCAAGGTCACCCAGTGGGTTTCATGGCTGAGCAGGGAATCAAACCCTAAATTGATTTTAGCCTATAGCATTTTATAAGGTGTGCACATCTTCAAAATGGTCACATAATATCCTAAGAGGACTGTGGCTGCATATGCTGTGCAGAAATAATCCAGTTTGACACCACTTTAACTGCCATGGCTCAATGCTCTGGAGTTCTGGGAATTGTAGTTTGTTGTGATCCCAGAGCAATCTGACAGAGAAAGCTAATTCACCCACAAAACTGCAGTTTTCAGAATTCCATAGCACTGAGCCATTCCAATTAAAGTGGTGTCAAACTGGATTATTTCTGCAGTGCGGATGTAGCCTGTGTCACTTCAGAACATTTAGGTAGGTTGTTCTTGTCTATGTATTATTACAATAATAATAATAATAATAACAAAACTCCTTTCCTTGCACAAATTGCTGTGGGTGATTTCCATGTAACTGGGGCAGTGAATCTGTTCTGCATTTCAGTCCAAACTTTAAAGGAACTGCTGAAACTATTTTTAGAACCTGAGATAGCTCCTTTAAAGATAAAACTAAAACCTGGATCAAATTCACTGTCCTACTGATATAAAAGCCAGCAACCATCTCTGCCTTGCACATCCTAAAAAAGAGATTACAGGCTATAATAAAACATGTACTTCATCTCCAAAGCCCTAAGCAGAAAGGCAGGATAGCATGGGCCAAGACTGCTCTATCCTGATTCAGGTCTGTCCCCAGGCTAGGGTAGCAATGAGTGGGTGTTTAAACACTCAACCAGCACCATGGCATGAGTGACTATGCTACTGCCACGTACCCCATTCCTGCCTCCACCATTGTGTCTGTTGAGAAGACCTCTGTTGCATGTCATAAGGGTGGAAACGGGGTGCTTGGCTATACCCACATGGCTGGCATCCCCATCTGATATCACAGGCCTCAATGGGAGTCTACTCACTAGATGTGATGGCAGAGGCAGGTTCAGTGCTCATGGGGCCATCAGGTCTGCCAGCTGTTGCTGCATTGGGTTAAGGCCTCTTTGGGCCAGGATCAGGCTGAGATTGTGCTAGAGCTACTGGATCCACATCCAGTCTCCCTGATCTTCTTCTGGGAGCAGTGGCCTGTGTCATCCATACAAGACAATGCAAGTGCGGGGGAAGCTCAGGCCTTTTGGCCCATGTATACAGGTCCTAAGGTGAAATGCCAAATGCTCAGCCAATGGAGACCAATTTTTATGTTGCTGTAAGTTCATTGCTGTAAGTTCATTGGAGAGAGTCAGTGTGGCATAGTGGTCTAAATGTTGGACTATGACTCTGGAGACCAGAGTTCAATTCCCTACTCAGTCATGAAACCCACTGGGTGTCCTTGGGCAAATCACATACTCTCAGTCTCAGGGGAAGGCAATGGCCAACCTCCTCTGAACAAAAACTGCCAAGAAAACTCTGTGATAGGGTCTCCATAAGTCAGAAATGACTTAGAGGCACACAACAACGACAACAACGACATTCATTGGAGAAAAGGCATGAACCTGAAATGACAATCCCTATTAAACAAGTAGGGCCTCAATTAGGGATTGATCATTTCTAAAGTATGGTCAGTTACTGCTTCAAAATAATTTCCTTACATTAATTTAATTGATAATGTATGGAACTATTAGCTTTATGCTGATTTAATACACTTCTTAACCCTAACAGGTTCACCATAGCTGTGCTGTTGTATAAAATGATTGTAAAAGCTTGATATCACCATTAATAGCAATCCTGTAAGGTAGGTTCAATCTCAGCTTCTTCATACAAGAAGAGTGTAGAAGCAGAAACAAAGTGGCTTGCTTAGGAACACTTAGAGGTGAGTTTTAAAAGGGATCTTTCCTAGTTTGAAGCGAGTGTAGTATAGCGATTTGAGAATTGGACTAGGACTCTGGGAGTCTAGAGTTCGAATCCAGACTTGGCCATGGAAACCCACTGGGTGATCTTGGGCAAGTCACACACTCTCATCTTGAGAAGAAGGCAATGGCAAACCCCCTTTGAACAAATCCTGCCAAGAAAACTCAGGGATAGGTTCTCTTTACGTTTGCCATAAGTCAGAAATGGCTTGAAGGCAATTTGTGCTGGTTCAAAGCTCTGTATGAAATATTATAATTAGAGATCTTGAACTGATGGAGACAGTATATAAGAAGAACCATGACTGAAGAATAATCTGGTATAAAATTGTCTTCACACAAACAATCAACTGGATGCTTTTGGGATATATCCCAAGCAGACATGCAATTTCACTCTCCTCCATCTCTCATTCCCCAGAAACCAATATACAGAGGCATGCTGCCTCTAATATTGGTGGTGACCCATAACCATCCTCATGTATAGCCACTGATGACCATATCCTCCATGGAGTTATTCAATTCCAGTCTACTTTTAAAGCTGCTCAAGTTGGTAACCATCAATACAATGGTCCAGAGGTAGGAAGAAACCTATGATCTCTCTAATAAAGGTGTATATTGTTTTTCAGCATGCTGATGGAAGTTATTGAGCTATAACTTCATATATCAACAACAGTGCGTTCAAATAGGTTTAGTGTCCTCTACAGTTTAAGGGTATATCTTGACCACCATTATCCATTTATCTTTGCTAGCACTTCTATTTGCTTCTTCTTTATTTCAGCTGTGACTTTTTAAGACAAGAAAAGAAAACACGAGTGAAGAGATTAAAAGAGGTTCCCAGGGTGCAGTATAAACTTGAATTCTATAAAAGTGCATTCCCAGGACAATAAAGACTATTGTTACTTTTTGTTTTAGCAAGATTACTTCAAAGACCCAAAATATCTTTACTTATACCTGTTTTCATGCATCAAACTAGAGTTCTAAACATCATGTATGCACATTTTTGTATGTTTTATGGTTTTATGCCTATAAACCAGAACGCTAACATTTCAGCCAAGAGTCATTAAACATCCTAAGTGCTTCATTGAGTAATGTTTCAAAAATAATCCCAGGCTACATTTTTTACTTTTATATCTCAAGGGGGGGGGGGAGAACTGCTGCCGCAGTAAGATGGGAGAAAGGTTACACTGGTCTGACAGTTTAATTCCAGTAGAACAGTGAATCCATTTTTGTTTGAGACATCAAATTGCAATTTTGTGCCATCCAGTTCAAAATCAATGCTGGCAATAACCTATCTATAGAAAGCAATTTTTGAGCTTACGCAGTCCTGATATTACTATAAATAATGTTCCAAGCTGGTGGCGCTAAAGAAGAGAAATTCCCTCTGCCCAACAACATGATCTTAGCAAATTATGATCCCAGTTTTCCAGCAGGAAAAGGTCTTTAGAGTCCAAGTATGGCTTGAAACACTTTCAAGAAGCTTGCTTCAGAAAGATCTACGATGTACGTAATTCAGTGGCTCAGCACAATCCTACCATCTGTGAGAATATGTTCCCAGACTTCCCAAATAGTGAAAAGAATTGATAATAGCTCCTATATTTCCAGTGGAAGATGACCATAGAGTCATGCTGGAGGACCTCTAGACGCTTTTTGAACATAGGTAAGTGAAACCACGGATACCAATCCCACGGATACGGGAGTCATACTGTGATTTAGGATTCTGTATGCAGTCCCATCAGCACTTGGAAAAAGTAAGTGGGGTTTATTACACCTCCCAGAATTGCCCAGTGAGCGTGGCTATGCTGGTTATGTAGGGACTTCTCTGCACTAAAAGAAAAAGGAAACCCCGAACACTGAATCCTATGCACATCTATATAGGCATAAGAACTAGTACTGAGCATGATGAAACTTCCTCTCAGACAACTATTCATGTGAACAGCAATAGCAAGTACATTTCTATACCGCTTGTAAACCCTAAGTGGTTTACAAAGTGTAAGCTAATTGCCCCCAACAAACTGAGCACTCATTTTAGCGACCTCTGAAGGATGCCAGGCTGAGTCGAGTTTGAGCCCCTGGACTGGTATTGAACTCGCAACTTTATGGTTTGTGAATGAGTGGCTGCAGTACAGGCATTTAACCATGAGGGCTCCCTATATATAGGAATGAACAATGTATATATTGATTGCACTATATATACATATATGTGTGTATATAAAGCCCCTTTATAATTGATGGGATGAGTTAGGTGCAAAACACACTGCAGAAATAATCCAGTTTGAAATGGCTTTAACTGCCCTGGTTCAGTGCTAGGGTATCCTGGGAATTGTGGTTTGCTGTGGCACCAGAGCATTCTGACAGAAGGCTAAATCTCTCACAAAACCACAGTTCCCAGAACTTCCTAGCAACTAGTCATGGCAATTAAAGCAGTCTCAAACTGGATTATATCTGCAGTGGTGATGGATATTTCAGTGTTGTAGAGTAAATAAAATTGGAGAGCTCCTTGTAAACCACATAATCCAACCCTCTGCTCAGCACAGGAAATCCACAGTTAGGGCATTTCAAGGGACCTGTGTCTCAAGACCTCCAGTGAAAGACAGCTCATCTCTCTATCACACTCCCCCATATTGAGTCTATTGTCAAACTGCTGTTAGGAATGTTTAACCAAAATCCATCCTGTAACTTAAGCCCATTAGAGCTAGATTTGCCTTACAGGGACAAAAGAGAACAAATCTTTGCCCATGACAGTCTTTCAGGGATTTGAAGAGGGCACTTAGCTCCCTTTCTACATACTCATTTGAAAGTAAATCCCAAGGACATTAGGGAGACTTCCTTCCAAGCATTCCATATCTTCATGGGTTGCAGAGTAAGTTTGTTGTGCATTAATCCTATTAAAAACAAACCGAGGGACTGTATTTACATTACATAGCAGTTCGCTATCATTTTAACTGCCATGAAACCATCCAATGGAATTCTGGGATTTGTAGTTTTTGAGATGCTTAGATTGCTCTGCTAGGAAAGTGTAGCCCCACCTGACTGAACCACAGAACTATAGAGTTCTCTAGCAGAGAAGTCTAAGTACCTCACTGATCTACAGATTCTATATTTCCGTAGTACAGTCATGACAGTTAAACTGAGATGAAACTGCTACAAATCTATGCCAGTGACACATCCTTACACCTAATTTATCTCTGTTAATTTCAACTGGGTAGGTGTTTTCCCCTGCAAATCTTGGAATTTGGTGCTTGTGTGTCAATGGTGCCAATCTGTCTGGATCTTTAAAATGACACTGAATGCAAATGGTTGAGACTGATTTAGGGTCATATGCAATTATATTTCCAAAAGGAAAACAGTTGATCTTTGTAAGCTAGGACTTGGGGAATTCAGCCTTTAGTCCCCAATGAGCAATGCAACTCATTTTCTTTCTCTCATTCTGACCAATCTCAAAGGATTGTTGTGAGGATAAACTAGGGAAAGGAAGGGCCATTCAATGACTCCATTAAAGGAATGGCAGAATATAGCTAAATAAGGAAATCTGAAATTTTTTAGCACCTATCGTTATCCAACTTCATGATCCAACTTCAAGTTAGCATAATGCTTACTGAGCTCTATTTAAAAGAGTGACAAATGGAAGTTGGGGTGATATATTGAAGGATTAATGACTATTCAGTCTATTTGTACACATTTTTGATGTGATTCTACAATCCTTTGCAGCTATATCAAGATTAAAAGTTTTGCAGCTGTAGAGTATGAGCCTTTGGAACTAGATGCTTCTTCCTACTCCATCTTTGGCTTTGCTTACCCAGAATTCATTTCTACTGTGTCTAGTGAAAAGAGTAAGGATGCACAAGAATGCATTTTAGACGAATAATTGTTTTTTTTAAGTGGTGTGATGTACAACAGCAGCACCACTTTCTTGAACTTCAGGAGCAGTCTATTAATACTATGGCCTGTTACAGACTGCCAAAATAAAGCTGCTTTGGGTCTCTTTGGAGGTATGCTATTTAAATGATGCATGGGTCCTAAGAGTCCGGAGGTTGCACCAAAGCCACATTCCATTCCTAAGCACCGGAGTGCAGCTTTTGGTGCAGCTTCCAGATTCTTAGGATGCATGCATCATTTAAACAGCATACCTCCAAAGAGACCAGAAGCAGCTTTATTTTGGCAGTCTGTAACAGGCCTATGTTATGCAGCCTAGGATTGCTTCAAACACAGTATGAATCACTTAGATCCAAAAACAGCCTGCAGAAATAATTCAGTTTGAGGCTGCTTTAACTGCCCTGGCTCAGTCCTAGGGAATCCTGGGAATTGTAGTCTACTGTGGCCCCAGAGCTTTCTGACAGAGAAGGCTAAATGTCTCACAAAACTACAGTTCCCAGAATTCCCTAGCGTTGAGCCAGGGCAGTCAAAGTGGATCCTTTCTGCAGTGTGTTTTGATGACCTCCATGTACAAATCACACACACATACCCTTATAAGCTAAACCTTTTCAGATGCCTGTATTGGAAGAAGAAGAATCAAATTTTATACACCCAAACGAAACCTAAATGGCACTTCTCTTTTTGCATGTCCACTTTCCCTATTGTGTTTTCTCCTTTCCTTTTAAACAACCACACTGTGCTTGAGTGATGTCCATCAACAATATACTGGAAAAGATATTTCCCAGACACTGCAAAAAGGATCACCCACCAACCCACCCCTTGCCTTCCATAACTTAACTTAAAACAAAGTGTCTTCACATGGACAGTATCTTGAGGCTGATGGTATCATTGCACACCTTCCTTACTTCTACCCATCTCCTCTCATTTATACCCCTCACTTAACTTTTAACTTTCCTGTCCCATAAATCTCCCCTCCCTAGACTTATTTCTTCCCAAACCCATCAGTTAGGAAAGCTAGCCTAAACGGTTAGCCTATCTGAACTTGGGATAAAAGTTTTAAGAGTGGTTACTCCTTGGGAGATCAGTTCAGTCTCCCAACTTGGCACCCTTCTACTCTGCAGGACCACATTTCCCATTCTCCCCAACCAGCATGGCAAAGGCCTGAGGCATCTCGAGAACATGGTGGGCATGTGAGATCTTCTGCTGCCTTTGCTATCTACCAGTCTTCCTTTCTGCCTAAAGTCCCCCGCCTCCCAACAGATGCTTTACTGTTCCCCATCCTACAAATCCCAGGTCCCCTGGGTCTTAGCTTTCCTCCTCTTTCTTCCTCTTCTCTTCCTGGGCCTGTGGGATGGAGATGTCTTTCCCTTGTTAACCACCATTGGGATTGGGGGGGGGGGGAATCCATCACTTACATTTCCCTTCCCTTCCCTCTTCATGAGAACCTGTGTAGTGGTTTGAGCATTGGACTACGACTCTGGAGACCAGGGTTCAATATCAACATCCACAGGTTGGCCTTGTGCAAGCCCCACCCTCTCAGCCTCAGAGGATGGCAAGGGCAAACCCCATTTGAAGAAATCTGCCAAGAAAACCCCATAATAGGGTCACCTTGATGTTGTGTGCCTTTAAGTCATTCCCTACTTATGGAGACGAACCTATCTTGGGTTTTTCTTGGCCAGAGTTGTTCAGAGGAGGTTTGCCATTGCCTTCCCCTGAGGCTGAGAGAGTGTGACTTCCCAGGCGAGCTTAAGTCAGAAACGACGACGACGACAACAACAACAACAACAACTGCCTTCTTTCTACCGATAGAATCTCCCTCCAGCCCTCAATCTGGATTGGAGCTCCGGGGCATCCAGACTGCCACCGCCCAATGTGACCGGATGTGTTCCTTTTCTCGGACACATCCTCCATCCCATCCTTCTGTCCCGGAGGAATTCCAAAACGTCCTCCACTTGTAGCAGGACTTAGAAGCATGAATCTATATTTCTAGGAGTGTCTTCGCTCCTGTGAAGCGATCTTCCAAACCGAATGTTTAAATACTTGAAGGGGTGTCATATTGAGGAGGGAGCAAGCTTGTTTTCTGCTGCTCCAGGAAACAAGACCAGGAACAATGGATGCAAGCTCCAGGAAAAGAGATTCCACTCAACATTAGGAGGAACGTCCAGACAGTAAGGGCTGTTCGACAGTGGGACACACTCCCTCAATGGGGAATAGTGGAGCCTCCTTCCTTGGAGGTCTTTAAGCAAAGGCTGGATGGCCATCTGTCGGGGTGCTTTGGTTGTGTATTCCTGCATGTCAGAATGGGGGTGGACTGGATGGCCTTTGTGGCCTCTTCTAACTCTGAAGGCCAAGATCTGAAGGGTTGCAAGCTTTATTCCCCAGCTTTAAGGAACAGGGGAAACAAATGTACCCGTTTTACAAATGAATGAGATTTCCCCCTAATGCTTTTTTATAAGGAAAAAAAGGGGGAAAGGTGAGATATAAATAATGACGACGACGACGAGGATGCTAGGACTTTCTCCATCTTTGGAGAGAGCTCTTGTAGCACCTTGGGGTCCCTTCCAACTCTATGACTCTATGATTCGATGACCTTTGAGCGGAGCTAAAGAAAGACGTTGGCAGCCTGGGCTTTCCTAGATTGAAGACGACTTCCTCAACCTCAAAGGTGTCTTAAGCTCTTTCTCTACATAGTGCTTCTACAGACTAACAGGGCTGTGTCTTCCATCTCTGGAGCTTTTAAAACAGAGGCTGGAGGGCCACCTGTCGGGGTTCTTTGAGGTCGGGGGTGCTTTCCTGCCTGTCGGAATGGAGTCGGACTGGACGGGTGGCCCTTGGGGTCTTCGAGGGGCTCCTTTTCCCTTGCCTTGCCTTGCCTTGCCCTGCCCTCTCCCTTCCTTCCCCGCGTACTTACCGGGGGCTCCTGACCGCGGCGCTGGCGCTGGCTGCCCGGCTTCTCCTGGGCTCCTGCCTCCTCGCTCCTCCGCATCCCAGACGGAAAAAGAGGAGCCAGCGGTCCTCCGCCTCCGCCCTGGGAAAAAGACGGACCGGGCGGGCATTGGCTGGCCCGGAGCGCAACGCCCTCTGATTGGCTCCGGCGCGTTCGGTCTGGGCGTGGCCGGCGGTGATGCCAGGCTCGCCTGGTCCTGCGCTGCGCCTTTTGTGTGGCTTCGGCAGCGGCCGGGAAAGAATCTGTGGAGCCGTCGCGGGCGAAGGCAGGCGGGCGACAGAGGGGCAGAGGGGCAGGGGCTGCGTCTCTCCCCCATTATTATTATCATTATTGTTGTTGTTGTTGTTGGTCCTGCCTCCCTCCCTCCCTCCTTTCCTGCTCCTCTTCCTCGCCATGCATCCCAGCGCTCCTCAGCCTTGCCAGGGGCCTCCCTCACCGGCGGCTGCCCCTCGAAGGGTGGCATCACAGGAGGACTGAGGGCGCCCGGGAGAAGCGCAGCCAAGGAGCGGAGGAGGGCGGCGGGGGTCTCTTGGGGAGGCAGCGGCGGAGAGAGGGAGAGCGGGAAAGAGAGAGAGGCGAAGGAGAGCGCAGAGGCAGGCGAGGCGGGCAGGATGCTGGCGCTGGAGCTGCTGGGCTTGGCCTGGCTGGCCGGGGTGGCGGTGGTGGGCCAGAACGAGACGGAGCCCATCATCCTGGAGGGCAAGTGCCTGGTGGTGTGCGATTCCAACCCGGCCTCCGACCCGACGGGCACCGCGCTGGGCATCTCCGTCCGCTCCGGCAGCGCCAAGGTGGCCTTCTCGGCCATCCGCAGCACCAACCACGAGCCCTCGGAGATGAGCAACCGGACCATGATCATTTACTTCGACCAGGTAGGCGCCTCCGGAGGGTATCCGGGGAGGGAAGGGGGCTCCTAGGGGCCTGTCTGCCAACCTGCGTGTGGCGTTTGGAGAGCCGGGCACGCAGTTGGACCCTGGCCTGACTCCCTTATATGGGATCCCGGGATCTGTAGTTTGCTGTGGCCCTACAGGAGAGGAGGCGAAATAGCTCCCCAAGCAGCCTGGGGGGGGGTGGCAGGATGGGGAGAAGGGGAGCAGAGGCCGAGGAGGGAAGGTGGCAACCGCCTTTGGAGGGATTCTCCAGAACCGATCCCGGCCTTGAAGCTTTTTCCCCTCTCCGGGCATTTCCTCGAAGCGCAGCCGAATTCGCAGCTACACGCGGAATGAGAGGTGGCTCCCTGCTGTGGAAAGCCGGGCTTTGTCGTTTGGATCCGAGACACACGGCAGCAGTAATCCATTTTGAAACCGCCTGAACTGCCCTGGCTCAGTGCTAGGGAATCCTGGGAACTGTAGCTGATTGTGGCCCCAGAGCTCTCTGACAGAGGAGGCTAAATAGGCTCGCAAAACCACAGTTCCCAGAATTCCCTAGCACTGAGCCAGGGCATGCGGTCTCAAAGTGGATTGTTTCTGCAGTGTGTTTTGGACCTTGGAGAGCTGTTTGCTCTGTGGAAGAGCTCTGGGGCCCCAACAAACTCCAACTCCCAGAATCCCATAGCCTTGAGCCAGGGCAATGAAAGCGGTGCCAAACCGGGTTATTCCTCCAGTGTGGATGCAGCTACTGAGATGGAGGCAGATCTAGGTCCGCCGATGTTGACTGGCAGCGGCTTTTGAAGTGTGGAGATGAGATGGATGGCTGTTACCTGGCTATTCTTCTAAATCCACTTGTGAATCCGATCTCTACCAGCTGCAAGAAGTAGTGATACTTTGGGGAATCCAGCTCCTCTCTCCACTCTTTTCTTTCCCCTTCCCTCTTTCTTTCCAGGAAGAGGGAAGAAAATCCATCTCCGCTTCTCACCCCTTTCCCTTCTTTTTTTCCTTCGTAGGTACTCGTGAATATCGGGCTGAACTTTGACTCCGAACGGAGCACCTTCATCGCCCCCCGAAAGGGGATCTACAGCTTTAACTTTCACGTGGTGAAGGTGTACAACAGGCAAACCATCCAGGTCAGATATTGCCCTCTTTTGATCATGAACTTTATGCCTCTGTGTGTGTGTGAGAGAGAGAGAGAGAGACTGTGGAAAAGAGAGGAAGGGAGAGAGAAACATTGCAAGCCTGGATCTTATTCCAACTCTTCTGGCGCAGCACTGATGTGGCAGAGTCTTTTCCTTTTCCTTTCTTCCATGAGCAACTTTCCTGGTGGCTCTTACAATTGAGAACCGAATGACAAGAGGTGACAAAAAGCATGACAACCCACTCCTAAGCAATTAAGAGTTTGGAAGAAGGGACACATGAATCTGCCTAATAAAAGATGGCCGCTCCATCTGGCCAAGTATTGTCCACAGCCAGCAGCAGATTTCAGACAGAAATGTTTTCTGGCCCTATCAAGTAATTCCAGGGATTAGACCTGAGATCTTCTGTATACAAAACCTATGTTCTATTGCTGTCTTGTAGCCTTTGCCTAACAGCACAAAACCTTATGTGATGACTGTGGAAAGAGAGGAATAACAGACTTCTGTATGACTGAACTTAACAACAACCCCGCCCCCCAAACACAGTTAATATTTTTGAGTTTCCAGGTCCTTCTCTTTCCATATCCTTTGTCCAAATTTCTACCCAGCCTTCAAATAGGATCAGACTCAATATGAAATTCTAAAGGCCACATCTAAACCCCACATTATATATCTATATTATCCTAGCCCCCTCTCAACCTTTCTATTTGGGTGACATATGAACAGTGTGTCCATGATGTAGAGATGTTTATGCCAAATCATGCTTACTTAGGTAAAAAAAAAGATCTCATAGAACTCCATGGCAGGTGACAGTCCTGTAATAATGTTCCTTTGACCTCCCAGATTTGCGTTGTGGCTTTTTGGTACATGGCTGTTAAGTTTGGTGTCAACATTTGCTCAGGTTAAACCAAACATGAAAAAACACTCAGTGTCACCAATTGTGTATCCAAAAGGGGTGCCACCTTCTAGGAAAGTGACAGATTAGGAACGAAAGCAAATAACTGTATGTCTACTCAGATGTGGGCTCCCCAGATTTCAGTTTAACTTACTCCCAAGTAAGTGTCCATATGACTGTAGTTTGGGTTCATTAAACTAAGAAGTGGAAGGCCTGTATATGTAAGTATGAAGGTAAATATGTTAGATGATAGCCTGCCTTGTCCAGTTCAGTCCTAGCATGTATCAAATGTTATCCTGTGCAAATGGCACACTGTGCATTGTCCATTTTTACCTCTCTCTCTGATGCTGATAACAGCAGTCGTTTTCCTCTATGTGTCTTTTGCCGACAATATATAAGCCTTGTATTATATATTGTATTATATACTAACCCATTAGTTTCACTGTAGTAACAAGAACCTGGAACTAACCTGATCGAAATGCAAGCCTCCTCTCTTCATTGGCTTAGGAGTTACCTGTTGTGGCGTTGCACCTAACTTTTGGGTACTTTGGGGAGATCAGGTTGGCCTTTGTACTGAGGATCCAAATCTTTTAGATCCTTTGGGACAAAATCTCAATACATCAATTTGAAGTTTGTTCATTTTATATTGGGAACCTAAGTAAAAGCCATAGTTCCTGAAAGGAGACAGAATGAAGAGTCTCCCTTTCTCTGGGGGAAAATACCCTTAGAAGAAACAGAATTGGATAATTGATCCACTTTTCTCCCTTATACCAATGTAACTCCATTCCTTCCCTCCTTAATAGATTATAATTTGGTCTGGTTGAGTCAGATTGCCTTTATCCAAATGACTCAACCAGACCAATTTATAATCTATATTTGTCCTTCTATATTTGTCCTTCCATGTCCATAAGCACATAGAAACACACATTATACCCTTTGTCTCCAGCAGTATAAATAATACATACTGATCTAGCTTGAATTTTGAGTTCTGCAAGGGGGGGATATCTAGGCATATAGTTTGATTTTTGTATTTCTTCTTACAGTATGTCTAGCTACTCAACTAATTCTGGGTTTCTCTATGGCTCCAGCTATATATTTGATATTGGAATGATCTTGTGTGGATCTTCTCCAAAGCAGATTGCACTGAGTTCAACGTAGACCCCCGAGTTCATCTTAAATAGGCATCTGCTGTATGCAGTATGAAATACACAGGTAGATTTCACACACAAAATGTGCAACAAGCCATAACTCGGGTTAGATCTCTAGACTGCACAAATTTAAAGGAGGGTGAAGGGGAGGCCGACTCTTTCCCTTTGGTCACAGTCCATTTTTTAGCATTGAAGTGGGGTATGAGAGAAAGAGAGTAGGGGGAGACATGATTTAGCCAAAATGTAAGGATAGCTATTTGAGGCTCTGGTGTTGCATTAAGACTCCCTGCCCTTTTCACAGACAATATGGTCACTGCTGATATATATTTTTAAAATCAATAAGTGTAAGTATCAATAGCTGTCTGTGACTGCAGCAGATGGAAAGTTGATCTGTACATCTGTAGTTACCCGGGGCTCTGTTGTTTGCTGCAGATGTTATCAAAAGGAGATGGATCTCCCCCATTTCCCCCTCGCTCCCTAGGCAGGTAGGCGGCTGGCTGGGGCTCCATGGGTCACATATGGGCTCAGTCGGGGATTCAGCATGTTTGCTGCTTCACAAAGGGATATGCAGCCCCCTCCCAATGCACTTCAGAGCTGCTGCCTGCGGCGTGAAGGCTTTCATCCCCCTTGTCTTGTCTTTGAGCTTTAAAAAAATTGGTGTGTGTGTGTGTGTGTGTGTGTGTGTGTGTTAGACCATCTTTCCTGAAGGACGAACAAGACAAGGGGTGGCATCCAACAAAAGAGTTCCACTGAATTCTTCCTATCCACTCTGAATATTCGTGAGATGCTCAGGCTTGCTAAATGCTAAATTCATAAATCCACCATGTATTTTTTTTTTCTAGGCAACCTTAGAAAATCATGTATATTGTCTTGTTTCTATTGCTGCTGCTGCTGCCTTTTCCTCCTCCTCCTCCTCTTCAGGTTGATGATGATGATGGTGGTGCTTGCCATAGATTGCTTTGAGGGGGCTCTTCTGAGTTCAAAAGCAACTTGTAAACTGAAATGTGAAATAAATTTGGGAAATGGGATTTGGGAGATAACTAAAATAGCACGGCAAGCTCAAATGTTTTCTCCCACCGCATCTAGGGAAGCCCCATTAATCTGACCTGACAGCAGAAGCAATTGTACATTTGACAAAAGAGGCAGATAAAACCCTATGTGGAATTCATTCCTCGAAAGTTTGGGAGAGTGATGCCTCCAAGTGCTGCGCCATCAGTCCCTGATCTTGCCTCTTTTCCCTTTACTCTTCTCTCCTTTTTCCCATCTCTTCCTGGCACAGCTTTCTGGTAATGGAGGGTTTTGTGTCATGTATTTAAGAAACAAAAGGTTACAAACATACACTATAAAACGAGTTTTGTAGTGGCAAAGGTCTGGGAAGGGATAGAGTGGATGACACTAGACTTGCTTGGGGTGAATTGCACGTTTCCTGCATGAACCTATGCATGTCTACTCAGAAGTAAATCCTACATCTAGGAGTGTGTAGCCTTGGAATAATGCAGCTCATGTCACTGTTCAGACTCTCCTGCAGAATTAATAAGAGGAGTGGAAGAGGATCCATTTTGCAGGGATGCTTCTAGTTCAAAGCGGCCAACAGTCTTGGTTCCCTCCCGGGGATTTTTCTGTTGTTTTTCTCCTCCTCCATTCCTTTTCATTGATGGGGTTCTTGCTTTGTTCTCTCTCTGTCTCTCTCTTGCCTTTCAGGTGAGCTTGATGCTCAATGGGTGGCCTGTGATTTCTGCCTTTGCTGGGGACCAAGATGTCACCCGAGAAGCTGCCAGCAATGGAGTCTTGATCCAGATGGAGAAAGGAGACAGAGCCTATTTAAAACTGGAGAGAGGAAACTTAATGGGGGGATGGAAATATTCCACCTTCTCTGGATTTCTAGTATTCCCTCTTTAAATAACTTTGCCTGCTGGATGAAGAAACCAAAAGGGGGGTGGAAAGTCTGAGGTTTGCTTTGCCAGCCCCTGAATTGTAGCCAGAAAGACAGAGCTTTTGGACAGCAAGCTTCTGGATTATGTCTACGTATTGCAGAAGTTAAACCCGTATTTAGGTTTGTGTACATTGCTTGGAAGATCTTTGTTAACAGTGCAGCCAAACTGACAGAAGATGCTTGAATCCACCACACTTCGATAACATTTCTCCTTTTTTCCTTTGCAAACTGAATTATTTATGTCTCCATTTAAGTGAGTTATTATAACTAATATCTCTCCCCTCCCACCCCCCTACAGCTCCCCTTTGCCAAAGTGTATGTTTTCTACTTTGCACTATCCCTTTACAACCAATCTGGTTTGATTTTGACATTATATATATATTTTTACTCTTTCCCTGAGTTCGACTTTTTAAAAAGGTGTATTTTTGAATATGTGGGTGCCATGGTAAGAGAGGTGCAATGCAAACCATACTGTGTGCTAACAAGCAAACAGGAAATATATAAATAGAAATATATATATATATACATATATATATACATCAACATGAACTATTATAGCCAAGTCCTGATTTTCAATATTTCTATGTAAATCTGAGTGATTGTGGAACTTAACAGGCTGCTTTATGTTTTGATGCTTGTTTTTTCCCCTTTCTCTTGTAATTGTGGCCCAACTTACGTGCCAGAAAGTATACGGAACTTTTACTAATTAATTACTAATCTGTAAGATAAGGTGTGAATATTAACAAATATTAATTTTGGATTTAGGTTTTGTTTTGTTTTATTTTTTATTTATTTTGGGGTCTTTTGTTTTGCTTTGTTTTGTTTTTTCACTTATTAGATGAGAAATTTGGTGCAATCTTAATCAGCCTTAGAAAGGGGAAAGCAAAAGATGCAAATGAACAGAAGACATTGGAGGGGGATCTGCACTATCTACTGTTTTGCTGCAGGTTCTGCTTGGTTCTGATTTTCATAATGGAAGAAGTGAAAAACAAATTCCTCAACAGCAAGTACCTAGGAGTAAAAGCATTCCTTTCTTCTCAGGTTTCCAAGTCCTGCTTTTGTTCTGCCTCTTCAGAAAAAGCAGCAGCCAGTGTGAGCTTTTTCAATGTATCAACTTCAGCAACCATCCTCTCCATTGGACAAGATGGTCCTCCTAAACAGGTTCTGCACGGTTGGGAAGAATCTTTTCCAGAACAGGAATGCCCACAAAATTGTCCCCCCACTTCTTTTGCATTGTATTCTCTCCATCAAATAAGATTTTATATAGCAGTCTTATTCAAAAGAGACAGGGGAGGGGGATGGACGAAATCCTTCCAAGGTTATGCCTAAAATGCTGATATTATTATTGTTTGCTAGGATTATTTCCTTTACAGTCTTTCAAAGATGTAAATGCTATAATTTTTGCAGCACTCTAAAGAGAATAACTACTTTTATTATCAAGGTACGGAGTCAAAATACTTTTGATTGTAATCAAAACATAACGTGAAATAAAAATCGGTGGAATAAAGAAATATCCTTCTCAGAGAGTGGAGAGATATTGAAGCAGGCCTGATTCTCTGCCTCCTCCTTCCCCCCCTTTTTCTTTGGTTTGGTTGCAAGATGGATACAGTTCAGATTTGGAATTTAATTATACGCCCATAAATCAAAGTAATCACTGGATATAAAGAGCCAATTTCTCAATTTGTAACCATAATGTGGACAGTGGCTGCTATACAGTTAAAATTGGATAGCACTCTCTCTCTCTCTCTTTCTCTCTCTCTTTGCTTCTTCCAAACCTGGGTTCCAAGAAGGAATTTAATTAGCTCCTAGGGGGGCAGTTAATTCTAGCTTAATAAGCAATGCATTATTTTATGGTCAACGTCCCTCTTGATGGGAGGGAATGCATGCATCCTTGCTAATAATTTCACACAGCAAATGGAGATGCCAGTGTTTTGTTTCATTTTTCAGAAGCCTTTGGGAACATGGGCAGAGGAAGTAGAAAAGGCAGGTGTGTTGGGTTGGCTTGCTGTCACTGGAATACTTCAGTGCTAAGCAGAAGGTAGATCTGGATCTATTAGTTGTTCTCAAGGCATTGGCAAAGATTTCTGACTCTACCTTGTGTAACAAAAAAAAAGTAGCAAAATGACCCCCCCCCCCCCCCCGCTGTTTTAAATTATATTGCTGAAATGAGAGAACTTGTGTTTTGGGCGGAAGTAACAAGTAAGGAATGGCCTGTCCAGTTCTGTTGTGATACTGAAAAGAAATTCCTCAGGTCAGAATTCTTTCATGTGAAGTGTATTCCTTTTGCACCAGGTTTCCATTGGTGGCTCTTGGGCTTCTGTGATGAGTTGAGGTCAAAAGTTGTATGTTTATCCTCCCCTGTTTTAATGCAACTTTAATGCAAGGGAAGAGAGCTAGGATAGGAACAGAGACTGGCTGTACAGAGTTGTAGTCACCATGTGAAGTCCTGGGTTCAGATCACGTCTTTGGTTACCACTGACTCACAAGCACCTCTTGGCAGCTCACACTGACTCAGTGGCCCTCTCTTTTACAAATTTTAAAGCATCACTCACCCTCAATAGAGGTTTGTTTTTCAGATTACTGTAGCAGCATATGCATAAGGATTTCTAGAGTCCATCAGTGTGAAAACTGATGTTGAAGGATCCATTTAGCATTCAGTATTGCAGGCAGCAGCATAACAGAACCCTTCAAATATTGCTCTCTGCTGCATTGGTACTTGAATCAATCTTTGCTAGTATCTAGGTGTGTAATGGGTGGGTGGAATAATTCATCTTATTCCACCTTATTCCACCAGAGGAGAAATAGTCTTTAAGGTGCCACCATTTGTTTTAATCAATGTCTTCCTATTGTGTATGTAGTGTGCCTTCAAGTTGCCTGTTGACTAATGCTGACCCCATGAATTTAATAGGATTTTTCTAGGCAAGGAATACTTATAGGTGGTTTTGCCAGATCTTTCCACTATCATTGTGCAAAGTTTGCACAGCATAAAAGAGACTATGGAATAATATTTAATGCTTGGTTAGGTGTTTTGGATTTGGTTGTTGTGGGCTCAAGTCCCCCAGGTATCTCTAGCAGCCTTTAGATTAGAACTTTGTCAGGGAGAAGGACAGTGTTAGGCATTGGAAGTATAATCCAATAGCAATCCGAACGCAATCGTGGGGTTTAACATTATTGCGTGATAGACTACCACACGCAATGTCGGGCAATGGGACGTCAGTCCGAACGTAATCATGGAGTTTCACATTATTGCGTGAGAGGTGATCACACACAATTTTGGGCAACAGCAAGCTATTTTCAGGCAATGGGAAGTCAGTTCGAACGCATTTCGAATTCACGTAAATTCACTGAACTAGCGAATTCACATGAATGCGTTCTGGCCCCACTTTCCTTTCATTTGAAATTATGAGAAATTCCTCCCATGTGATAAACTCCTTAGTTTCTCCAGACAACAAACTGGAATTGGCTAAAGGATAGCATTCATTGTCAGGCTAGTACATCTGTAGCTTGGGGAGGAAGGTTATTCCTTTATGCCAAAGGCTGGATTCCCTTGCCAAAAACAAACAAACAAACAAACAAAAACAAAGGAAAGGGCATTGGTTTGTGTAAAACCAGCATCTGTTTATTTTTGAAAAATAGAAATTCCCAAAAGCAAACCTTAATTTTGCCCTTTTTGTATAAGGGACACCATTTTATTATGCCATGGTATTTAATGGGACTTGAGCATCCACAGATTGTCCAAATGCCAGTGAATACCAAAGGCCCACTATATATTGATATGGATATGGGTTTTAAAATAATCACTCTAATTTCAATAGAAATATGAAATGGAGCTCAACACAGTACAGCCAGTTGACATTGCCTGCCTGCTCTGTTTGCTATCCAGGTACTACTGCTTGTTGATGGACAAGGTCTGGTCAACAAATGGCTTCAAGATCCTTTTCTTCATGTCTACTTCTTATTGTTGCTATTTGCTATCAAGTCAGTTTCAGGTTAGGTCAGCCCTACAAAGGACACCTATTCTAGATACCTAACAAGTCATCAACAGCTCAGGTCTTACGGTCTTGGGGCCAGGACTTCCTTGGTTGGATCAATCTATCTGTAATGTGGTCTCTATCTTTTCCTATTGCCTTCCTTTTTCCCAAGTATTACTGCCTTTTCCACATTGTCTCATGTTATGTCAAAAGTATGATAGCCTCAGTTTCTAGAGTCCTAATACTGTACTCCATATGCAGCTGAAGAAGTGGATTTTAATTTCCAGAAGTTCATGCTAAACTAAGATCTTTTTGACACTATGCAAGTGTAGCTCTTCAATACCACTTTAACTGCCTGGGGCATCCTGCAATGTGGAGGATTTGCAGTTTGGCAAGCCATTCTTGCTCTCTGACAAAGAATGCTTCATGAAACTACAAATCCCAGCAAAAATCCATCAGTGATACCTTTATTGGCCAACCGAAATGCACAATATGCTTGTTGCAAGCTTTTGGAGCTCCATGGGCTTCTTCATCAGGCAAGATGTTACAAACAAAACAGGAGAGAGAGAGAAAAACAATTGGAGATGTTAGTCAGATGCCTACATGTTGTTTCAGTCCATAGTAAAGAAGTTATGATGGGGAGGATATCTTTTGCAGGCAAGTATATTGTGCATTTCGGTTGGCCAATAAGGACATCTCTGATGGATTTTTGTTTGTATTTGTTAAATGGCCAACATAGCGTGTTTACAAATCCCAGGATTGCATAAGATGGATCAGATTGCTATAAATGTGTAGCAAAGACACATCTGAGGAAGTAGACTTCAGTCTACGAAAGCTCACGTTGCCAACTTCTTTCAGTTAGTCTCAAAAGTGCTACATGATCTCTCTGCATATTACTTTCTTATGACTTGCTTGCATTGATTCAGTTGGAACAAAGTGTGCTTTTCTTTTGTATTTCTGCAAATCTTGAAATTTGGTGCTTCCTGTCCTTGGGTGTCGAAGTTGCCATTTTGGATAGTCAAGCAACAACAAGGGGGTGTCCAAACGCAAATGATGGGAGAAAAAATTGACAAAACCATAGATTTCAAGACCAGTTTCAACCCTGTCTCTTTGACTTAAGGAAATATGAGAGAGGAATAGTACGCCTGGGTCCATCCTTTCTGTTTATGCACAGCAGCTGTGAGTGTCACAGTAATCATACTACTACAATTGTGTTGGGTGAAACAGACCTAAATCTTGTTAGTCTTATGGGTGCCACAAGATCCCTCTGGATCATATTGCGGGAACAGGCTAACAGGCTGTTCTTCTTTGGAAATGGTTTCCAATCAAGTCCCCTTTCTGGCTCCTCTTCCTTTTTAATCTTCTTTCTCTTGAAAAGCAGAGGTTCAAGGGGAAATCCTTCAAAGAGAGGACTTGCTCTTGTGACAGCCCTTCAAAGAGAGAATGGTCCCTTGCAAAAGAAGACCCAAGGCTAGCTTAACATGGAATGACATTTATTGGGTTGCATCCGCACTGCAGAAATCATCCAGTTTGACACTACTTTAGGTGCCATGCTGTGGAATCCTGGGATTTGTAGTTTGTTGTGGTACAAGAGCTCTCCGAGATAGAAGGCTAAATGTCTCTCGGAACTACTAAAGTACAAAACTAAGCATCTTTGTTAAGGATGAGGGGAGGATTCCCCTCCAATGAGGTTTCACCCATCTGTCTTTTCTCTTCAAAGGCCTTCCCCAACCCGGAGTCTTCGGGATGTGACTTGGACTACCACACCCATCATCCCCAGTCTTCCACACCAGGCAGGGCTGTAACTATGAGGTTTGTGGGAGGCTGGTTTCGTGAAATGTGCCCTTGTGGTTGTGGCTTCGAGCCATTTTCAACTTATGGCGACCCTAAGGAGGCGGAACATAAGAAAAGTTGTTGTTGTTGTGTGCCTACAAGACATTTCTGAGTGATGGCAACCCTAAAATGGGATGTTCTTGGCAAGTCTCTTCAGAGGGGGTTTGCCATGGCCACCCTCCAAGGCTGAGAGAGTGTGACTTGTCCAAAGTCTGAGCCAGGATTCAAACCCTGTTCTCCAGAGTCCTAGTCCTGCCCTGCAAGGTTCTTCCATTGCTCTTCTTGAACCTGGCAGAGAAGGATAAGGATGGAATTAATATCAATCACATGTATAATTATTATTAATTAATATTTAATTAAAACCTATCTGTGGCCCGAAGAAGTTTAGCCTATTGTAACTGTGATCTGACTGCCCAGTTGTGCAGGTCTGCATAAATCGACAGAGATTACATACACGAAGGCCTACTAATGGTAAGGGGTTACTCCGTGTAAAGGTGTAGAATCCAAGGCTTAGTCTTTCGCTTTGAAGCGAATCCAGATCTGATCCTCTTTAGGGAAGGAGAACTAGAGTATTGAGCCATAGCAGTTAAAGCGGTCTCAAACTGGATTGTTTCTGCAGTGTGTTTTGGACCAACATTTAACATTTCTTCCTGATATCTGTGTTTTTCCAGGGAATTGGGAGAAAACCTGACTTCGGAGGCTGCATCCCCATGACAGAAATAATCCGGTTTGACACTGCTGAATTGCCCGGCGCAAAGCTAGGGAATTCTGGGAAATGTGGCTGGTGAGATGTGTAGCCTTCTCTGACAGAGAGTTTCTGAGGCCACAACAAACGAAGCCTTGAGCCAGGGCAGTTCGAGCGCTGTCAGACCGGATCCTTTCGCAATGCGGAGGCAGAACTAATAAAGGAGATCGGAGGAAACGCAGGAAATTTTGCTTGGTGGGGGAGAGATCCTTTTGGACTAAACCCAGGAGGGATGTCGTCTGTTTGCAATCTTCCAACTCGATTTCCCACTAAACCTGCACAGGATCGCACCTTAAAAACACAGCGCAAGTCTTTTCCTCCTTCCAGGTCTGTTCAAAGCGGGACTTCCAACCTTTTGCCTTTCTGGTTCTGTTTTTCCCATCATCTCAAAAGCGCACCGAAGTCCTCCAATCTTGGCTTCGACACTCAGGAAAGTCCCAAACACACTGCAGAAACCATCCACTTTGAGACTGCTTTAATTGTCCTGGCTCAGTGCGAGGGAATCCCGGGAATGGTAGTTTATTGTGCCCCCCCCCCCCCGCTAAAGGTCACAAAACGACAGTTCCCAGGATTCCTAGCTCTGAGCCAGGGCAGTTCAAGCAATCTCAGACTGGATTATCTCTGCAGTTCTTTCTTGTATTCCTAAAGTACTCTTCACGTTACACGTTTTCGCGTTAACGTCGGAAGAAACATTGCAGTTCAGACAGCAGAGGAGAGGCGGAGTGAGGCTGTATCCGCACTGCAGAAATAATCCGGTTTGATACCACTTGGACTGCCATGGCTCAGTGCGAGGGAATCCTGGGCTTTGTAGTTTGCTGTGGCACAGGAAAGCTCTGACAGAGAAGGCTAGATGTCCTATAAAACTACCAATCCAGAGATTCCATATCATGGGGCATGGCAGTTAAAGCAGTGTCAAACGGATTATTTCTACAGCCCCTGAGAGTTCAGCCACACTGCATAAGTCCCTGCTAGGGAATCTAGGAACTATAGGTTTGTGAGACATTTGGCCTACTCTGTCAGAATTCCCAGGATTCCCTAGGACTGAGCCAAGGCAGTTAAAGCACTCTCAGAATGGATGATTTCCACAAGGGTGGGAGAGCAGCTTCATTATTGGCCCTTATCACACGTGAAACTGGAACTCCAATCCAGAGCCAATCCGAAGTGAAGGGGAAGCAGAGTCACTTCAAATCCAAGGCAATTCACATGATGAATTATCACACGTAAAGAACGAAATTGTGGTCATTCCTGAGTCAAAGCAGAGCGAGTGCACGTTAAATTACCACACCAGTATTCCACACCAGAATTGGGACCCTTGCGCAAGCTCAGTGGGGGTCAGAACGCATTGTGAACCTTTGCACTTCTGATAGCCTCACATGAATGATAGGGAATGTCGCCTATCCCTACATGCCCTCTGCTTCATCCAAATGTATCGTCGGCAAAATTATTATTATTATTATTATTATTATTATTATTATTATTATTATTTTGCAGTGAAATAATTTTTTTCTCAGAACCTGCTTGCAAGCTGCATGGTGCCCAAAACATAAAACTAGAAGTGGCCAGAAGTTGTTTTCGGGTTTTATCAAAATGCATTTTGAGCAGAAAGATTACCATGATACAGTAGTTTGAGATATGGACTAGAACTCTGAGAGAGCAGAGTTCAAATCCCTTCTTGGCCATAGCAACCCAATGGGTGACCTCTCAGCCTCAAAGACAATGGTACGCCTCCTCCAAACAAATCCTGCCAAGCAAACCTTATTATAGGTTCACCTTAGGGTCACCATAAGTTGGAAATGTCTTAAAAGCACACAACAGTGAGCAAAATGCAGCTTTGGGGCCACGTGAGGTGCCAAACTTTGTTTTTTGGGTGGCCCTTGAACCATCCAGATTGGCTAATTTGCCCTTTTCCAGCAAAAGAAAAAAGAAAAAGAGGAGGAGGTAATTCTTCTCTCCTGGAAGGCTCCAGGAGTGTCAGTTCCCCATTTCAATAGGTAACAAGGCCTTCTTGCATTGTGCAGTTGTTATTTGCCATTGCTGATTTTGATTGGTGGTGACCCTATGAAAAAGAGATCTCCTAGAGCCCCTTATCAACCTTGCTCAGGTCTTGCAAACTCATGGCCGTGGTTTCCTTGCCTGAATCAACCCACCTACAGTGCAACGTTCTATTTTCTACTGGCTTTCATTTTATCAAACATTAGCTTCTTATTCAATGAATCATGCCATCTCTTATCCAATGAGTCATGCATGATGGCAAGATGGCCACACTAAGGAATGTGCTTGCTTATTATCATAATGTTTGGTATGGAATTTGTATCTCAGCCCACCTGGCAGGTTCGAGGTTGAGGACAGCTGGCTTCAAAGATTAGGCCAGATCTGCACATAGAGCTTCCATGTATAAGTTTTCCAGCTATCAAAAAAGATACATGCATCTTTTTCATTTTATCTAGTATACAATCTTGGCTTAGATCTTCCTCTGTGTATCTGTATAATCTCTGCCCGCTGCATGCATTAGAAGATCAGCTTTGAAACCTTAGCTGGTAGAGGGAACTATTTTTTAAGTGTTGTAACAACACATGCACACACACAATCCCATTGTTACAAACACACCTGTCATGCCCATTCAGCTGGTAGATTATATGAGCCTTCCAGATCTTGCTTCACAGCTAGAGTCTGCTGGCAACGGCCCAGAAATTCATTAGGCGAACCCAGAATCATTATGGTTTTATTAGTCCAGGTTAAGCAATCCACAAACTCAGCAAGAATTGTATAGCCAGGGGAAGAGCTGATGCAATAAAGGAACAACAATGAGAAGAGGATTAGGTAAAGATTCCCTTGCTGCTGGTGTGTGCATGTGTATCAGAACAAAAGAAACATTAATGTTATTATTTTTAATTATTTATTAGCTAGGCAGCTCCTAATTAATGTATAGGGCATTTACAGCACAAAGAAAGTAGGGGCAGTAGGATAGTGCTCTGCCCCCTTGGCGCTTGCAGTCTGAAGTCTAATAATTGGGGGGGGAAACAGAAGAAATAGCAGGGGAGAGAGGGAGATGAAAACAGACAAATTGCAAAATCTGTTGAAGAGACTTCACAACGTATTATATAAGTTAAGAACATGCTCTGATACTTGAGCGTCTGTCAGCTAAAATGGTCCCAACATAAAAAGTGAGATCAGAATGAAATGAAATGTGGAAAGCAGATGGAGCCATAATTACCCCAGCAGTGGACATTTAACTAACAGTAGTTGGCCTAAATGCCACAAAGCCACTAGATCCTGACTGATCTTTTAAACTAAGCAAGGTCAGCCCTGGTTATTACTTGGATGGGAGACAGCCAATGAATATTGAGTGCTGTGGGCTATATTTCAGAGGAAGAAAGCAGCAAACCACCTTTGACTATTCATTGCCTAAGAAAATCCTATGGAATTCATGGGTCTCCATATGTCAACAGGCAACTTCAAGGCACATACACACACAGTTGGGTGTTAATACTGTTAAAGAAGAAGGTAAAGGCAAATCATCTCTGCATAAGAAGACAATGATGGGTTGCCATAAATTGGATTAGACATAAAGACACACAACAACGACAACAACAACACATTTTTGATGTCCCTGTTAACTGTTAAAAGTATCCCTGACCTCACTGTTTACCCACCCAAAACATGTTCTCCCAAGCATATGTGTTTAAGGTAAAGTAGTCCCTCATGCATCTGATGATAAATGCAGTCTCCAGAAAAGCTTATGCCACAATCAATTTGCTGATTTTAAAGATATCACCAGAGTCTTTGTGGCTTTTGCTGCATCCAACAAAAAAACACTTTTAACAATATGCAAGCCACCTTTAGTTCCAATATCAGGGAAAGGTTGTTGTTGCTGTTGTTGTTGTGTACCTTCAAGTAATTTCTGACTTGAATAAGGCAAATCTATAATAGGATTTTCTTGGCAAATTTCTTCAGAGGTGGCTTGTCATGGCCATCCTCCAAGGCTGAGAGAGTGTGACTTGCTTAAGGGCATCCACTGGGTTTACATGG
Source organism: Sceloporus undulatus (assembly GCF_019175285.1). Lineage (NCBI taxonomy): Eukaryota > Metazoa > Chordata > Lepidosauria > Squamata > Phrynosomatidae > Sceloporus > Sceloporus undulatus. The sequence continues at coordinate 13,719,828 of NC_056529.1, read as the reverse complement.
TTGAGCTGAGATTCGAACCCTGTTCTCCAGAGTCATAATCCAATGCTCAAACCACTACACTGTGCTGGTTCCCATATGCATTAATAAACTTATCACCATCATCACTGTCATCATCACTTAGGTTGTCAAATGGTCCACAGTGCTGAGTTCATATTACTCTGATTTTGAAGGTCTCACAGTGGTTGCGGAATGTTTTCCAGGTTCAGTTTAAGATGCTGGTTTAACCTTTAGAGCTTCCTATGGCATTGGAGCCTATGAGACAGCCTAAATTGCTGAGATCTTCACGAGAGGCCTCTAAAGAATACCATCAGCTACAGAAGCACTTGAAGTCACATGGATGCACATGCAAAAGCCTGCTTGATGAGCCCATGCTTTCTGCAGTGTTTATCCAAGACTGTGGAATGTGCTCGCTTTGGACATGTACGTGATTCCTAAACTGCTTTTTTAAAAGGCTGTAAAGACCCATCTCTTCCACCTTGGCCCTTTAAGCTGTTTTAATGACTACTGCAATGAGTCAGAAAGTTTCATTGTTTGACAAGTGATGTTTATGAGCTGACTCAACTGTTATTTTTATGGAATGGCAGGATAAAAATGTAATCAATCAACAAATAAATGAGGAGAAAAAGAAGGCCTTCTTGTTGTCACTGTGGTTAAACCACTGGAGGCTAGTAGCAACCCTTCACCGATTTACTGCACATCACTTGGAGATCTACCACTATCTCACCAGTTTATTTTCTCACAACAATTGTGTTAGTGAAGCAAATGGGAACATATAAGTGTCAAAAAATTCAGTATCACACTTCTCTTCAATCATATGAGTGTGCTGCTTTGACAATCCATGGTCCCTTCCTCACTGGCTCCATACTCCACCTTCCATTCCTTTCAATGAATTCATGCCTTTGCTTAGATTGTTTTCAGTCCATTTCTTTCTGGGTTTTTTATTTTATTTTTTGCTGTAATTATGCAATCAAATATAAAAATAAAAATCTTGAAAGGAACAGAATAAAGACAAACTCAGCTTGCTTGGGAATAGTGAGGAGAGAGGAGAGAGGAGGAGAATCACACCCCTTCATGCTACATGACTACCACCAATAATTACTGCCTTGGAAGGCACCCATCACACTAACAGGACTGATGAAATAAGGATGGTATTAGGATCCTATTGACGGGTTTTCCCCATCAATGCAAAGCTGCACTGTAGATCCAAAGGAAATGCAAAGCAGCAACTGAATAGACACAACATTGTGTGATACGTACTAGACAATTATGCTAATATCTTGCTTTAATTCTGATTTATTGCCTCTTGTGATAAAGTTCATAATCTTAACCGGCCGTCTACCAACCATCCTTAAACTATGCTACCAACATCTCACTCTTATCTATTTAGATAAGTTGCTGTGAAGGAAAGATGCAATTCTCTTTACATGCAATCACATGCCCAAGAACCATGTCTCCATTCTTCGCACCACCAAATCTAGGGTTAGGAAGCTGCCAGAACATGTGAAAGTTCATTTTCGGATGACATCTCCCAGAATCCTTTGCAACATTGGGCCTATATATCTCAGAGTACTCAACACTGGAGATCAGGGTTCAATTCCGAGCTAAGCTGGGAAATCCACTGGGTGACCTTGGACAAGTTTCATGCTCTCAGCCTCAAGGAAAGTCAGTGGCAAACTTCCTCTGAACAAATCTTGCCAAGAAAACCCCATTATAGAGTCTTATGGTCAACATAAGTCAGGAACACCTTGAAGGCACATAACCACAAACAGTCAACACTAACAGGCAGTGGTCAATAATCTTTTCCAGCCCTTCCTGGGATGGGGCTTGGAGGTACTGTTCTACAGTGGCTTCGTTCCTTCCTGGAGGGGTGAACTCAGAAGGTGGTACTGGGGGACTCCTGTTCGACCCCCTGGCCATTGACCTGTGGGGTCCCTCAAGGTTCTGTGTTGCCCCCTATGCTGTTTAACATATAAATGAAAGCGCTGGGAAAGGTCGTCCGGAGTTTTGAGGTGCGGTGTCATTAATATGCAGATGACACTCAACTCTACTACTCCTTCCCACCTCAGTCCAAGGAAGCTGTCCAGGTTCTAGACCAGTGCCTGTCTTCAGTAATGGACTGGATGAGGACAAACAAGTTGAAACTTAATCCAGACAAGACAGAAGTGCTCCTGGTCAGTCGGAAGGCAGATCAGGAAATAGGGATCCAGCCTGTGTTAGATGGGGTCACACTCCCCTTGAAGACACAGGTTCACAGTTTGGGGGTAATCTTGGACTCAGCTTTGAACTTGGAAGCCCAGGTCTCTGCTGTGACCAGGAGTGCTTTCGCCCATTTAAAACTTGTGCACCAACTGCACCCGTTCCTTGAGAAGCCAGATCTGGCCACGGTGGTACATGCCTTGGTTACATCCTGTTTGGACTACTGTAATGGGCTCTACATAGGATTACCTTTGAAAAGTGTTCGGAAAATTCAACTGGTTGAAAGAGCTGCTGCCAGGCTGTGAACAGGGGCAGATTACAGTGACCATACAACTCCCCTGTTGAAACAGCTTAATTGGCTGCCAGTTTGTTTCTGGGCACAATTCAAGGTACTGGTTATAACCTACAAAGCCCTGCATGGCTCAGGTCCACACTATTTGGCAGACCGTTTCTCCTGGTATGAACCTGCCCAGACTCTGAGATCCTCTGGAGAAGCCCTTCTCTCCATCCCAACACCTTCACAAACACGGTTGGTGGGGACACAAGAGAGAGCCTTCTCGATGGCTGCCCCTATACTCTGGAACACCCTGCCGAGGGAGATAAGAACGGCTACCTCCTTGATGGCTTTCCGCCAGTAGGTGAAGACCTACCTGTTCAAACAGGTATTTAAGGAATTACTATAAGGACAGGCTGGAATGTTGGACTAGTTTAATCATTCTTTTTAATGTACGTCATTAATTAATTTATTTTTAAATGTTTTTTATTGTACTGTTTGTTTGTTTGTTTGTTTGTTTGTTTGTTTAATGCTGTGAAGCCGCTCTGAGTCCCAGTCCTGGGAAAAGAGCGGGATATAAATAAATAAATAAATAAATAAATAAATCTTGGAAATGTCAGAGTGTTAAAAACAGTCCTTTGGATTCAAATCATTTGCTTTACCATAGATCTCTCTCTCTATTTATCTATTTCCAGTATGATTTGTGCACAGATTTTACAAGCTTTCTTTTCAAGACAATACCACCACTTTGTTATTACCTTTTATGAGCATTTAATCTGTTTACTTCAGATGTGAATAATGCTGGGCACCATTAACTGATGTGGTTTATATTCCTTTCCTCCCAGTTTACATCCTGGGAAAAGGCATGGTGCTTTCACTTTCATTAACATGACTGGCATGGGGGAATTTTATGAGCCATCTTGCTAATGGTAATGAGCATCCTTGATTGATTTCTAATGGGAAGATAATTACTAAAATGAAAGGGAATATTCTTATTTGTTTATGAGTATGTGTATGTGTGTGTAAATTCACAACCTTTACTGATTTGTTTTGGGGGCTGTGGGATGGAGTTGAAGATGGGATGCCATGCAAAGGAATGAGTTCTTCTTGGTTTGAAAGTCCAGCTGAAGTGAAACCTCAGTGGTTGTTCTAAATCTTCAGTCTCCTTTGGAAATAACTTCCACAGATCTCAGTCAAAGGCCAACCCAATAATCCGATGTCTGAGATGGAAGAGCAAATGATGACTTGCCCCCAAAGCATTCAAGGTATATTGTGGGGTGCAGTTATGGGAGGAGTGAGCGCATTTTCCCCAAATACAAGTTCTGGCCTCCTATATAACATAAATACAGTTTAGCGTCCAAAAAAAAGGAAAAGGGCTGATGGGAGATGGGAGGGCTGTACATTTATTTGGAGATGTGTTCCATGTCTTTCAAGTAGACTTTGAATAATTAAGTATAGGAAGGCTTCACTATAGGGCAACTTCATGCAAGCTTCCTTGTCATTAGATCCCACTAATTCTTGCAGGACCTTCTCCAAAGGAAGGACTCTGCAGCCTCCTTTTATTTGGATATTATTTGGGTTACAATCACTGCTGACATGTATTTTAATTTCTGAGTTTTGTTCCTCATCTAGAGATGCTGTGCTCATTGTGTTTATTGTATTACTTATTTTACGACCCTTTAGTTTGATTTGTTTTCTGAGTTTCTCCAAGGGCCCTTTTGTGTAGCTCTGTCTTATTTCTCATATATAAAACAATATAAACGTATGAAAGAAGTTCTTTTTATTTGCCATCGTCAGTTTCGACTCATGATGACCCTATGAATGGGAGACCTCCAAGAGCCCTTGCTATCCTCAGCCTGCTCACATCTTGGTGACTCAAGGCCATCCCTTCCTTTATTGAATCGATCTATCTCTTAGATCTTCGCAAATGAGGAAAAGTAATGTTCTTGAAAGCAAGGGTACCCCTATTGCCATTCTGTTTCAGGAAAGAAAAGCAGGGGATAGGATGAGCCATGAAATGCACCCACTAAAAGCCATTTAAAATGCAAGTGAGTTGAAGATCAAGGTCTTTTAAAATGCTGGGACTGAGTCAGAGTCTTAAGAAGAAAGAATACACAGCCATATCTCAGTTAATGAAGTAGGTGGGTTCCTGGACCCCAATTGGATACCAGGGATAGAAATAACATGGAAAGAATAGGGATAGATTCCTACAAAAAAAAAGAGAGAGAGAGAGAGAGAGAGAATGTTTTGGAGACCAAACTCAGGACTGTATGAAACAAGCCTAATCTTCTAGCAATCATATTATTTAAACAGAAAAGAAACATACCAGTTTTGGAGCTTTTATTATCACACGTGTCTCCAATAGCACAATGGGGGCTTTTTATGCCATCAACGGTCCTGTGTATTCTCTTCTACATTGCTCCTTAACCCTGCCTTCCTGTTATCTATCCTACTCAGCATGCCTTTCTTTTTGGGATTTTAATTCTAATTTTTAATGCAGTGATGGAGTTATGGGAATATGAGTTAGTAAATAAGAAAGACAATAAAAAAAGAAAAGAAAGTGGAAAAAGGGGGGAAGAAAACAAGCTGCTTGGAAATCAGAGGAATGGGTTAGCAGTGGGATTGATCACTTATTGAAAGTTTCCCCTTGATCTCAGAGATAATTACTCCATTTCGTAAGATGATTTGGACCCAATTTTTCATAATCTATCATCATTGGCCATCCTGACTGGGGCTTCTGGGAGCTGAAGTCCAAAAAATCTGGATGACCAGAGGTTAAGAATCACTGTCTTGGAGTTCTATAAGGAAAGCTCTATCCTTAGAAGTATCTTCCACTCTAAATTTGAAGGTGGACCATTGAATAGCAATGTCAGATTGACCACAAGAATTCACAGGTTAGCTCATCCCCCTCCAACCTCTGCCATGCTGAAAACCTACAGATCAATTTATCTATTCAGGGATTTCGTCAAACAGAAGATGCTTGTTTACAGAGCAGTGAAACTTCTTAAACTGTTCTCACAAGTGGTGTACTTGTAGGTTTCGAAAGGATGTATTGTTAAAGTGCTGCAGTATTTCAGCAGTATTAAGTATTCTTGATACAAACAACTACACACACTTCAATTTTGTTGTACAGCAGAACAGGAGAGATAGCCCAGAGTCTGCTGTTCAGGCTGGTGTGGAAACAGGTTTTCTGGAGGTTACACTGTATTATTTTATTTACACCCATCTTTTCCCTAAAGCTAAGACTGCTGGTGGACAAAAAGATAAGACAGCATCAGTAAAAACACATGTAAAACACACACACACACACACACATTCTGGTTACAATGGCATTAACCTGTCTATGGACGATATCACATGTGAAAACTGGAACTTCAATCCAAAGCCAATCTAAAGGGAAGGAGAAGGAGAGTCAATTTGAATCCAAGGCAATTCACGTGATTAATTATCACACTTGAAGAGTGAAATTGTGGTCATTTCTGAGGCAAAGCGGAGCGAGTGCTAAATAAAGTATCACACCAGTACATACCATGCGGATTCAACGATTCAAATTGGCACCCTTGCGCATGCTCAGTGGGGTTCTGAAAGCATCATGAATCTTTGCACTTCCGGGGTGAAGAAGAGGGCCGTTTCCTGTTTCGCATGAATGCTAGCCTCATGTGAATGTGTTTCTTCTTCCCTTGTTTTTACTCTGCTTTTCCATTCTATTTCAACAATATATATATATATACACACACACACACACACACACGTGCGCAGATTTAAATCTTGCCATTTGATATAAAGGACACCATTTTACTCTACCATTGTATATAACGAGATTTGAACATCCACCAATTTTGGTATCCGCGTGGGGTCCTGAAACCTATCCCTAGTGGATACCAAGGGCCCACTGGAAATCATCCTGACTTCATAGGTGAAACACATAATAGAAATACCATATGATATTCAAATATAAAACATAACACAGTATGAGCCTCGTAGGTTTCTCATGAGAAGCCATTTTGGCTTCTATTCTCTTTGTGCATGGGCCAGGTTCCAACTCTAGACTGTGATTGCTAAGGTGAGATTTCCTTGGATTCAGATGTTGCTCCAAAACTCAGCATGCTCAGGAACTGATCTCATTAGTGTAATTAACGTCAACAGATATCTTTTAGAAAGGAAAGAAAGGAGGTTCCTTGCTCAGGCAGACTTCGCATGTATTCTTTTAATTTGAAGTGCAGTCTATGTATCTTCTGTATTTCCTGATCGCCATGACATTCTCATCTGAATGGTGACAATGTATTGCACTGTTTCTGTCACACTCTCCCTGCCGTTCTGTCTAATGAATGCCAACACACTAAGGTTCATGTACATATCATGCCAACTTGAGTCATGTAGATAATTTTGTTTCAGACCTTATAAATTTCACAGTTTATTTTTGCATTTCCCAAAGCTTGAAAAAGAAAGATACCTTTGGGGACTACAACTCCCAGACCCTCCAGATGTGGTTCAAGTTTTGGTGTTTCTTTGGTGTTGCATGATCAGCTAAAGTTGAGCTAGCTAGACTTTGGTGAATGTGGTTCTAGATGTAGTATTATATTTATTAATATGATTGTATAGCACTCCCACTTAAGAAAAATCATAAGTCAAAAAGGTAATAGAGAGAGATCTTCAAACATAGTCCAGACCACAATTGCATCCTTAAAAGCCTTTGGATCTGGATGCCAAGGCATGGTCTGTAGGTATATGGACTGATCTGAACAAAAAGGTAATAACCTAAACCAAAAACCAAAACAGTATTACAAATAGAAAGGGAAAAAAATAAAAAATAGTAAAACATAAAAATAAATTTAATATCTAAAATATATTCAAATAATACAATAACAATACATGTTCTTATATCCAAATATACAGTGTATAAACAATGCAGTACACTGTGCAGAGATGCAGACAGCAAATAATATCTAAATATCCAAAATATATTCAAATAATACAATACCAATAAAATATTATTTGAATATACTTTAGATATTAAATTTATTTTTATGTTTTACTTTGTGAACCCACTATTTTTTTATTTTTTCCCTTAGACCTTTTTGTTTGTAATACTGAAGGCATATGGTACAGCAGCCGTGCTAAACAGGTCTGGTTAGTGGTTGCCTTGAAGGTTTCATAGCAAGATATAAAAGAATTAAAAGTAATAAATGAACCATTCAACCTTGACCTTAAAAAATCTTCCAGATGGAAAGTGTTTATCACATTTTGGAAATGTCAGTCACAGAAAAATCATACCATTATATTCTGTTAATTAATCATGATTAATTGCCACCCAAGCCTTCCATCATTTCAAGGATGAAAACCAAGGCACTTTGGGGCACGCAATATCAAGATGGCAACCATTATTAATGAGGTAGAACAGACAGGCTATAAGAGGTCGCAACAGTTTGCTTTTGCCTGAGCCTACTGGGAAAGGCAAGATTTTATCCTCTTTTCTACTAGCCCTGCTGCTGGTTAATTCAGTAAAACTACATTTGTACTTTAAACTCTGTTGAGCTCCATACTTTGAACAATCTAAGTAAGCTGTGGATGAAGAGAGCAAGTGGGAGGAGAGAAGAGCAGTTGAAAAAGTGAGTCAACAGAAGATTAGCCAGGGCTGTAACTGCCAAATAGAGACAACTGCAGGCTATGCTTTCCCCAAGCCTGCACTTCTAACTACTAATATAGATAGTAATTTTTGCTCTTCCAAAATATAAAACCCTTTTGATGCCATAATTTTACTACAGGGGTATAGAAGCTTTGCTCCAACAGATATTTTGAACTGCCACTTCCAAAGTCCTCTAGAATTGGCCATACTAGCTAGGGTTGCTGAGAGCTGATGTACAAAACATCTGGAAGCCCAAAGAGTCCCCATTCCTATTCTGTAGCAATGCTGATTATGTACCCTGTCGCATCAAAGCTTGTATAGCAGGGCTGGCGCTTGGTGAATGAGTGAAATACTGTTAAATCAATTGTATGAATTTGAATCAATTAATCCAGTCCAAAACATGTGTACTAGGAGGTGCCCATGGGATCAGCATTAATTGATTCATTATTTAATTAAATGAATATCGAGCCTTTCTGCCAAGGAGCAAAAGGCAAAATGTAAGCGTTTCTAATGTGGGTTAGGGGGAGAAAGCCCCAAATCAGGTGCAGGTGTCATGAAGATTGTTCAGGTCTGATTTGAGATTTTGGCCCTGGATCTTGTAAGCAGGACTCAGAGCCTGGGCAATGGGCTTTGGGTTGCATCACCCATGTAGACAAGGGGCATGATATCCATAGACTTTTTCTCCAACACCACATTTCAAATAAACTGATTTTATTTCAATCTGCTTTCTTCTCTGTCCATCTTTCACACCCATACACAGAAACTGGAAATACTATGGCACGAATTATTCTGACTTTGATTGCTGTTGTTAGCTGCCTTGAACCTCCAAGATCCTTTGTCCTCAACTGCTCTGCTCAGGGCCATGACTTCCCTGATTGAGTCTTTCCATCTCACATGGGGTCTTCCTCTCTTTCCTCTACCTTTCCTAGCATTATGGTCTTTTCTAGTGAGTTATGCCTTCTCATGATGTTTCCCAAGTATGACAAACTCAATTTAGTAATCCTGACTTCTAGAGAGAGTGCAGGCCTAATCTGTTCTAGTACCCATTTGTTTGTCTTATGGCTGTTAGCAGTATCCTCATCACTCTTCTCCAGCAATGCATCTCAAATAAGTTGGTTTTCTTCCTATCGGCTTTGAGGCAATACAGATCGGCAGCTGGAAGCCGCCCCTTTCTGCCCTGGGTTGGTGCTGGAGCAACCACACGCTGCGGCACCAATCTGCTCCCTAAAAGAAGCTGCTCTGAGCAGCTAACTGAAAGGGCCATCATAGGCATGCTTGTATGCAATGATGACACCCCTTCCGGCTAGCACTGTTTCAACACTGCGTGTCATCATGGCACCCGCCATGTGGATGGGTGGCGGAACTAGGGCTTGGAGCATGTGAATGCTCCACCCTAGTTCAGCCCTAGCTGTCTTTGTACTTTAAAATCTTGTACAGTTCTTTCATAGCTGCCTTTCCCAATCCCAATCTTCTTCTGATTTCTTGACTGCAATCCTCTCATTCCGAAATCATGTAAAATCTCTCCCAAGGCTTAGTTTGTGGTAGCAAGACCTTTAATGTAAAACATAATATTATTATTATTATTTTAAAGACTTAAGTTTGCAAAGAATTTCTATTCACCTCATGACATTTTAAGGCATATCAGAAAAAGAATGGACACTTCAATATGACAAATAGTTCACATTACAAAACTCATGAAATTGTGTCCCTTTAAAAAGAATAACAACAAATATTTCTTGTATGCATCCTTTAACTCAATGAGGCTCAAGTGGGCTGGCCACTTATGCATCACTGAAGAGTGGGACAGAAGAGGGCAAAAATTTGCATAAAACCTCTGCATAGTAATTTAAATTGCTGAATACAAATTTAGAAATAATCACTATGATTTAAATAGAAATACAGTCCATCTCACCATAGTGGGGATAACAGTTATCTGGTGTTGCTATGTCTAGTTAGCAACTCTGGATAATAAACTGGTTTGCTTGTTTTTTCTGTGCTTTGTTTTGTTTTGATTTTATTATTTGATATTAAATCCAGGTCAGCATCTACTGAGTTTATGGGTATGTTACCCAGAGCTAAAACCATCTGAATTTTAGTGTCTGTATGCTCTCCCTGTGGCCCCAAATGGATTCTGCACTGTGGGCAACCATGATCTCTGAGGCGAGTGGTCATCCCACGAGCACATCCTACAAGCACATCAAACAGAAGAGTTTGGGAGTTGCAAATGAGAAACCTTAACACCTCCGAAGTCAGGAAGATAGGTGATTTAGACAGGATGTTCTGCTGGATAAGCTGATAAGGATGATTTACAACTTCATTCTCACCATGGACATTGCCAGACTGATCAATCCTTTGCAATGTAAATTTGATTTCCTTTAATGTAGGACAAACACCTTTGCCTTCAGGCTAGTTTTGGCCTATAAAAGATCTTCAAAATCCTGTATTAATTGGCTAGTTGGAAGGCACAGGGATACTCTGTCACTGTGAACTCTGACCGGTCCAATACGTCCATTCCCCCTTTGCTCACCAGAACAGCCATGTCCTATGCTATATCCATCACAATTGGACCTGGAGTCAAGCCTTGTAAATATCGCCGTTAGTTCAGCCTCCAACTATTCAGAAGCTAACTCCTGATTTCCTTAGTCTTTGTGTGTATGTATTTAGGCTGCCTCAATATATGTATCATGTCTAGATCAAGGGAAGTAATAGTGTCACTGTATTCTGTTTTGGTCAGGCCCCACCTGGAATACTGTGTCCAGTTCTGGGCACCACAATTCAAAAAGGATGTTGAAAAACTGGAGCATGTCAAAAGAAGGGCAACTAAAATGGTGAAACCATGCCCTATGAGGAACAACTTAGGGAGCTGGGGATGTTTAGTCTAGAGAAGAGAAGGTTAAGAGGTGATATGATAGCCTTGTTTAAATACTTGAAGGGATGTCATATTGAGGAGGGAGCAAGCTTGTAGACAAATGGATACTAATGTTAGAACAATCCAAGCCATTGTATTCCCCATCACCATGTAATCCCCATCATCATGTATGAACAATTGCAAGGAGTTGTTGTATGAGAGAGGTAGTGAATTCCTCCCTCCACAATAACCAAAACACACACACAAAACTTACCCTGGTGCTATATCAGAGTATGTCACTAACAGAATGCCAACCTATTTCTGTCCTCTCTGAGGCATACATCACCTTTTAAAGTCTTAAACTGTTTAGAAACCTACTTCAATAAATAGACACAATTAGCAAATTAATGGCTTCACTACACATGAAAGGCTAATGTTTTGATTAAGTGGGAAAGCCACAAGGTTGAGCTGAACTGATATAAGGTAAGGTCTTGGAAGGATGTATTTACAGACCCAGCAAGGAAAATATGACATTTCATTTCCTGCTGACTGGTTTGTGGGTTGCTTGGTTAGGTCATTATGTTTTGTTACTTATGTGCACATAGCAGCTATTTATATACCATGCGAAAATTCAAGATGGAGTTTGAAAAAAGCCTTGGAGGGAGCTTATACTTCCCCAGAGGCTTCTAATGTATGGGATGTCTTAGAAAATGGCAAGGGAAAAACAGGACAAATGGAAGAGGAGACAGAGCAACCTGGAAGGAGGATACTTTAGGCTATCAATAAAAAAATGGGAAGATGGAGATACAGGGGACTTGATGCTGTTTTATTTAAGTAACCCAGCTACAATAACTAGCTTGTTGTGCTAAGTAGAAGGGGCATTCACCTGTGAGCCTTCTCTCCTGGATTCACAGCAATGATCTGGAATGTTATTGATTTATCAACAGGTGACAGATTGATGAAAGATACTAATGATGCAGTTTAAGGAGGCCTCTGTATTGTGAGCCAATGTGGTATAATGATTTGAGCCTTGGACTAGGATTGAGAGAGATCAGGGTTCAAATCCCTGCTCAGCTATCAATTTGTCTAAGGTGACCCCTTGAGTCACCTTAGACAAATCACACTCTCACAGTGAAAATACTGTAGTATTTTACATCAGACCCATAAAGGCGTTTGAACACATATGCTTTGCTGTTGTTACATGCTTTCAAGTTAATTCTGACTTATAGTGACCCTATCATAGAGTTTCTTTGGCATGATTTGTTCAGAAGTTGTTTGTATTGCTTTTCTCTTAGGATAAGAGAGAATAACTATATTGATGTTTTCTCCCTGCTGGATAAGATTAAGAGATGATTTGTACACTTTTTGAATTTTTTTCACATTTTGGAACCTCTGAAAGCTATTTTTGCGGGGCAGAAAATAGTATATTTTGCACACACACACACACACACACACACACACACCCATACCAGCCATGGCACATATGCCAGAGCCGGCACATGGAACCCTCTCTGTGGGCATACAAACCTTTTGCTGCTGGTGAGAGGAGGGAGGGAGTGAGACACAAGAAACTTAATCGACATTATAGAAATGCATAGAATGAGATCAGAAAAGAAGCTCGCGAATACTTCATTAGATGCAGAAAAAGCTTTTGATCATTTAGATTGGTTTTTTATGTTGGTTTCACTGAAAAAAATGCAAATGTGAGAGACTTTTATTAAGGCAATAGAAACTTTATACACAGAAAAATATGCTTATCTGGTTATCAATGGTGAAAGAACAAAACCATTTACAATCCACTGTGGGACTAGACAGGGATGTCCCCTGTCCCCACTGCTTTTTATAACCACATTAGAGGTATTAGCAAATAACATCAGAGAGGATAAAGAAATAAAAGGAATTAAAGTGAAAGATCAAGAATATCTTGAAATAAGTGAAATTGTATGCGGATGATATGTTGATTTATTTAACAGAATCAGTACAGAACATTCAACCTCTACTTAAAAAGTTAGAACAATTTAGTTTTGCTTCGGGCTTTAAGGTAAATAAGAAAAAAACGAAGATGTTGGCTATGAATATAAAAGATGAAGAAAAAGAAGAGTTAGCTGAGATTTCCCATTTTAAAGTAGAAAACAAGATCAAATATTTAAGTGTGACGTTTACAACAAGGTGTACCGATTTAGACAAGAATAATTACATCAAAACATGGAATGAAATCAAAGCCAACCTAAGTAAATGGGAAGATTTAAAATTATCACTTTTGGGAAAGATAGCAATGATAAAAATGGCAGTGCTACCAAAGCTTCTTTGCTTATTTTTAAACCTTCCACTTCTAACATGCGATAAACCATTTTGGATCTGGCAAAAAGATATTCTGAACTTCATTTGGGGAGGTAAAAGACCTCAAATCAAGATGAAACTTCTACAAGATGACAAAAATAGAGGAGGATTTGGACTGCCTAATTTTAAGCTTTACTATGAAGCTTCCTGTCTAGAATGGATGAAAGAATGGTTTCTTTTACAAGATAAGCTTCTTCTTATATTAGAAGCATGTAAGAACCGGTTTGGTTGGCATGCATATCTATATTACCATAAAGCAAAAATTAATCGGGAATTCAAAAACCATATCCTAAGAAAAGCTCTTTTTAGGATATGGAAAAAATATAAAAGACATTTAAACTGTAGGCTTCCATTATGGCTATCCCCTGTAGAGGCTTTCCATCGTAATGAGATAATATATAAAGATCAATGAATAAAATACACTGATATCCTTAAACTAGATCTAGACAACAAGATAAAGATGAAATCCAGTGCCCTATGCAAAACTAGGGTTTGGGTATGATTTTTGCAATTTTTTCACACAAAAGTCACCGTATGCAAAAATCCTGCAGTATTTGACTTTAAAAAAATTGAGTGCTTTCTCATTGAGAACCAATATAATTGTGAACATTCTTTACATCTCTGATTAAATGACATGGAATTGAACAGCAGATGGAGAGCTACATGGTCACTCTCTTTGACACAAACAACTGTATCCTTTTAACAATCTTGCATTTAAATAAAAAAGCTTTTAAGCACTCATAAGATGGATAGGTCACACTTTATAACTACTAGAAAAGAGAAGCTACCTTTTATAGCTACATTTACAGTTTTGTTAGATTTTAATCGTGTTGTGCTTTATATTGCATGTTTGCCTTGGTTTTGTAAATTGCAGCAATAATATACATTGATGAGCAGCCGTATAACTGTGATTAAAAACAAAACCACCTGGGTAAGGAACTGAGGGAGACCACACAGGCGTACCAGGAGGTGGTTTGATTTAGTGGTCTGGTATAATGGTCAGAATCAGATTAAAAGTATGGTTGCTCATAGTTCATTAATTGCACATCCACTGGAAATAAAGAGGCATGAAATGAGGTAACCTAGGGCCACATTTATTTATTAATCTAATTAAATGCAAGATTTGCTGTGAGGTCTTCTAAGTGGAGAAGTCAGGTGAGACAATGGTCTTTCCTTACCTCATCCTGAACTGCCAGGGTGAACATCCAACCCATATATCAGACTGTTTCCTTATGGTCTGCAGTGGTCCAGTTGTCCTATTATGACCTGCCAGACCCTCCCAGGGCAGTTTACTCTCAAAACTCATGACTTAAAGGAGATACAGTACTGAGGCAATCACAAATGATATTTCCCTCCCAGTATCCAAGTTCCAGCCATCCGTAATGCCTTGTCTGCATGGGCCAAAAGGCCTGTTTCTACACCTCCCCACTGCTCCAGTCTGTTGTCCTGTTTTGACAATACATGTCCCAAAGTGTTTTGTGGGGTTTTCGGGCTATGCGACCATGTTCTAGAAGAGTTCCTTCCCAACATTTCGCCAGTATCTGTGGCTGGCATCTTCAGAGAATGCTTGCCTGGAAGCAAGCCTTAAGCAAGCCTCAGTGCCAGTGAGGGCACCCATTTGGCTCCAAAAGAGGCATTCACTGGATGCTTACTGATGTTCCTTTTTGTTATCATCTGTGCTTACCTGCCAGTTTGACCACCTGTTTATAGACATCCCCTGGCTAATGTTTCTATGGCCCTGTAAGCACTCAGTGCAAAGTAAGCAAAACCTCTCAGGCGATGCGTGCTATATATTCCTACCCAGCCCTAAAGCAACCAGCCAAAGCTTGGACTGAGCCTAGAGAATTTTACCTTCAACATTTCACGCATGAAAACCAATACCTGTGTGTTCAAGCAATATCAAAATGTGATCAAGATAGGAAGAATTATTAATGACAAAGAACACACAACCTAGGAGAGGCTACGGCAGTTTGGTTTTGCCTGAGCCTGTTGGGAATGGCAAGATTTTGCTCTTTCTCTCCTCACTCCCTCCCCCAAGTTGGTTGAGTGCAGACTACTTTTGCACTTTGAACTCAGTTTGCAGTAACTGAAGTAGGTTGAGGACAAAGGGAAAAGTGGGAGGAGGAGAAAGACATGTTAAAAGCAGCTGAAAAAATGGGATAATAGAAGATTGATCAGGATTGTCCTTGCAAAATTGGGACATATGGAGGGTATGAAGGGGTGGAAAGGTGGGATGAGCATGCCAAGAAGAGGCAAAGAGGGAAAGAAGGATGTACAGCATCCTGACTCAACTTGGAAGAAGAATCAAAACGTAATTTAGCTGCTTCTTCAGTTTTTAAACAGCCCTTTGGGGGATTTCTGTGCAAAAGATCCCAAGTTAGTCTTTAGCAAAATGTTTGCATAGGGCTGGGAAAGGTTTCTGATAGGAAAGCTTCTGCCAGTCAGCGCAGAGAGGAGTAGGAAACTTCTTTCAGTCTAAGGGATTAATTCAATTTCCAAAATGTTATTGAAAGCTCCGGGCAGGGTAAGGGAAAAGGGTGAGGACCAAAAATGCCAGTGTGTTTTGGCTTAAAGCTTTTACTGCCAGTAACTAAACCTTAAAAGAGTTTGTTTCAACATTTAAGAATGAGGAGAAATGCACAGAAAAACTGGAACATCACCGTATCATAATGTCATGAGAAATGGCTGTGGCCATTTGGGGAAGATTTAGCTCCAGGATCTATCCCTGGTATAGACAATAATGGGCTAGATAGCAGAAATTCAGTGCAAATCAGCTTCTAATATTATCTCTTCAGAAAACG
This sequence comes from Sceloporus undulatus, assembly GCF_019175285.1. Lineage (NCBI taxonomy): Eukaryota > Metazoa > Chordata > Lepidosauria > Squamata > Phrynosomatidae > Sceloporus > Sceloporus undulatus. The sequence goes on along the minus strand of NC_056529.1, from coordinate 13,703,743 downwards.
TTTGGACAGTGACATACAAAACAAATTCTTCCAGGTGTTTAGCTGGGGGGGGGGGGTTAAAGGTGTGGCCTCCAAATTAAGAATTCTGTTTCATCCTTGAAAAATTTCTTTAATTCCCCAAATTTCTGGCATTGCAGAAATGTAAAACCTGAGTATTTAGAAAAACAATTTAGTCATCCAAAGAAAAGGGGAAGGCAAAATTACCAAGGGATTACAAGGGCTAAAAGAGTGGTAGGCATGAATAATTGTCAATGTTTCACTCTCTATAATGCTAGAAATTTGGGGACTGAATGGATTTTTTATTTGATGGGGAAGAATTATCATCTGGAGGGGAAATGCTCCCTCTTGTAGCTATATACTGTCTGTCCTTTCTTCCTTTTCTATCATATGTTGTGGTTGATGCTTTGTCCTTCAGAAATAAAGGCATGCTAACCATTTCATAGTAGTCTGAAGCTGTATTCTCTCTTACTAAAAACTGGCAGTATGGGAAGCCAGGAAGAGGGCATGTGGAGTTGAAAAAGAGATGCAAAAAGATGGCATCTTCCAACTACAGTGAATTTCATTAATGACCAGCATAAGATGCTACATGAAGGCATGAAAGCCTCAAGGCCTCATGCAGCTGTAGATATTGCAAAGCCATGTTTAAGGCCAGGAAACTGTGTAAAAGATGTGAAATTATACTTCAAAAAGCAAAAGGGAGGGATTGAACCAGATGCAGATTTTTTTTTATTCGGGGGGGGGCAACTTGAGAAGGACACAAGAAAAAAGTCATAGGCAAAAATAAAACTGCTACAGAGACTATTAGAATCATATTGAAGCAGAGGGAAAAGGAGCATGCAGATAAAAAAGGGTCAAGTATGAAATCTTTTGTATAGCAAAAAAGAAAAAGAGAATCCAAGGCAAATGAAGAAATGCTGCAGATTTGGACAGAGCGGGGAACAAAGTGGTTTGGAAACATGGGACAAACATCCACTTTCTCTCTTAGCTTGCTGTATTTCCACCCCTCTGTGAAATTTGGAGCTGAAGATTTACATATTATGCCATCTATTAATAGGAACTGCATGGCCAATTTCTCAGGGGTGTGATACCGACATCCTGATATAGACAAAATGAAGCTCAACTTTATTACTTGGCTTGTCGTCTGCAAAATGAATGGAAGGCAGTTTTTAATATGGTCTCTTCCCAGAGCTGGAGCTGGGAGACTGGAGCTCTACCTGAAACATTGCAAGGGCAATAACATTTTATACTTAACTCAAACAGAGTTTGTCCCTCTGGAGCACTGATACTCTAAGGCCTGTAGTATTTCTCCCACCCGCCACCAGCAATACACATTGTATTCAGGTTGCAGGTCCTTGGGGAAAGTGGTATACAAAAACAAAGTAACTCTTCCAGTATTTGTTGGTTTACTATTTAATTTATTTACTTCAATTCATACCCCACAGTAGGCTTTAAAGGAAGGAAGGAAGAAAAAAGCTGCTTGGGCCAGAAGTGTTTGTCCTAGAGTTTCTAGATGAGTGTCTGAATGCTACAATAAAAATAGGGTCATTTTAACTGCTCCCTTCCATTTCGTCCCTTCCTATTTTCATTTGCTTTTCTCTTCTGTCTCTTATAAAGAGGCAGATAGTAGGGTGGGTGGTAAGTGTAAACCTTGGACAAATTAGCTTTTTGGACTAGAGACACGTCTACATGGACCACATAAAGCAGTTCCCCCTCCCCATCCTCACAGCAACCTGTCTACACAATGCAGGGCTAAATTCCCAATTTGAATGCAAACTGTCTTCATGACATAAGACCAGTTCTGCACCAAATCTGCATTATACTAGCCTTAAACCATTTAAAAATAACTCACAATTTGTTCTGGATTTTGCAGGAAAGCCAGGAGCACTATGTAGTGATGCCAGATGTCTACACTCATGTCCTGTTGTGTTGCCTGCCACCACCGCTGGTGCACATGCCCAGAAACAAGGTGCCCAGCCATGTGACCGATGCTGGGCACCTCATTTCTGACCTCAGAGGAGGGAGCAAGATTTCCCAAAGCCAAAGCCTGAGACTTAGGGATGGCCCCAGTAAGTACCATCCACAGTTGCTCACTATTTTTTATTCAAACACCCCCACTCCCATTTTCCCATTTGAAAATTAAGATAGATGTCTAAGCTAAAGGGGCTGTTCTCAGATCAAGGTGAAATAAAGACATTATTCCTTTTCACTTCCTTAGGGAGATGCGATAAGGAACATTTAAGCTAGCCTAGTTACTTCTAGCCTGAAGGTGAGTCCTGGCACCACAACAACTGGGAGGGAAGGTTGAAGCTAAGTACATAGACTTCATGGCTCTACTAGTTGAGCTGGAGATTCTCACACAGCCCTTTCTTCTTGTCTGGAACTGAACCCAGCAAAATTGGAGAATTTGCACCCTTTTTTCCCACCTGGAGATGACCCCTGAAAACTAGAGACTCAGACCCTTGGCCTTGCCCTGAGAGCTGACAACTGTTGACCTCTGGGTTCTCCCATGTATCTTGATACCTCTCTCTTTTGCATAGAGCTGGTTGTTTTGACTCATCCCACTTGAACGTTGGTAATGGAGGAGATGATTCAACCCATGGAGCAGTCTGGTTTCCTTTTTATTTTGACTGAACGTGCTTACAGATTAATTGGGAGCTTTTGTGGAGTGTGCAGTTGTGTGCTCAGACTTGGAGTGTGCCCAAACTTGGGCAGCACTTACATGTAGCTGTTTTTGTGCTTATTGCTACCTTAATGGAAACCTAATGCTTGACAAGTGTAACAAGTCATAATATTAGTCAATTGCACGGTGATCTGTAAATAGAACAAGGCTGCAGACATAATTGCTGAGTTATGCTCAAATCAGAACCTGCCACCTAAGGTGGGTGGCACTCTGTAACACTGCAAATGATGCTGTTTTCAGCAACTGAATGGCAAATTGGCACAGTGCGGTATGTATTGTTTTAGCCTGAGAAGGAGAGTAATTGTGATGTATTGAAGGCTGATACCGTAATAAAAATAGAGGCCATTAGTGAGTCCTATTTGTGTCATTAGTACTTAGTGGTTGTGTCTTGCCATTTTTATTTTTATTTTTGTTTAAAAGAAAAGCTGCTTGTAAAACTGTCTCGGTTTGAAGCAAAAGTCAGAGTACGGATATAAACATAAACTTCAAGCAATCATCCAGAAGTTGTAAAATGGAAGATTGTAAAGTAGGCCTTTATTGGACTAGAAGCCCTCTATGTGCATAGCTGGTGCTGAAATCACTGTTTCATCATAATGCCCATCAGGCTGGTTAATCTTTTGGTATCCACAGAGGATCTGGAAACCAAACTCCAGGGGATGCCAAAGCCCCACTGTATGTTGCCTTTTCCTCAAAACTAAGACTCATCTTATAATGACTGAAAAGAATACCCATAAAATCACATCCAGTATATAAGTAAAAATACGCATATGATTATCACTAAAGCACACAATTAAACTGGGGTTTGGTTCCAAAACTCCCAATAGATACCAAAATCTGTGGATGCTCACATCCCATTAAATAGAATGGCATAGTAAAATGGTGTCCCTTATATAAAATGGCAAAAACAAGATTTGCTTTTTGGCATTTATATATTTTTAAACATTTTCAAGCCATGAATGGTTGAATCTGTGGATAAGTAATCTGTGGATATGGAGGGCTGACTGTAATTAAAACCATGCACAACAACTCTATTAAAAGACCAACCCATTCCCACCCCCAAGATGTCCTTATGTTAGTTGTTACTAGAACACCAATAACTCACACTCTGAGCAGGCGTGGAGCTGTAAAAGAAACTCTGAATCTGATCAGAAAATGAAGACACAAGACTTTTGATCGAAATGGTCAGACCCTCCCCAAGTCTATGCAATTAGAAAGTGGGTGAAACAAGAACTGTAGCTGTTAATGGGGTCTGCAAACTCCAGTTTTTGCAGTCATGGTCTGAAATCATATTATGCTGATGCAAGTCTCACTGATGTCATCATCTATAGATTAGAATGTGGTTCAGTATGAATTTTATTAAAGCTTAAAAAGAGCACATCAACGAAACATAAAATAACATTAAACGATAAATACAATACATAGAAATGATAACAGAAAAAGAAAAAAAGAACAATAGCAACAACGGCAACAAAGAAATAATTAAGAACACAAAAATTGACTTGCTGGAGTTCGTACTGATCTACCTAGTCTTATCCATAACACGGAAATCTTCAAATAAAATCTTAGAAGTGAGTCAAACCACTTAATATGTAAATCAGAGAAAAGGCTGGTGTCTAGTCCATTTTAGTTTCCTGTAAATAAACTTAGCTTTAATTTCCTTCAATGTCCTTATGAACAAAGCATTTACTAAAATAAGGTAAATTACTCCTCTTTCTCATTTAAGAATTCGTGTATCCCATCTATTTGTCTTATCATATTTTAAGTGTTTCTCCTTTTTCTTTTAGGTAATCTATCAACTGAAGCCAGTCATTTTTGACTTCATCCCAACCTTGACCCTTCAAGATACATCTCAATAAATTCGATCAGTTTAGTTAACCACTCATTAATGTTTGGATAGTCTCTTTTTTCCCCCATATATTCGCAAATACAATTCTAGCCGTAGATGACATATAGAGTAAAAGTTTGCCAAATTTTTTCATCTAAGTTTTCATCTGAAACCATGCTTAACAAAAAGTATTTAGCATCAAAATTTAACTTACATTTCAGAATCTTTTTTATCAAATCATAAATTCACTGCCAATATCTTTTGGTAATTTTACAGTCCCACCATAAATGAATATATGTTCTTATAGCGTCACTACATTTCCAGCATTTATTGGATGTTGTGGAATATGCTCGCTCCCTAAAGAAATTAATAGTATGTGTTTATTGAATCATCCCAACTTTCTGCCAATGGTGTTCAAGACAACTGACACTCATAAACCAACAATAAAAACATTTCATCGAAAAACCACAACAAAAAGAATTGCACAGCAGTATAAACAATAATATGGCCCTTCAGCAAATGACAGCTGGAAATTCAACAGATGTATCTTCTTTCCATTGATACCTCTGCACTTCCAAAATTGTATCAGTGGAATTGTGTAGTGTAGGTCTGTGTTGTGAATATACAGAGACAGATACTTTAATTAATTAAGCCATGAAAGCAAACATTATATGCAAATCCTTATCTTCCCCTTACAAGATGTATCTTTGTTTATTTATAACTAACATGATTCTTTAAAATTCATGAATCAGATATCATGGAGTAAGCTTCAAAGCATTTTAGAAATGTTTTGTTTAAATATCAATCAAAATCCATCTAAATTTTGCAATGCAAGGGGGAGGACTGTTTTGTCTTTCTCTGCTCAGGATTTCAGTGTAGTTCTTTAATATACAGAATGTGATCTGCTTTGAACCTCCCTTCAGTACCACAAAATGAGAATATAAAGTCACCCAGTTGAGCAAAAAATTCTGAGGGAAAAGTTGTGTGATTGCTGCTATAAGGGAAAAATAGATTCAATTAAATGCTACCACATTTCTTCTGACCATGGATGTCACAGAACTGTTATTGCTTGATTAGTTCAAAAAAGAGCCCTTTGAAACCAATGGGTCAAATTTGGTACGTTGCCTCTGGTGCTGAAGAGTTAGGAGTAGCATATATAATAGGCCCACACATTTGGTGCAACATTTGGATCATTCAAGCCATCTTATTCTTCATCACCATGTATGGATGAGGGAGTTGGACAGCGAAGAAAGCCAAAGGAAAGAAAATTAACTCTTTTTGAGTGCTGAGGATATCATGGACAAGAAGAGTGCTGAGGATATCATGGACAAACAAATGGGTTCTTGAACAGGTGAAGCCCAAACCATCCCAGGAAGCCAGGATGACTAAATTGAGGCTGTTATATTTTGGCCACACCATGAGAAGGCATGATTCATTGGAAAAAAAAACAATAATGCTAGTTAAAGTAGAAGGAAGCAGTAAAGAGGGAGAACATATGTCAGATGTTCAGAGAGGCAATGGGCCTGAGCTTGCAAAACCTGAGCAGACCAGTGACAGACAGGGGATCTTGGAGCTGTCTCATCCACAGGGTTACCAAGAATCGAGGTTGACTTGAGGGCTGTTAACAACAACAACCATTTTGTCATAACAGTATGAGGGAGGAGTGAGCAGACCCACAGATAGTTAGTCAACTGGTGGAATTATCACGAAACTTTGTGCAAAGCAATATGGTAAGTGGGAATGACACCACTTTATGGTTGTAATGAGCAATATTTTCTAGTTTCATACACTACCTTTAAAAGGCATTTTGGAGGTTTGCCACTGCCTGAGTCTGACAGCATGTGACTTGCCCAAGGTCACCCAGTGGGATTCATGGCCAAGTGAGGAAATGAACCCTGATCTCCCGAGTCATAATCCAATACTCAGACCACTATGCCATGCTGGCTCTCTGCCATTCTGCAAAAGAAATGAAATGAAAAATAAAAAATAAAGTGAACAACTGGCCACGCAATGCAACAAACTGCTTTTAAAAAGAGAGCAAGCAATGGCAAAAAGCTACTATTTCAATACTACAGCAGGTAACAGAAATGAATTACATTTTTAAAAGTAACTTTCCAAACTCTGGGGTGGGGGGGATCAGCCCTTCATCTCTATTCCTTCAGCAAACTCTTTTATCGGTCCAGTAGTAAAATAAGAAAGACAATGGCCTCATTTTAGAAACAGAGGCTGCATTTCATCCAACCACACTATTGTTAAATGCATTGCAAATGGAAAGAGCTTATACCTGTTAAGGGCTAATAGGAGGAAAATGGGAGCATCTGCTACTCGTGCACATGTATAATTATACTAGAGACATGCTGTGCTGGCTCTTATTGGGCTTGGTGAAGCTCACAGGCAAGGTCTGCAAAATGCAGAGTCAATGCTGTTTTCCTCTGAGGAGGTACTGGATTTTGCATATCACTCGGGGTAGATTTGCAGAAGCAGCTTCTTAATGAACTTCCTGTCCACCCAAATTCATGGAGCACACAGCAAAGAGACTGAATATTGATCTGGTAGTAAGTTACAAGCCTTACTTAGATGGTGGTTTAGCAGGTGCGACAAATGTGATATTCTTCACTTTGTGTTTCTTGAGAAATCACAGCATTATTTTGGCACCATACTAATGGCCTTTCCCTGATTTTTTTTCTCCCAAAGATAGCTGAAGAATAAGATCCACTAGGGACTTTATCACACAAAGAAAATTGGAAGTTTAAAGTGGCTCCAATGCAGGATAATCCAAAATATTAGGGACAACTTCGCAGCTGCTTATCACATGATGCTGCACGCAATATGGAGAGAATCTAGGGAGAATGCGAGAGGAATTAAGAATTGAGCAAATTCACAAAACTACCATGTTTACATGTTCATTTTGCTTGCGAATTCACTCCCATCACATAATGCCAGCTGTGTGGAAAACAAACTTCCGGATGTTCTCAGATTTTCCAGCATCCCTTGCTGCAGGGAGAAAGCACACACACTTCCCTTGCCTCTTCTAATGGAGCCTTTAATTAAGGGCAAAGCTGGTGGGAGAAGGTAGAGAGAGGATGTTTTGCCATTCCTCCTGGACAGGAGGGGAGAAGTGGAGGACTCCACGCCAACTACCATCAACTGGCCTGGGAAGGGGTGAAAAGGCAGGCCCGACTCCATTGGGCCTGGCCTCGATTAAGTAGAAGACCCCTCTCTCCAGTCCATCTGCCTTGGTCCAGGGCTCAGAGGGAGAGAAGAACTGCTGGACCTGATCCTCTTCCCCACCATCATGCCCTTCTCCTTTTGTGTCGTGTCTTTTTAGATTGTAAGCCTGAGGGCAGGGAACCGTCTAATTAAAAATAATAATAATTGTAAACCTCTCTGAGAGCCTCTAGGGTTAAAGGGTGGGATATAAATACCTTAAATAAATAAATAAATAAATAAATAACTGGGAGTGTCAGCCCTCTGTGAACTCAGGCAGGCTTATGGACCCACCCCTCCTTTCTCTCTCTTTTCTCTGTGTGTGTATGTTTCTTTGTGTGTGGTTTTACAGAGTTTGCAAAGGGAAGCCTCATTCTGCCTTCTTCTGACACCACTTCTGGGGCTTTTGGGGCTTCTGGTGCCTCCGGTTTCCCCCCTCCCTCCCCGGACTTCAAACTGGGACTAGTGACGGGAGCTCACTTCATCACATGGCGCCTGGGCCTCGAACTCCAACCTTCAAAGCATCAGAACTGGCATCCTAACCACTAAACTGCCATGTCTATTTTTTTTTTTAATGGACATGCTTTTAAATGGCTTTTAATTCAATCAGTGGTTTAATTATATTTTAAGTTTCATATGATGTGAGTGATGTGAACCTTTATCTGAACCAGTTCTAAATTTTGTAAGCTGACTCGATTCCCAGGGCTGGGAAAAGATAGGAAATGAAATTAAATAAAATCTTAGAATCCAGACAGTGTTGGGCTCAACCTTCTGATTCCTGCTATTATGCGATTGTTTTTAATTTAAATAACTCCCTTTTTAAATAACTGGATTTTTAAAATTTAAATAAGTCCTTTACAACACTTGATGTCTTATTAAAGTACAAATTGGATAGATATTTGGGAGTAATAACTTAATAGGCTGCACTTAGTATGTCCCCTAGGAGAGTGTTTAATGAAGTTCCAAACAGTTACAAATTCCTTCATTCATAAATAAAACATAACTGGGAATGGGGGAGTGGATTGGCTGAGGAGACTAACACTCAGAACAACTCAAATGGAGAGATTTTAAAGAGCAGCAAATAATAGCATTTTGCCTTTTGGGATCTTGGTATGTTAATGCATGCTATGGCTTTCCCATATGACTCAGCAATGGTCTGCTGAAGCTTGCTTGCTCTCTTCGCCCTCTGACATTTAAACCACTCCGGGATTTGCCTCCACTTACGCCTCTGCTTTCTCCATTAAGTACTATTTGCTTTTCAAGATAGCTGATCTCACAGGAAAACAGATTTGTCAGAAAGCCACATTGACCTCTGGGGATTTTTAATGGGCTGAAAGCATACACTTCAGATGTTGTCATTTACCTGTGATGATTCCCCTTTTCTGGTATTCATCCCTGATAACAGTGCTATCTGTTTCATTGCTATTTTTTTTAAAATGGGGTTTGCAAATGACTTTTGAAAATTAGACTTGCCCATTTGGCTAAGAATCACTTGGGATTTGGCCCCTTCCCTTGGAGCTTGACAGGGTAAAACTCTAAAGTAGATGTGGGCAACTGTGTGGGGTCACAGACCAGTTTTTACCCTGTGCCCCTACAGCAACAGTTCTCTGAAAGCAAACCAAAATACCTCCTTTGGGATCTATATCCTTACCAAAATGGCAACCACAAGTGCATACCTCCAACATTTCACAGATGTGTGGGAAACATGTGGCCAAGCAACATGGAAGCATGATTAAAATGGCAAAAGTTATTAATAGGAAAGAAAAGACAAGCGAGCACAAGCAGTAGCTGTTTGCTTTTCCCTTAACCTACTGGGAAAGACAAGACTTATCCGGACTGTCCTGCCAAATCAGGACAACTGGAGGATATGGAAGTAATATAATGTCATTTCTGGTGGGCATTTTGAAAGGGTATGGATGCAAATGTGTATATGTGGAATTCTGTATATGTGTGTCTGTGTTTTGCATGGTTTATGTTTGCTTTCAATTTGGGGAGCTAACAGGACAGTATATAGGCAAAAAACACCTAAAATTGTTCTGATTTTTTTTGGTGGTGGTTGCAGGATCTTTGGGGCCTGGTGAGGGAGTTCTCATTCCTGCCCTAAATAGTTGACATCACTTCACTGTGAAATTTGTCACATAGCAAAATACCCATTCCTCAGCACAATTTTTTGATGCAGTACAATGCCAGGAAATATCATTTTGGCTGTCTATACTTAGACTACAAACATACAGAGAGTCGGCATGGTGTAGTGGTTTGAGTGTGAGATCCATGGGACAAATGCAGTCCATGGGGTACATTTCCTCACCCCCAAACTAGAGGGCCTGAAAGCAACAGAAAACCTGTTTGTGCTCCCATTCCAGTGCTAGTTTAATTTTTCTTTGTTAAAACTAGATAAAATGGAAGAAAGGGCATTGCAATTATATGGAATAATAAATGGATGGAACAAGGGAAATCTACTCCATCTGTAGCCACAGTATTAAAAAAATCTTTAGCTTACCTTCCATTGTGTAATTCTTGAACTATCTAGACAGACGCGTATTATCTATCAGTCTGCCTCTGTCCATAGCGTGCAATGCCTTGATTGATATCTGAGAGCTGTAAACAAATCAATATTGGCACACAATAGTTGACAGAGCCAAATTAGTTAATCTAAGCAACTGGTTGTTCTCAAAACTTTGTGACAGCACCATGATTTTAAACCTGAATTGTTTTCTTTGGAAATAAGGAATGGTTGCCCATTCTGCTTTGCACCATCAGTTCATATATCCAATTTTTCATGATATCGCTGACTGTTACATCTCAAAGGGATCTTTTATGTCCTTCTCCATTACAGATTTGATTGCCTTCTATTTTTTATGTGAACTGCACTATTTGTCTAAGCAAATATTTCCCCATCTTTTAAGGAATGTCATTACACATTGACTTTCTAAATCTGCCAGGACTTCATAGGTCATTAAGTCCAGCCCATTGGCACTGGTACACTTTGCAAAAAATACACAAATCCCAGAGCATCTCCCAAATTGGACAATTTTGTTCTTCTCACTGTACTTGGATAGTACACTTGAGAGTTCAGGGTTCAATGACACTGCACTCTAAGGAGAATCACATGTGCAACCTTCAGCAATGGATGTGAGGATGGAAAAAAAGAAAGCCACTTATTTCAACGGACTTGAGCAGTGTTGTTCTTAGTGACAAATCTCCTCCAAGTCTCCTGATTTGGTAGGAAATATCCCCATTAAGCCTCTGTCATTGGACTTTGTTCATCTGTCACCTTTCACCATTTTCCCACTTTGTGCTCTTCTCAATTCAATTGCTGCAAACCAAGTGCAAAGTGCAAAAGTAATTTGCACTGAATTAACAAAGTCGGGCAAGAGGAGATGAGAGTGCAGAAACATGCCCTTCCCAGTAGGTTCAGCAAAACCATACCTCTGCAGTCTCTCCTTGCTTGTCTGTTCACCCTCATGTATTACTTTTGCCATCTTGAGCACACTCTGATGTCAATTGGTCACAACTGTCCCCATTTTCATCTGTGAAATATTGGAGGCTATGAAAGGTGATCCATGAACTGATGTCTGTTCCTGAGCCATTAGTAAGTTTCCATTGCAAGTTTTCAGGAAGGCAATAAACTAATGTAGCCAGCGTGTGCAAATGTGGTCCAGGTTCCTGGCACATGGGGGGATGCCAGTCCCCCAGTTGAGATAACTGGAGATGTACTAGACTGAGGGAAAGCTGATCCAAACAAAAGCGCAAGATTTAAACTTCCTACCATGCATGGATTGTTCAACCTGGATTGGCTGTTTTCTGCAACTGTGAGAACTAGAGATGTCAATTCAGCTCTAAAAGAGCTGATGTTCCATAATCTCTCATAAGCCTCCACATGCTGTATAATGAAGCCTCAAGGCAGCATGCAGCCCTGTGGTCTCTTGTTTTCTTAACCAAACACTTCCAACCTCTCATTTGATTTTGCATTCAAGTGGCACAGAAGCTGAGTACGCTTCTTGGTGGTGTTCTGCTTGGTGGTGGCTGCCTGTCATATACTACATCTTCTTTTCAAATGTGTCCAAAATAAAACAGAGCAATAAGATGAAATCTGAGCTTCCCAGTAAAGGATTGAGGCTTTTCAGTCAATCAAATTACAGTTCAATCAGTTCATTTTAATCACTCCTCTGGAGAGACGTAAGCCCCCCTTTGTTGAAGAATGTGCAGCAATTTTAGTGATGGAAAGTTTAATTGTTTCGTTTTTGCCTTCCTGGCTACAACACACTAGACTTTTAATCAGTGGGAACTGAAGTTATAATGAAGTAAAGCCCACTCTCCGTAGTTTGCAACTAGCTGAAAATAATTGGTCTGAGACTCCCATCCAGACAGTGTAATGCCTCTGGCATTTCCCTGAAAACTATACTTAATTGCTTTGCTGATATTGTTAAGTGGTCCTAGGGGGGATAAAGTGGTAAAGCTACCCACATATGTAGGCAACAATACACAAAAAAGTGTCTTCTAAGGTGCTTAAAGCAAGCTTGCGAGTGGCTAGAAGGGAAACAGACAGCCTGGCCTTTGTGGTCTGTAGACCCCAGGAGAACTGAGAATTTGATACAATAAACAGAGGAAGTTTAGAGACAACAAGCACCAATTTTGTTAAGACACCTCCCACCCTCCAAGCTTGGCATTTTGCCATCATTCTACTCTGATGCCCAGAATTTGGAAAAATTACTGCTTGGACAACTACTTCTAGTGGGAATGCTGGTTGAGGGACTCTGGGTTTTCCAATTCAAAAAGATAACATTTCCATGCTCTGAGGGGTGACTAGAAAGAGAAACCACCCCACACATATGCAGGCAGTGGTTGGCATTGGTCTTAAGAAATGATGGGACAAAATAATAAATAAATAAATAAATTGCTGTCTGAGATTCCTATGGGGCAGAAGCACCAAGCAAAGGGCTTTGAGTGCTTACCTTTTCAAAGGCTTTCTTAGGAACTCTGTCTAAATAGACATATTTGAGGTAACACATTAGGGTTGTGCCCTCTTGTGAATGTAGCCATGGGACATAAACCCCATTAAGAATTCTGAACCCCCAAAATGTCAATCAGGAGAAAAAAGGAGATACAAAAGACTGAAGCCACTATAGCACCATAGCTCTAATCTCTCATGCCTCTACCTCCAACCACACTGCTGGCTCCCAAGGCAGCTGGAGTGCTCACGTTGTGACCACGTGATATGGCTTCAAGCCAGGAAGAAGCGGGGAAAAGCTGCTTCTTTTTGAAACGGCTTTTCTCTGCATAAGGCGCCTAGAGGGCACTTTCCTGCTGGCTTCAAGGCATGTGTCATCTAAACACCACACCTTCAAGTCAGCCTGAAAGCACCTCTTTTTGCCTGTCTGTTTAGCCCCATAGTCAGATGTTTCTCCAATGCTCCCACTGTCCACTTAATGACTGTGGAGGAGAAGAGAAGGGAGATGTAGTGTCGTTCCACTTGGGCACGACATTGCAATACATCTCCTGACACAGAATCTTGGATTATGAATCCAATTGGCCAAGGTGAATTGAAAGTTTAATCTTTAATACCTTTGGTATTTTTTTCTTATGGGCAGAATATACTCCTAAATTCACTTTGAAAGTGTACAAGCAATGGAGATAATCCAGGCCAGCGATGTTGCTGTAGAGGCTTGATAATACAATACATCAATCTGTAGGTCTGTTTGAGTAAATTGAGAATATGAAGGACATTGAGCCCTGTGTATTTATTGCTGGGGAAAAGCTCAACTTTCTGCATAGAGCTTTCATCGTTTTTCTCTCTCAGGGGCTGCAGCCGAAGCCTAAGCTAGGCTAACAACTTCACTCTAGGCCGCATGCTGTGCTTGAATGTGATTTTCAGCCTTCATAGATCAGCCTGCCCAAGTGAACTGCCACCTCCTGGGGAGTGAAAAACTTTTCAGTGAAAAGTTGAAAAATTGTGCTATATGTTGCTTTAAAACTTCACATTACAAGCCTGCAAGTGAGGCCACTTTGCAGTGAGTTAAAATTTTCCCATTTATTGATTTTCAGGATGTAGAGGAAACTGGTTGATGAATCATGGGGAAACCTTCTCCATAAAAGCACAGACTTTTTTTTTTTATAGTTTGCAAACCATTTTTCAAACACACTGAATTAATCACATTATTAAAAACCAAAGAATTATAGCATTGCGTACACCATGTCCGTGATCTGACTTCTTGACATTTCATATAGTCAACGCACAGGGAGACCTGAAACCACTGTGTTTGATTCACAGCTTGGTAACATCAGGGGTTGTGTTAATGCAGTAAGGTTAGAATAATTAAGAAAAAACATCCATTGACATAAAAACATGAAGAGAATATTATGGCCTAAATGCAATTGTTAGCCCAAGGTAGAGAAGACCCCCTGAAACAATTAGATTTATATACCGTAAATGTTTACTTACCTAACTGGTTAATTCAAGAAAACCTAGATTTGGTAGGTTTTGCAACTGGGTGTGTTAACCATTGTTTATGTGCTATTAAACTAGTTTTTTAAAAAAATAAAAAAATTGGAAACAACTTGAAGTCATTATATATATATATATATATATATATATATATATAATTTAACTAGTTTAAAGCCCTCCTGACCAAATTCTTGAAATTGTTGGCAAAAACATTTCTGCCAACTGGTGTGAGATGCAACCCATCCTTTGCCATAGATTATGATCGAAGAATCCAAATGGTTCACAGTAGCACCTTCTGTGGGACCAGTTGTTTATATCTGTTGCTTTCCTCTTCTTTCCTGGACCATGCCCTTCAACTGGGAGAAGAGATGAGATGACAACCTGTGCATCCATTTCTTTCAGCTTCCTACCCAGAGCCTCGTAATCCCTTCTGATATTCTGAAGGCTGTGTCTTGCAGTGTCATGGACCAAAAGAAAGGGGTATTGATCAGTAGGCTTGACCAGTCTAGTCAGCCTCTCTGTCACATCACGGATCTTTGCCCCAGGGAGACACCACACCTCTCAAGACATCTTGTCAGGCCTACAAATCACTGCTTCTATACCCCTCAGCAAGGAGTCTCCCACTACGACTACACGCCTCCTCCGAGGCTTAGCAGCGACCGTTCCCTCTGGTGGAACTTTCAGGCTCCCCTGCTCTGTGCCTGAAGTCTGTCCATGCTGCTCTTCCTCATCCTCCTTGATAAGGGAAAGAGCTTTGAATCGATTCTCTAGCTGCAAGCTCCCAGAACAATCCCTTGTTTCCCATCTTCTCTGTGTGACATTCCTCCATCTGTCTGCCTCCTGTGTATGTGAAGTGACCTCCTCCTCCCCAGCAACTTCCTCTGTGTGGTCCCCGTCCAAGACTGTTCGTTCCATTCTGTCCAAGAAATCCTCTTGCTCCCAAGAGTGTAGTGTAGTTACTTTGGACTCCAGCTGCTGGACTTTCTCCTTCAAGAGTGCTACCAACTTACACTTGGTGCATGTGAGGTTCTCCGCATCTGTAGGCAAGAAGACAAACATCCCACAAGTGTTGCAGGTGATTGCAGCAGTTCTCTCAGTGTCCATACTGAGAAGTCTTAAGTAATCACTGAAACAGGACTGTGGGCTTTCTCCTCAAAAAATCCTCTGGTAAACACGAATGTGAAAGGGCCTGTTGACCTGGCCTTTTCACCAATCTCTGTCAGTGTGGTCAATGTTCTGGGGAAACAACTTTATAAAGATGTCCTGGCTGCTAGCTCGTTCTGAGGGTAAGTTTCTGACTCACTTCCTCTGAGCAAGAAACCCCCAAAAGTCCACTCAAAATGGCTGCTCAGCAACTGCTCTCCTTCTCCTCTCTCTGGCAGGAAGGTAAGAGAAGACAGGCATCCTTAGTTCTACTTGACACAGCTTTACAATTGCTCCACAAACTGTTCAGGAATAATGTTACAGGAACTCCATCCCAGATCCAACCTGGCAATCCTAGTGATGTCCATGCAATCCCTACTGATGACATTCTGTTAGTGAGTGGAGCCAAAGGCAAAAGGGCAGCAACAAAAATACCAGCATAATTTATGCCGATGTTCTTACTGCCAGTAATGAAGCACTGTGTCTGTGTATATGCCTTCAGGCCACCTGCTGACTTATGGTGACCCCATGAATTTGATAGGGATTTCTAAAACAAAGAATGCTCCAGGTGGCTTGCCATTGCCTTCCTCTGAAATATACCTACAGCACCTGGTATTTGTTGGCAGTCTCCCATCTAACTACTAACCAGGGCTGGCCCTTCTTAGCTTCCAAGATGAGATGGGATCTGGTGCCTTCAGGGTATTTAGACCTAATTGAGCATTAGGAGAGGTTTTTGCAGTAGGAAAGGTGGGAATCACCTATTGAGTGTGTCATGGGAAGAGAGTATGACCCAAACGAACCAGTTTGTGACCCTTGTAGGGTCGAGTCTTGGCTCCAGGACATTAAGCTTCCACCCCTGCTGTGGAGGAGGGTTTATGTTGTTGTTCTTCCATAGGTTAATGGCTTGGGCTCCTACTGCGTTTTCTCTTAGCAGTTTTCCTTTTTTGTGCTCTCCTGTTTTCTGTTCACTATGCTTTCTCAAAAAAAAAAACCAAGGAGGCTTACAAATAATTAAACTGTAGTATAAAATGGAACTTTATAATGACACGACCTTTTTGCAATGTTTTCCAAAGTACAGTTAAAGGAGGCATAGTTTATTTGGCTACTACCCATTATATTTTAATAACAAAATCCTTGCAAGGTCAAAGCTGAAATCAACAAAGTCACCACAGATTGGATTTAAAGTAGTTTCCCTGCTTGTAATGTGTTGGTCAAATATGCAAATTTGAAGAACAGGCAGGAAGCGAATGATACTAAACTGATACTGGGTTTGGGTATGGGAAAAGATGCAATTGAGATTAATCATAAAAACAACACACAGTAATACTTTTTCTTTAGGATAGTCACAAAGAACACATTTTAACCTTCTTCATTTTGATAAGTTGGGAGAAAACACCAGCATGCTGTCATCCCAGAAGGATTCATTAACCTACATTTCCAGGGTCACACGGTGATGGTGCTCAGAAGGTGTTTGACAGAATCATCGCATTGTAGAGTTGGAATGACATTAGAGATCATTTAGTCCAACCCCACAAGGTACTCAAGCTTGAAAATGCAGCATCTCTCATGGTATCCCAGATGTAAAGATACTTAAAATATTTTGAAAATCAGCAATCCCTCCATTAATGCAGATCACAACTATTTCATGCCATTCTTGCATTTTTAGTAGCTGGGGCCAATTCTTCACCTAGTGGCCAACAAACCTATGGCCCTATACAGACAGCCAAAATAAAGCTGCTTTGGGTCACTTTGGAGGTATGCTGTTTACATGATGCATGTGTCTTAAGATTCCGGAAGCTGCACCAAAGCTGTGCACAAGTCCTTAGGACTGGATTGTGGCTTTGGTGCGGCTTCCGGGTCTTAGTACGCATGTATTATTTTAACAGCATACCTCCAAAGTGACCTGAAGCAGCTTTATTTTGCCCTGTCTGTAAAGAGCCTATGTTTCTAGTTGAGACATAGAGCTCTCAGTAGTAGAATATGTGCACTATGGGTAGAAATGATGTAGAGATTGGAAATCAATGTTTTCCAGATGTTACTGGGTCCGAGTTCTTATAATCCCTGGTCATTGGTTGGAGTGATGTCAGCCCTACAACTTTTGGATGACCAAAGCCTCTTCTGGCCAGATATACAAGGTCAAGGTTTCAACTGCTGACATCTCCAGTTATACAATTTTGAGTAGCATAGCTTGGAACCCAAGGGAAACAGCTATAGTTCAGTAGTATTATTCTGTGCATGCCAAATGGCCCAGGTTTACTTTATTGCAGCATCATCAGGTAGAGCATTCCAGAGATGACTCCAGTTATGTTCCTTTCTAAAACACTAGAGACCAAAGATGAGACGAGGTGGGCAAATTTGGTCACCCAGATTTGCAGCTCCCATCATCTACAGCCAACATAGCCAATACTGGGAGACATAGGCCAAAACATCTAGAGGGCCACAATTGTCCACATCTACCTGGGTTAGGCAATAGTCAGATAGATTAAATGATTGTTTAAGATCGTCTTAAAGGTGTATATTAAAAAAGCATGCATCACACACATGCATACACACAATTTATTGCCCCCAAAAGGTTTATTATTGCTATTTTTGTTATTTTAAATACTTTTTATTAAATAAAAAAACAACCATACACACATTTTATCTATATATCCACTATGCACTTACACAAAAAATAATAACACTATAAACACTACTAAACAAACAAACAATACTTATGCTACTGACTTCCTACAAACTAACTGATAAATAACTAACTCTTTCAAGGAGGAAAGGTTGGTGGGT
The DNA here is from genome assembly GCF_019175285.1 of Sceloporus undulatus. Taxonomy (NCBI): domain Eukaryota; kingdom Metazoa; phylum Chordata; class Lepidosauria; order Squamata; family Phrynosomatidae; genus Sceloporus; species Sceloporus undulatus. Next base: position 13,685,659 of record NC_056529.1, on the reverse strand, counting down.
GGCGCCAGAACCCTAATTCTGTTTAAGTGCTGGGAGAGGCGCGCGCCTAATGGCATGCAATTTAAAAAAAAATTGTTATATAGTCAAGGAAGGTTTGGAGTAAAGAGGAGAAGCTGACCTGGGAACATTGTTGGAAGGGTCCTCCTTTAATTTTCCACATTTTCTTTTCCATTTTTTCCTTAATGGGCTTCTGGGGACTTTTGCTCAGAGGAAGTGAGTCAGAGACTTGCCTCTGGAAGGAACTAGTAGCCAGGAGCTCTCTACATAACTATAGGCCCAGTGAATTGAACTTAATGACAGAGCTTGGGGATAAAAGCCAAGCCAGCAGGGGTTCTTTACACTTGTGTTTAGCAGGGGAAGCCCACAGTCTTGTTTCTGTGCCTCCTTAACACTTCTCAGTATGGACCCTGAAAGGCCTGCCGCAATCACCTGCAACACTTGTTGGATGTTTGTCTTCTTGCCTATGGATGTGGGGAACTTCACCTGCACCAAGTGCAAGTTGGTAGCCTTCCTAGAAGAGAAAGTACAGCAGCTGGAGGCCCAGGTATCTACACTTCAGCATCTTAGGGAGCAAGAGGTTTCCCTTGACAGAACAGACCAAAGGATCTTGGACGGGAAACACACAGAGGAGGTTGCTGGGGAGGAGGAAGTCATTTCACATACAACAGAAGTAGATGGTTGGAGGTCTTTATAAAAGTCTGGATGGCCATCTGTCGAGGATGCTTTGATTGAAAGTTCCTGCATGGCAGGGGTTGGACTGGGTGGTCTTTATGGTTAGTTGCTTCTTACGTTCCACGGCTCTCAGTGCTCACTCTCCCCTCTCTCCCGCTCCCAAACTTTCCTTCTTTGTACCTTTGTGGTGCACCTTTCCCTACTTTCTTGCCCTCTGCTGCTCAAAATGTGCACTCTTGTGTCTCTTCTGCATCTTTACTCCTCCCACCACACTATGTTCTCATCCTTGTCTCTTGCATTCTACTGTTCACACTACTCACTCTCCCTTCTCTCTTACACCTTTCCTCGCCTTACCTTGTGCACAATTTTTTTCTCTCTACTACTGGAAACTTCAAGCAATGTTAGGGTCCTACAGAGGTCCCTGGAGCTTAAAAGACCATTCTCCAAATGACAAAATTGTTACTAGAAATGACCATCCAGCAATTTCTAATCTTTCTTTCTTTCTTTCTTTCTTTCTTTCTTTCTTTCTGACTTTTAAAAACATTTTTTTGCACAGTAAGTTTCATAGAGGGTGCTGAGGGCCAAATTTATCCCCTCCCCCAGCTATGCCAGAATTACCCACTTCTACCTCTAAATTTTCCATTCCTCTTCTTACTTCCTCATGTTGTTTGCAAAGGGAATCGAATGATATTCAGTAGGCTCCCTACTGATGCTCAGCCATCTTCCTGTCTCATGTTTGTCACTTGAAAGACAACCATCAGTGGCTTTCTTGGTGCCCTTTTAGCCTCTTCTGCTCTAAATGTGAACATGAGTTTTGCTTCTCTTAAATAACTAGGATGCTGCCCTTCAAGCCATCTGCTTGTTACAAAATCCATATTATTAGTAGAAATATGCTATGCCAACATCTGGTCAAATCTCCATATATCATCTAAGTATGGCATCACCTTGATGTGTCCTTTGATCAAGTTTCACATTTTATTTCTTTTATTCCAGTAATGGTGCTTCCTCCCTTTCTTTCTTTTAAAGAAAGTACCATTGGCTTTCTGCCTATGAATTCTTGATTACCATATGCTTCTTTTTCATGGAGGAAAGATTAACAATAAACAGGTGCAGCTGATACAGCATCATTGTCTTTAATCTAATGCGTAGGTGGTCAACAGTGTAATTCTTATCAATATGGACAAAAGTGTAATTCTTATCAATATGGATATTTTCCCATCTTGCATACAAACCACAGTTCCTACATGACCTCAAGCTGACGTATCAGGTGGGTCTGCCATTATTGGGAAGTGAGGAGATCAAGTAGGCAGCCTGGACACCCCCCCCCCCATGACATCAACCCCACAGGACCCTGAAAAACAACACTTTGGAATTTTCCACAGGAAGATTTGAGAGTTGCAAATAGGGGAACCATCACCTCCAAGCCTTAGACAATACTGATGGTCTCACCTTTCATGGGTGATCAAAGCAATGACCCAGCCATCTCCCTGGCTGTCTTCCCTTGTTTGTGTCAGCCCCAAATTAAAATGGTAATGCCATGTCGCACCTCGGCTCAACAAAGCAAGGTCCATCAAACACCTTTGTCCAAGCTCTGGCCAAGCCATTAAGCATATCGCCAGAGGCAAGATTTTGCCTATAAGAACCCCTGGATTTGTCTTCATCTGCTATTTTCAGATTACATCTTGGCTTCACACCACACTGGACGCTGATTCTAGCTCTGGCTCAGCCTGCTCCTTCCCCATGACCCTCTGGCCATGCCTCAGTTCCCCATTCTACCCCATTCCTCTCCATTGGATTCCCAGAGAAGACTAGAGTAAGTATCACCCTAGTGATGCCTCAAATCTTTTCCCATCTTTCACAACACCTTTATTTCCATTGAGTCCCGTGTGTGTGTGTGTGTGTGTGTGTGTGTGTGTGTGTGTGTGTGCACCCAGTTGCTGGATGTGTGTGTTTTCCCCCTTTTTAACAAAACCAGACTTTAATTGAAGAAGCCTGTCTCTGTGCTATTTCTTAAGGGATTAGTTGGTCCTTCAGTATACAAATTTGGGAATAAGTCATGAGTAGTCAATAGGAAGCCCCTGTTGACAATTTGAGCTAATTGAAATTTCCCCTAAGTAGAAACTTCCTATCAGAACTTTAGTGCCCCCCATGAACCCATTCTATAACACTGTTGTTGTTGTTGTTGTTGTTGTTGTTGTTGTTGTTGTTGTGTGCCTTCAAATCATTTCCGATTTATGATGTCCCTAAACTGAACCTGTCATAGGGTTTTCTTGGCAAGATTTGTTCAAAAGAGGTTTGCCATGGCCTTCCCCTGAGGCTGAGAGTGTGGGGATTTGCCCAAAGTCACCCAGTGAGTTCCATGGCTGAGCAGAGAATTGAATCCTGGTCCCCAGAGTTGTAGTTCAACACTCAAACCACCAGACCACACTGGCTCACATTGTTACAAGACCTCTATTAACAGAGATTTTCTGTCATGACCTAGGTGATGAACTGGATCATGGGGAAAAGTGGATGGGTTAATCAAACCCAGTGGTGGCTGGTGGCTTCCATGTCAGTGGGGCAAGTAGTTTGCTCCTCATTTAAGCCCAAATTTTAAAGGCACTATCCAAGGTGCTGAATACTCTCTGTTCTGGAGGAAGCCTGGATGTCTGCCACCTCCTGGAGCCTAGCAGCTTCAATGTTAGAAGATGGTGAACCCAGCTTTTATCCTACACTTCAAATGAGATATCCAGGAACTGAACCCTAACCTGCGAAGATGTTCAGTGTTTTGGACAGCAGCTTCTTGGAAACTTTGGACTGAATCCTGGAGTGGATTCTGATGGACTTTGCCCTGTGCCACACTTAGTTCAATCAGGAGGCCAAGGCTATATCCACAGAGGGAATTCTGGGAACTGTAGTTTATTATGTTGCCTGACAGAGAAGGCTAAATGTCTCACAAAACATTCACGAGAATGAAACTATGTACTGCAGCCAAACACTTGCTGAGCATAATCAGGGATGTCACTAGGGATGTGGGTGGATGTGGACTGTACCGGGTGACACCTCAGAGGGGGCTGAACACCTGGTGGGTTGATTACTCCTGCCCATCCCAGGACTGCCCCACCTTCACCAGTCAAGGCAACAGCTCCAGCCACTGTTGGGATGGGGTGCTACTTCTGCCTGGCTGCTGTCAAACTAGGAACAAGGTTGCCAGACAGCACACCCCTATTGCCTTATTTGAAATGGAGGTGGGCTCTCCTCCTTTGAAGATTTTCAACAGAGGTGGGATGGAAAATGTTTACAAGTGCTGTAGTTTTAAATTCCTCTGTTGCAGGAGATTGGACCAGATAATCCTTGCAGCCTCTTCCAACTCTAAGAATCTATGATTGTATGAATCAGATGAAGGAAGAGAAATAGAATAAAAGAAAAGATTCATTTATGGAATGAAGTCTGAAAACCCTTCATCTGAAACAGGAATTCAGCATGAAGAGAGTATCAGCTTTTTAAACATTTCCTCTAGAGGAGAACCCAGTGGAATCTGAACTGCACTGGGACCACTTGGCTATATGATAATAACAACATTCAGCACCCGTTACTTTCACTTATATATTCTCTTGTGTATATTTGACTACATCATACATTTCTTTGGAAGACCCACTTTGCTTATGAAACTAATGAAAGGTGTACCTCTCAAAGACTGAGTGCTGAAGAGGCAGTGAGTAGTTGAGTGGGTACAATTGTAGAACACAAGAAAAACAGATGGAATTCTGCAACATCAAAACATCCTTTCATTAAGTGCAGTTCAATGCTTTGCAGGTTATGAAGGGGACACAGTGAGCTTCTTGATATACAATTTTGTCAGGCAACAAACACAAAATGGAACAAAGATGAGATAACATGTGAATGAGCAGCAATCTGGATGGTATCATGGGCTACGAGATCGTATGGAGAAAAGGAAAGAAGTACAAGACGTTTCCAAAGTTATTACCTGATATGGAAGCACCCTTTCCTGAGTTTAGGAGCTCTCTCTGAGTACATATAAACATGCAGGAAGGGAACTGCTTCACTGACATGGAATGCCACCAAATGCCACCAAATGTTAGAAAAACCATACTGGATCAGTCCCAAGGACTATCTTGTCCAATATCAGATGGTCTAGAGAAATCTTTGAGTAGGATATGAGGCCAACAGCATGGCCTCCCATTGTTTTCATTGGGAAATGGCATTCAAAGTCATACTCCCTCCTCCCAAGGAAGTAATAGGTAGCCACTATGATGAGTAACCATGGCACCAGAGCCCAAGTTCTGTTCGTGCTTTTAGTGAAAGCAAAGAAGACGTCTCAAGCCTGAAATCTGCCCCATTGCCTTAGATAGTCATGTGTCTCTCATTCATTTTGTTTCTTTTGAGATATGTCTTTGTGGGAAACTGGATCACACTCCATGTTTTAATCCTGTACAGAAAGGAGCTATCCAGGGTGTTCAAATCCCTCATACAGGTTTGGCAACTTGGGTTGCATCTACACTGTGGAAAGAATGCAGTTTGGCACCACTTTAACTGCTGTAGTTCCATCCTATAGAATCCTAGGATCTGTAGTTTTACGGTCTTTAGCCTTCTCTGCCAAAGAGTGCTAGCCCCTCACATAACTACAAATCCCAAGATTCTGTATGATGGAGCCATGACAGTTAAAGTGGTGTCAAGATGAATTATTTCTACAGTATAGATTCATCCTTCGATATTTCCATTGAAGTTCATTCAAAAAATGTAGAGAAGCTTCAGCACTCCACTGAGATTGAAGCCGTCAGTTGTCATTGCTTAAACTGAAAGGATACTTTGGGAGAGTGAGGACTTATAGTCACATACATCTGTGCAATGGCAAGGACAGTATTACAGTTTGAGAAAAGGCTTGTGCCCATTTAAAGATTAACTGAAAAGAGAACGAGGCTATGCTTGTTCAATGCTTAACTAATAGAGAAGCAAGATAAATAATCCATTGCTACATCCTTATCCTCTGATATTTCTGCTGTTTATTACACTGATGAATACCAGATTCAGCAAGTAATAGCAGTGAGGGGAAATGGATTGTGTTTTTATTTTTCTCACTAGAAAAATGATACTCCAGACTCTACGTTTCAAAGGTGCAATTGACATAAATAATTCAGATGTAACCCTTGCAAATTGTTACAAGTGAGTATTACAAATGCAATACAAAGCATTACAATAATTTGTTTTACAGCTATGGATTTGTCACTGCCTTCCAGGAAACCTTGGAGTTGGTAGCTTAACCAAGGGTCTCTGATGAGTTGTGCAGCAGCGCTGAACAAGAAATCCCCAAAGATAGCTTGTTTGGCTCAACCAATTTTCCTTTGAAATGTGTAGTCACCTTTTTTCCAATTCCCCAGAAGGCTCACCTAGCCATTGCCACCACACCAAATACATGATTTCTGGGAGTGCATTTCTTCTTAAAACAGAATGTATGGAGAATAGTACATTTTAAAGTGACAACACACCCATTTTCCCACTGCTGTGACACTTAAATATGCTAGAATTATGGATGGTGGCAGTCAGGGGTCATGAGGATTAAATGAGTTAAACTCCTCTATCCCTTCCTGTTTGAGTTTAAGAATGGAGAAGTTTGCAAACTGGAGGCAACTATTAATGACATGCCAGTCAAGCCACATTACCGCACTACACACTTACAGTGCTGCTCTTCTACTTTTACTACTCTGGCTGCCTCCTATTGTATTTTGAGGCTTGTAGCTCAGTGAGGCCTGAATGTTCCCTGGCTGAGAATTCAAAATGCACCTCCTTAAACTGCAAATCCCAGAATGCAACAGGAGACAGCCAGAGTTGTAAAACTGGAAGAGCTGAAAAGTATTGTGCAGTAATCCAGCAGATGTCAGCATTCCAAATGTGCAATCTGACACCAGTGCAAACATTCACCTTACCATTTTAGCAGTACAATGAGCCCATAGTCACATACTGGGTGGTTCCAGAACCTTCCATGGATATTAAAATCCTTGGATGTGCGATGGCATTGTTTCCCTTATATAATATGGCAAAATCAAGGTTAATATATATATATATATATATATATATATATATATATATATATATCAAATGAATCTGTGGACAGAAAATCTGTGAATATGGAAGGCAATCGTATTGAAATATCCACCCAACAACAGCACATGCCAACATACAGAAAATCATAGATATATTGTAGTGAATCATTAAACTGCAGTCATCAGCTGAATGAAAATAGGACCACATAAAACCACAGGCCAATATGCTGCAAGCCTCTGGTGTAACTGGGAGTGTTCAGAGTGCTCTACAGTGCTGTTTATTGAAATAGTGGTGGATGGGATCATATCCAAAGTGTGTGTGTACGGCGTGGTGGTGAAGATTTGTCCTTGGAACCAGTAGGTACAATTGTGAAGGACACTTAGATAATGGCATTAATTAATGTCCCTAGGTGCATGTAGACAGCCTTAAGTACAAGCAGGGGACACAAGGGTGGGGAAGATTGCCTAGCAACCAAATGAAGCTAAGACAGTTTCCTTCCCACCTAGACTTCTTGTGTATAAAAGGCCAGTTCCATTTAGTATTCTCATCTTTTCTATAGCCACACAAAGTTTACCAAGCCTTGATTTTATGGACTCTTTTTGAAAAGCCTTCACATTTGGACTCAGTTATTCAACCACTCATGTTAATACAACCTTTGTTTATTTTGAGTAGGGATGGGACTCACAAAGCCTAGCTTGCAGTCTGGATGAACTGTGGATTGCTTGGAATGATTCCAATAATGCTTTGGAATCCCCCTAGGGTTCCATGATGGCTGTGCAGAGATTCCTTACCCATAAAGTACTGGTGGCTGAATGTTTGCCATGTATCTTGTTCTTTGACTGGTTCCCTGTAATGACAAAGAAGAGCTTTAGAGGAACAAAACAGAGCAAGGGAATCAGCTACCAAGAATGCATTAGTTCAGTCACAGTTGCTTTCAGGTTCAAGGAACACTGGGAAAAAAACCTGGTTTGTCCCTACAGGTTATGAAACATATGTATACTTGAGAGAAAAACAAATATATTGAGTTTGGATTTGGCCAACACAGTTAATTGTTCAGCTAATTCCTGTAAAACAGGATGAGAAAAGTCTACCTTTTTCAACTGTTAGACTTAGGCCTGGTATAGATTAGAAGAAAGAGGCCATTGCTTTCTCCTCTAGATCATTGTCGCGGAAACCACACAGCCACGACAGCGATCTGCTGCAAAAAAAGAGCTCCGAGATGAAGCTCCTTCCTGTGACGCCACCAAGGCACTATTTTCGCTCTGGGGCATTGCGGTGACGTGTTTTGTGTGCCACGTCGTTTGGACACAGCGCACAAGACACGTCATGGACACGTGTGCCTTATGGATGGTGCTGTGTCAAGATGGTGCCACCCATACATATTAAGGTTCAGGAGTGTGTGGTGACTGGTTGGACATTCTCCAAACCAGTATATTGGTAAATGAATGGCTCTGAGAACATGTTCCAAATCTTGAAGGTATTCCTCTCCAAAGGAAATGGCCCCTGTAAATTCTCCACTTACTGATGACAGGAGAGAGAACCATGGAACAATATTGTTTCAAACTCAGTGCCAAAGCACATTGATTGTAAGAAAGAATGGGCGTGAATCTGGTTGCTGAATAAAAGTTCCAAGACAATGTTTTTCTGCCTTGCTCCAGGCAAGATGATAATATTTTCTTTTGTAACGATTTTACAAATGGAAAAGTTCATTTTGGAAAATGTCTGGGGGGAAAATAGGACCACTTGAGGGCGGGAGTTCTTTTTTTTCTTGGAGAATCTATCATTTGGCAGCCAAGGAATCGGTGGGTTGCCTTCTCCTGCTCCATCTTATATCAGTCTCTGTTTGATTACTATGTTATTGAGCTGCTTGTACTTTGAGAGATTAAAAACACAGCTAGGTGAGTAAGAAGTGAAGTGCTACTGTGTGCTTTGAATATAAGTCAGACATCAAAATAGGTTTTGAAGTGCAGAATTACTGAGCCCTCACTTTGTCACCCAAGCTGATATTGCCTGAGGTAAGGAAGAGAATAGGAGCTGTATTTTTTCACTCTGCAACTGCATTCACTTTACCCAAAGAACCATATATTCTGAGGAATCAGTGGTTCAATGTGTTTCAAACCAAACACATTGGGTATCAGATGTGGTGTTGAAGGGAAATGGCAGCTTTTTGCTGGTCCCATCCTTTGTAGACAAGGCTCCTGCTACTTTTTGCTGAAACTAAATGCTGGCTCATGTTGGAGTGGCATAGATATTAATTAATTTAGGAGTCAATTGTCTTCTCTTTCTCTTTCCGTTCAAGGAAAGTTCTTGTTTTCTTATTGTCTAATGATACCATCAAAATATTCTGAGTTGTTCTGGGTCATAACTGTTACAAAAAGAAATGAACTGGAATGAGAGTGAGAGGTAAAATTCTCCCCAAAAGTAGGAATGTCAATGTCGCTTTTATCTTTTGGTATTGGTTTTGTTGCCAAATATGCATTTCTTCTCAACAAAAAGACAATACATTTATGTTTCTCTCCCTTTGCTTCCACTCTTATTTCCCTATCCTTGCTCTTAATTGCTCTGATTTGCCCTCAGGAAAGTCATCATGCAACTACCTTTTTTGATTTGCATATTGCTTTCTTTTTGTGAAGTTCATGTTTGTGGCTAATACTGGAAGGAGGAAGAAACAGTAGCCAGAGAACTCTGATATGAATAGAGAGTGTGTGTG